>NC_083798.1:9749860-10283899 GCF_015708825.2 Lethenteron reissneri | reverse complement strand
AGCGGTGGGGGCAGGAGGGGGGTTAGAAGGGAGTAGACCCCCCCCCCATACACCTGACACTCACCAATTGGATTGGACAAATATCCGAATTTCAAAATGCCCCCCGCCCACTTCCCTTGCCGCGTGCTCAAACTTCCCCGTGTTGATTAAGGGGCGTCGTTATGATTGTTGTGGTGGTGGTGGCAGCAGCACATCAACGAAGGTCGCGATTAACTCATGATGGCTCCAATAATCCACGGGTGATGAGGGTGACGGTGATTTGATGATAGCAATTATGAGGATGATGATTCATTATTGATTTTTTTGGTCAGTCCGCGGAGGTAAAATTCGTGCGGCACGGCCTCCTCCACCCGACGCAGTCGATTAGTAAAGTTGTCACGTGGAGAAACGTGGTCAAATTGTAACTTTTTAAATTGGAAAACGATCCACACACTGTCACCAATTAGGTAGTCCGACGTTTCGCTGGCAGTTACCTCCATTATGATCAAGCATCGTATCACCCGTGGATTATTACCGTCATCATGATCTCATCACAATCTTTGCCATCTTGTTAACACCACTTCCACCACTTAGCATCACAACAACAACGAAGCCTCCCCTCTGAGCCTCCCCACACCCGTGCCTCCCCCCGCCATGCCACCCCCAGCTCTCCGCTGCGTGTGCCTGCGCTGCGCCCGCACCAACTACACCTGCGACACGGACGGCCTGTGCCTCGCCTCGGCCACGCGTCTGGAGAACGGCTCCGTGGTGCACGAGCGCGTGTGCGTCTCGCTCCGCAACCTGCAGCCCCCGCACCGCCCCTTCTTCTGCCTGCGCTCCGTGCAGTTCTACGAGACGCTCTGCTGCGACACGGACTTCTGCAACAGCGTGGACATCGCCCCGCCCGCCAGCAGCGGTGAGCTGAGCGGGCAGTCGTGCCCACCCACTGCGCCACCGCTCCCCACACATGAACGCAGACAGAAACAAAGATCCCCCGTACAGCCCCAACAGACTGTGGAGGCAAGTGCCGTTAGCGAGCGCTTACGAAGGCCGGCACGGCACACGTGGGGGTGGGTGGCCAGCACCACCGCTGTTTTTACACACCGCACTAGGTACTCATTTGAGGCTGAGTCGACCTAGGGGAGGCCCAGGACTGGTGAGCGGGAATCGAACTCGCGTTCATAGCACAGCGTGCTAACCACTACACTACCGCTTCTCACATAGACATAGATCACCCGTATAGCCTTAACATTCTGTTGGGGCAAGTGCTGTTAGCGAGCAGCTATGAAGGCCGTATTGACACAGACACACACAGATGTATAGCCACAGACACACACACAGATGTATAGCCGCAGACACACACACAGATGTATAGACACAGACACACACAGATGTAGAGACACACAAATCAAAGACAGATATGCAGACGTACTCGAGCTCTGGCTGCATGCACGCAGCCTGCCCGCTGCGAGTGCGTGGCGGTCATTGTTTTGAAGCTGCGCATTGTGTCATCATGTGGCACATTGTGTCATCATGTGGCACATTGTGTCATCATGTGGCACATTGTGTCATCATGTGGCACATTGTGTCATCATGTGGCACATTGTGTCATCATGTGGCGCATTGTGTCATCATGTGGCGCATTGTGTCATCATGTGGCACATTGTGTCATCATGTGGCACATTGTGTCATCATGTGGCACATTGTGTCATCATGTGGCACATTGTGTCATCATGTGGCACATTGTGTCATCATGTGGCACATTGTGTCATCATGTGGCACATTGTGTCATCATGTGGCACATTGTGTCATCATGTGGCACATTGTGTCATCATGTGGCACATTGTGTCATCATGTGGCACATTGTGTCATCATGTGTCGCGTTGAGGAACATTGTGGGCTTTCACGCGCCTCCACCAGCACGGTGGCTACGTACGGTGCGAAGGAAGCGCAACGTGCACACAGACATCACACGCGCGCGCGACTCGACATCGCGAAGGAAGTGGCGCTGGTAATAAATGGGTGCTCGCTAACAGCACTTGCCCCAAGAAGTCTGTTACAGCAATACGGCGGGGGGGGGGGGGGGGGGTGTTTGTCTTTGATGGCGATGAAGCCACCAAAGGTGTTTTTGTTTTTGGAGGCCGCCCCACTGAGCCCTCTGTGAGGATGAGGCCTCCCTCGGATGTGAGATCGGGAACCACCCTGGATGACGGTCACGATGGAGATGGATGAAAGTGGCTCGATTATTATTACATTTATTAGGGAGTTTATTCGAAGTTATGTTTTCAGCCAAATAATGATGATTTGTTTATTATACGAGTGGGAGGAATCCGGAGCGCCCGGATGATGATTTGATGTTTTTTTTTATGATGTTAGTGCCTGATGATGTCCAATAAATAATGGATGGATGAGGAAGATGATGAGGATGACGATGAACGCGTCTGTGATGATGATCATGATGACAGTAAATACATAAGGAGTGGAGATTGGCATTGTCGTGATGATGACGATAACTGTGATTACAACATGGTGATTGATACGCTGATACTGCTGCTGATGATGCTGATGATACTCATGATGATGATGATGCTGCTGATGATGCCGATGATACTGGTGATGATGATGCTGATGATGACGCTGATACTGCTTCTGATGATGATGCTGAAGATGATGCTGCTGATGACACTGATACTGCTGCTGATACTGATGATGCCGATACTGTTGCTGCTGATGATGATACTGATGATGCTAATGGTGACGCTGATACTGCTGCTGATGACACTGGTGATGCCGATATTGTTGCTGCTGCTGATGCTAGTGATGATGCTGATACTGCTGCGGATGCTAATGATGATGCTGACACTTTTGCTGCTGATGCTAACCGCGTGCCCCCAGTGGGCCCGACTCAGTCCCCGGGCCCGGCGCCGCTGTGGGGCCACATGCACGTAGTGATGGCCGCCTCGGCGCTCGCGGCGCTCTTCGCGTGCCTCTCGGCCGCGGGGCTCCGCGCGCTGCGGGGCTGGGGCCGTCACGAGGGGCCCCTCGCCGTGGGCAGGCTGCAGCGCGGCGCCCGCGCCGACAAGGAGCAGTCCCTGGGCCAGGCGTACATCCTGGACGGGGTCAGCATCCGGGACCTCTACGACTCGGGAACGACCGGCTCCGGATCTGGTACCCACCCCGCACCGCCCCCCCCCCCCCCGCAACCTCACACGGCACATCACAAAGCGCCCACGATTGTAACGTTACTCGTCCTACTATTCTAATGGGATCCCATATTCCGTATGGCGCACTCCTACTCTGCGGTGGCGAGATGTGAACTACCTCGTCTGGTACACAGGAGGTCGTGGGTTCGATCCCGACGCCTGTGTATTTGGAGTGTGGGTGTTCTCCACCGCGGTGGCATAGATTTTTCTCCGGGTCATCCGGTTTTTCCTTCCACATTTAGAAATGCGCGTTTAGAGTATTGGGTTACTATTAATTTCCACGTGATAAGCCACTTTGTTGAGATATCATTTGTGGCCAGGTCGCTTCTGGAAAAAGGGTCATGTAGCTGAGTGGGCCTTACCTGAAAAAGATTAAGTAGGAGTAG
Organism: Lethenteron reissneri; assembly: GCF_015708825.2. NCBI lineage: Eukaryota > Metazoa > Chordata > Hyperoartia > Petromyzontiformes > Petromyzontidae > Lethenteron > Lethenteron reissneri. Next base: position 10,280,331 of record NC_083798.1, on the reverse strand, counting down.
TCGTACCATCTGGTCGTCTGGCTACATTTGTTTAACAAGCCCGACACTGCTGATGGGACCCAGGCGGTCGAAACCGGTCCAGAGCGTTAACAAACGCTGCTTGATATTATCATTGGTCCGGAAATCCGATAATTAGGCTGAGTTGAACTCAAATGATGATACGTGTTGTTGCGCGGGGAGATAGAGTGGAGCTTGCGTATTTACTTTGACCCATTATCGCATGGGGGACGGTCTGCTCGGATTTCCCTTCTCCGTGAGGCTCTCCGCTCTGGCCAAATAAACGACGGTCGGAGAAGCATGACGACGATGACGTTTGCTTCACCACGTGCACGTCGCAGCAGCGAGTGGTGGCGTCACCTGGCGGACGGAGCGCGGTGTTGCACCAAATAAAACAAACAACGTGAGACCGGCTCTGTGGAAGACGAGAGTCGGAGGAGGCTTCTTCAGATGACTGCTCACGCTGTGCAGTTCTCTTTCAAGCGAGTCTGGTCACGATGGCCGTGGTTCACAGTTATCTGAGCCGGCGCCGCTGAGATGCTGGGTTCGGATTGTGGTGTGAGCCACCCCTGAGTGATTAAACCTGGATCCTACACTGATTAAGGCGTTGGGTCGAATCGATTTCACACGCGCGAGGAAACCGGACTAACCAAAGTAACTCTACGTGCATTCGGGGATAACAGTTACAACTCCGCACAGATAGGTTCAATAATCCATTGCTGCAAATCATTGCTATTTTTAGTGCCCGGAGACCTGAGTGTTTCTCTAACACTGTGGGCCACGCAGCCACGCCGCTTATCTGTGCGTCTCTATGTGAGTCTATGGGTCTCTATGTGGGTTGATGGGTCTCTATATTCACGTATTGTCTCTATGTGAGTCTATGGGTTATCTACGTGATTAGTATATGTGTTCTCTATGTGAGCCAATGAGTTCTCTATGTGAGTATGTGCGTTCTTTATGTGAGTCTGTGGGTCTAACCCTGAAGCCACGCACGGGCTCACCTATCAACCTTGACATCAACATATGCACATTACTGATCAACTTCCCCATGCAACCCGTACACGACAAGAAGAGGGTGAAGGAGGGTGAGGTTGGATGGATGTCTGTCCACTGCGCCGCGGGGTGGACCTCGCTGGGTGATTCGTGGTTGACCCGCTGGCTGAGCCGCTGCGTGACGTGGGGTTGACCCCGCTGGGTGACCCGCTGGGTGACCTGCTGGGTGACCCGTGGGTGACCCGTGGGTGACCTGCTGGCTTGACCCCGCTGGGTGACCCCGTGCCCGTGGCAGGCCTGCCGCTGCTGGTGCAGCGCACCATCGCGCGCACCATCGTGCTGCAGGAGGCCATCGGCAAGGGCCGCTTCGGCGAGGTGTGGCGCGGCGTGTGGAGCGGCGAGCACGTGGCCGTCAAGATCTTCTCGTCCAGGGACGAGCGCTCGTGGTTCCGCGAGACGGAGATCTACCAGACCATGATGCTGCGCCACGAGCACATCCTGGGATTCATCGCCGCCGACAACAAAGGTATCGGGCGCGGCGCCCCGAGCCCCGCCGCCTACAGCGCCCCCACCAACGAAACGGAACCAAGTCACGAGCCGCCGCTGCTTCCGTCTGATAAACAATCTGACGATGGCACTGCAGCCACATGCCCCCCCACCCTTCCCCCCCCCCCCGTCCCCTTCGTTAAATTACATTTGTCCCCCTTTAGACCCGTTCTCTATTCCTGTAACACGTAAAGTGCCTTTCGTTTCCCTTCCCCCGCACCTCCGATTAGCACGGGCGGCTACGTACGGTGCGACAGAAGTTCAACACGGACGCGACCGACACTCGCCGTGTGTATCGCTGACCTATGGTCACCACGGTTGCAACTAACTGGGGCGACTTTGCTGCTGAAACGAATAATATCTTTAAACAAATAAATCCCCCCCCCCCCCGCCGTGGGGCACAACGCGAACGCGCACCGGAGAGCCGCACAGCACAACCGCGATGACGCGGCGCGGTGTCGTGACCCCGGCTTTAAAGAGGCGCAACCTACGGCGCCACGCTCGCACAGCTGTCCGTGTCCACCTGCTCGCAGACAACGGCACGTGGACGCAGCTGTGGCTCGTGTCCGACTACCACGAGCTGGGCTCCCTGTTCGACTTCCTGAACCGCACCACGGTGACCGAGAGGGAGGTCATCGCGCTCGCCCAGTCGGCAGCCAGCGGCCTGGCGCATCTGCACATGGAGATCGTGGGCACGCAGGGTGAGCTGCCTCCTCCACGCTCGCCACACCGGAGTCATCGGGCGAGGCTCAGCGCACAAGGCTCGCAACACCATCCTCGCCATAGCAGGCGTGCTGTGCCACTCTCATCGTGCTCTGTCTCTAACAGTGTCGCTTAATCACTCTGTCGATTGCTCTGTGAAACCATCTGTGGATCTCTGTCATCCTGCGGCTCTGTCACTCCGTGGCTCTCTCTGTCACCCCGTGGCTCTCTCTGTCACCTTACGGCTCTCTCTGTAACCCCGCGGCGCCATCCGCTGGTTTGTCGGTCACCATTGTCGCTTTCTCCGTCCGTCGCGTCGCGCGTCGCCACTCGGTGACTCACGCAGTCGCCTCCGCCTGCTGGTCACCCAACCAGGCAAGCCGGCGATCGCGCACCGTGACCTCAAGTCCAAGAACATCCTGGTGAAGCGCAACCGCACGTGCTGCATCGCGGACCTGGGCCTCGCCGTGCGCCACGACTCCGCCTCGGACTCCATCGACATCGCGCCCAGCAGCCGCACCGGCACCAAGCGGTGAGCGCCGGCGGCGCGGCATGCGCGGTTCGACCTCCCTCGACGGCTCGCCCTTCCATCCAGCGGTGGATTGATCGTGGCTGACGACGACGACGACGAATTAGGCTGGAGCGGTGGTCTGGTGGTTAACGCACTTGCACTGCTAACCCGAACACTTGAGTTTGATTTTCAGCAAGCGGTTAACATCGGTGTACGAGTGATCATCAGAACCAGGACAGCTTCACTCCCCGAAATTTCACCAACCTGCCCTGACCATCGTGGTGAAGTATGGCGGGGGAGGGGTGGGGAGCGAGGGACATAGCGGGGGGGGGGGGGGGCTGTAGTCAGCAGCTGCACCGCCTGCCCAGGACTCGACAGCGGCTCCGCCCCTTGTGCGCACGTGCAGGTACATGGCCCCCGAGGTGCTCGCCGACTCCATCAACGCGTGGCACTTCGACTCGTTCAAGCGCGCGGATATTTACGCTCTGGGGCTCGTCTTCTGGGAGATGGCGCGGCGCTGCTCCAGTGGTGGTGAGGGCGCCGTGGTGCCAACCTGCCCAGCGTCACTCGCAGCGCCCCCAACCCCGACCCCGAGTCACTGCACCTCTCAGCTCTCATGGCCTGGTCGTTGACTCGCGATGCCTGCTCTTTCATCCCTGCAACCCGATTCCTGGCCGTCTTTTTAAAATCCCTGATCCATTGTCCCTGGTTCCCTTTTGCTAACTTCTGATCCGCCGTGAATGATAGTTGGCTACGTGAAAGAAGTTCAACATACAGACGTGATCCCCAACACAGTATTCCTAATCTCCGACCGCTCTCTCTCTTTCCTGGCACCTTTTCTCTTGTGCCTCATTCCCTGGTCTCTGACTCATAATCCTACGATCCCTATTCGTTCCACAAACCTTGAATCTACGCAGCCAGCGATCGCCGATTTCTGATCCGCACGTCTCTCGTTCCTCCTCGTTGCCTCGTGGCCGCCGGTCCCCGGGTGCGCGCAGGGATCACGGAGGAGTACCAGTTGCCGTACCACGACGCGGTGCCCCCGGACCCGTCGGTGGAGGACATGCGGCGCGCGGTGTGCGACCAGAGGCTGCGGCCCAACATCCCCAACCGCTGGCAGAGCTCCGAGGTGAGTGGGGGACCCGCGTCAAAGCCGCGCACCGCCGTCGCAGTTCGATCCCACGGCACGCGCGTGGTGATAACAGCGTGGTGGTGGTGACGGCGTGGTGGTGGTGACGGCGTGGTGATAACAGCATGGTGGAAACGGCGTGGTGATAACGGCGTGGTGGTGACGGCGTGGTGGTGACGGCGTGGTGGTGGTGACGGCGTGGTGGTGGTGACGGCGTGGTGATAACAGCATGGTGGTGACAGCGTGGTGGTAACAGCGTGGTGGTAACGGCGTGGTGGTGACGGCGTGGTGGTGACGGCGTGGTGGTGGTGACGGCGTGGTGGTGGTGACGGCGTGGTGGTGGTGACGGCTCCTCTCTGTGCGCGGGGGTGGGGGGGTGGTGGATCTGGCTAAGCAGCGAGGCTCTAAGCAGCTGCAGGGACAAGAGGTGACCTCTGCACGGAGAGGCAGTCGAGCAAGTCCGACTCCCTCTGCACTCGCGCGCCGCTGCCGGCCGCGACGTCACCCATTCTTCACGACGCCTCCGTCGCTCGCGCCTTTAATCGATCCCTTCTCAAGGAATTCGCCGTTCTTCTCTATCCCGCCTCCCCCCTCCCTCTCCCTCCCCCATCGCTAAGCGTCAAATGAATAATGCACGGGTGCCCGTAAGTGCTCGCATCGCACTCTGCAGCTGCAATCAAAAGCGGCGGCCCAGCGGCTTTTTTTTCTCTCTCTCCATTTGAGGCAGCGAGAGAGAGAGAGGAGACGTGAGAGGCGGCGACCCGGCGTGAACGATGAGCGTGCTCGCGAGGGCAGAGATTCGTGCCGGGAGGCTGAGGTCACCCCCGGTCACACACCTCGCCCAACCCCCCCGCCCCCACCGTGATGTCGGTGTGTTTATGAATGTGTGGGGTGTACGCGTGTAAATGTGTTTACGCGGTGCTCCAGCGAGACATGTCAGTCGACACACGCACGGCATCTGGGTCTGTCCCGTGCGTGGATGTACGAGGGAATTCAGTGGGTGTGCATCCGACGGTCATCTCAGTCAAGCAGCCCATGGTACCCGTTCCGTGACCTCCTGCCAGTGGGCGTTCGACACTTCAGTGGCCTTAAAGTGCACATAGCCTGGCACGAGCGCTGTCGTGACGTGGCCACCATTTAGTGGTGACTAGCGGTCGTTTTTTTTCGACCCGAGTTCGATTTCCGCTCACGGCTAACACCTGTGACGATTATTTGAACCGGTCCTGGGCCTCCCCTAGGTCGACTCGGCCTCAAATAACTACCTGGTGCGATGTGTAAACATCGCCATTGGGGAGACAAAGGCAGTCGGGCGTGATGCTGGACACCCACCTCCTCGTGTACCGTGCCGGCCTTCATAGGTGCTCGCTCACAGCACTCGCCCTAATATTATCCTAAGGCTACGCGGGGGATCTTTGTCTTTGTGTGCGCTGCGATGGTTTCTACGACACCACCGCCTCTTCGAGCGCCAGTCGCGGCCTCAGTCGGTGCTCGCTCGCAGCCCTTGCCCCGACGGTCTGTCAAGGCTACACGGGGGATCTGTGTCTTTGCGTGCAGGCGCTGAGGGCGATGGGCCGCCTCATGTGCGAGTGCTGGTACGGCAACGCGGCGGCGCGGCTCACGGCGCTGCGAGTCAAGAAGTCGCTCTCGCACCTCGAGCAGCAGACGTAGCACGGCCACGGCGCCACCACGGCGATCCCCGACCCGTGCCGGGCTGGGCCCGACCCGTGCCGGGCTGGTCCCGACCCGTGCCGGAGCTGGGCCCGACCCGTGCTGGGCTGGGCCCGACCTCGCCCAACCTGGCCTGGGGCCCCAACTCGGCTCGACCCGATCTGGCACCTCGACCTGACCCGATCCAACGACTTCTCTCCGTGTCGGGTGACGCCGACCCGACTAGATCTGACCCCGGCAGAGGCTTCTCGGAGCGGGAACGCTGTGGAAGGTGACCTTTGGTGACCTTTGGTGACCTTTGGCAGGAGACGAACCCACGGCGTGGGCATCAGCGGGGACCCGGGCGCTAGACCATCACGGGGCGGGCGGGCGGGAAGTCCCCATACCCCTGTCCTAACACCTCTTATGGACTCCTATAGGTAAAGTGGTACGGGGACTTCCCGCCTGCATAACGATGGCGATGACGAAGGCTGTGAGAGCGCTCAGAAGGGTCTCGGGGAAAGGGCAGGTCTCGCAGAACAGCTGCGGGGGGTGGGGGGGGGGACGCGTCGCTCCATGAATGAATGAACGGAACGCACGGAACGAGGTGTTCCCTTCATTGCTTTGTGTTGCAGTCGCGTGTGCCATCATCGTGTGGCTCGTGAACCTTCGGCACTGAAAGTGTGCCACGTGGGTGAGCGGTGGCCTTAATAGGTGCTCGCTAACAGCACCTGCCCCAACAGTGGGGGGTGGGGGGGGGGGGGCGGTAGTCGGTGACGTCGTCGTCGTTCACGCGATGCGCTAAACCCCATGCGACCCCAGTTCGATTCCCGGCCACGGATAACGAATGGTAGCTGAACCTATTCGGAGCCTCGTGTGCGGTCGGCTCAGCCTTGAACGAGGACCTGACGCGGTGCGGGCAAACGTCAAGGCGGCCGAGCGCGCGGGGTCCTGGCCACCACCACCCGCTCCGCGTGCAGTTGCCAGCCTTCGTAGGCGCTCACTAACAGCACTTGCCCCAGCAGTCTGTGAAAGGCTACGTGGGGCACTTTTTTCTTCTCTCGTGGTGTGTCTGTGTCTTTGTTTTGTCCACTGTGTGTGTTGTGGGGAGCGGTGGTGGAGCGGTTAGCGCCCTGCGCAACGAACGCTTGCGACCCGAGTTCTATTCCCTCTCACGGTCAACACCAGTAATAGCGATTATCTGAACCGGTCTTGGGCCTCCCCTAGGTCGACTCAGCCTTAAATGAGTACCTGGTGCGGTGTGTAAATATCGCCACTGGGGAGACAAAGGCGGTCGGGCGTGGTGATGGCCACCCCCTTATGTGCCGTGACGGTCTTCATAGCTGCTCGCTAACAGCACTTGCCACAACAGTCTGTAAGGCTACACGGGGGACCTTTGTCTTTGTGTCCACTGCACTGTAGCGGACCGCGTGGCCGGGAACGGCAATAACTTACGAAGTGTAATTCACGAAGCCTTAGTAGCGAGGATCACACTTTGTGTGCTTGGCTCATCAGTGCAGGTTTGTGCTGTGCATGTTTGGATGAAATCGCTGGAGCGAGTGGGTTGGGGTGGGGGGAAATAAAAACTACGTTTGCGGCCGATGAAACCATAATTATATCCGTTTATCGTGCGTCAGAGCACACGGGCCGGTTTTGTGCTCTCGGCACTTATCAGCAAGCCACCTTGATGAATGTAATCAACCTGGCGGCGCGCTTGGTGTTAGTGGATGATCTGTGCATCTCTCTGAAGGAGCTCGCCGAGTGTAAACCCGGGGCCCCGTGGGAATACATCACGGTCAGGGCCGTGAATCCCACACATCTCACACGGTAACGTCAAAGCGCGCCCCCCCTCACCAAAGCGCGGGGCCCGAGGCGGTCGACTCCGAATTCGCGTTACCCCAGGGACAGCTCTGGTCGCGGTGTCCCTTAAGCCCCGGCTGCTTCGCCGGAGGTGATTCTCACCGGGATCCCGATGTTTGTTTCGTATGCCGAGGCTATTTTTCTGACGATCGCGTGTTTGGAGAAATCGATTGGACAGAAGCAAAATGTTTGCGTCCTTGACGAAGAAAAATATATATCTGTCATCGCTACGAGGGTCAACACGCCACGTGTTTTCGGGTTGTACCATCGTGTGATTCGGTTGCGTGTCCGACGTTTCGCTCCACGTGCCGCTGACTGCACAAGCTTCTACGGTGAGTAGGAGACCCTCTAATTCAGTCCACGAAGAAGGCCGCCAGTCAAGCACGTGGAGCGAAACGTCGGACGTCGTACCAAACGGCAAGTTGGTACGACTCGAAAAAACATCGGCAGATTCAAGGACAAGTATGTACAGTATGTTATCATGTGTTTTTTTATGAATACATTTATTTAGGATGCGGTTAATCAATTTGTGTAAAATCATCCCGCACGTGACGGATTTTATCTAATTAGAGACAATTATCATAATCAGCTCGCCACTGTTAATCAGAATGCACATCCCTGCATAGATGGAAAATTAAGGACAACCCACAGTGCCTTGATTGTGGCCATGCAACCTACACACCACGGACCACACAGTAGACCCACTGTAGCCTGCGCTCCTTCGACGGAGGAGGAACAGAAAAAACGACACGAACTCTCTCTCTCGCGAAGCCTTCTCGTCGTGGCCAAACAGACCTCGACATTGGCATCTGGCGCCTGAACAATCCCTGCCGCTGTCCTCACGCGCAAGAATACAGCGCGTGACGAGTCACAGCTCTGGGGTCTCAGCAGAGAAACGTTTCGACGTCGGCGACGCGGCGAAACGTTCACGCGCCTCGATCCAGCGAACCCGAAACGTCGACCCCGACTTGGCGGAGTTCTCGCTCCGCGGTGGAGAACTCCCAGCGAGGGCGCGCGACTCGCGCACCCACACGGCTCAGCAGCTACCACTGATCACATCAGCATCAGCAGCAGCAGCTACCACTGATCACATCAGCAGCAGCAGCTACCACTGATCACATCATCAGCAGCAGCAGCTACCACTGATCGCATCATCATCATCATCAGCAGCAGCAGCAGCTACCACTGATCGCATCATCATCATCATCATCAGCAGCAGCAGCTACCACTGATCGCATCATCAGCATCATCAGCAGCAGCAACTTCCACTGATCACATCATCATCAGCAGCAGCTACCACTGATTGCATCAGCAGCAGCAGCAGCTACTACTGATCGCAGTGGTAGCTACTGCTGTTGATGATGATGTTGGTGTCGGTGGTAGCGGCTCGACCCAGGGGTTGGCGCGCTGCTGCTGCCGAGCCCTGGGAATGCGGCTATTCCAGGACTCCTTCGTGGCGGCGTCTATTAAGGGCAGTCTGGTATTCACATCAGGGCTGGAGATTGGAAGAAATTACTGGGGAAGTCAAAAATGATTCCCCCGACGAGATCTGACGAAGAGAAGGAGCTTCGCTCCGTATGTGGTCTCTATGCGTGTCTGTCAGGTTCTGTGCGTGTCTGTCGGTTTCTGTGCGTGTCTGTCGGTTTCTGTGCGTGTCTGTGGGTCTCTATGCGTGTCTGTCGGTTTCTGTGCGTGTCTGTCGGTTTCTGTGCGTGTCTGTCGGTTTCTGTGTGTGTCTGTCGGTTTCTGTGCGTGTCTGTCGGTTTCTGTGCGTGTCTGTGGGTCTCTTAGCGTGTCTGTCGGTTTCTGTGCGTGTCTGTCGGTTTCTGTGCGTGTCTGTGGGTCTCTTAGCGTGTCTGTCGGTTTCTGTGCGTGTCTGTGGGTCTCTTAGCGTGTCTGTCGGTTTCTGTGCGTGTCTGTCGGTTTCTGTGCGTGTCTGTGGGTCTCGCTGTTAGTCTAGGCGTCTATCTGTGAGTCAAACAAATGATAAATCCTTGATTCCTTCTGGAACGCAGTCACATGGTTCGCATTTTCACTCCCACCACGGCGTTCCGGCTCCATTTCCACTACTGGTTCGCACTCATTGTAGCTCTTGAAATATTCAGGGTTTTTTTGGTTGTTGTACCGAATAAAAAAAAGCTGCCTCGTATTTTGGTTGCCAACCCCTAGGGCTAGACAGTTGTACTGAACAGATGATGTTGATAACCATGCCGCTGACGCTAATCCGTGAACAGTGATGAGGCAACGCGACACACGCAGTTTTAGTGGTGACCCCCCATAACCCTCTACGCTGCCAGTCAGTGCAATATCCACTGCTTGGAGTGGACTTCATCGCACGTCGAGACCGCGAATGCTGCGCAGATCTTCAACCTGAATGTACTGCATTCATCTCGACGACGACACCCTTCAACTCGCCGCTCTGCCTGCAACTGCGTATCTGCGGCCGTCTGGAACACTCTTCCGATATTAGGAAGCCACTGGCGCAAAGCGCTTTAAAATCGCCCAGATTGAAAAATGCATTTCTTTAGCACCGCTTGTTTTATGGTTAGCTCGTTGTCCTCCCCCAGCCCTGCCCCTCCGATTAGCACGGTTGGCTACGTACGGTGCGAAATAACTTCAACGTGCACACGGTGCATACATCGGCTGCACACTAAGCTCACTGCACCCGCTACCCCCCCCACACTCTGTGTCCGGCGGTAATGGCAGTGGTGATTATGATCGCTTTAAATGTCCCCTTCCGTCATCCCCCGTACGTTGAGGACACGGCGTTGGCCCGGCAACTCGGGAGCATGGAATTTTTGTCTCTTCTGTTTTAATTCATGAAATGATTAACTTAAATGAGCTCGGCTAATTATCCACGAGATCGCGTTTACCCCATTCCGCTGCGTTGCCAATTAACGCTCGACACGATGTAAATAATGGCGCCTGCTGCGGCAGTTTGAAGCGACAAATGAACAAACTCTGGGCTCACTTGGACTCTCCTCGACGCGCGCGGTGCGCTCCCCCAGTTGACGAAAGGCGCGGGCTGGCTGGCCTCTGTGGTGCGCGTGCGGATAGATGCGGAGGTCTCGGTCCACGAGACCCATCCACGCTGTGTTCAATTACCACCAACCACCACCAACCAACCACACGTCAGGTCACAACGACAAACTCGCTCACCCACTCAACCAGTCAACCACTCACACATTCATCAACACTGCCAGTCACAACAAGACACTCGCCTACTCACCCACTCATCACAATGCAGGTCACAGCGACACACTCACTCACCTACTCAACCACGGCTTACACATACAACACCATCACCCACTCGCCCACTTACCCATTCAACCACTCATCACAATCCAGGTCACAACGACAACCGCCAAGTGGCATTGACGTCTACACGGCACGTGGGGCATGCTCGGTGCATTCTGAGGCCACGTGAAGTGTCGAAGGCCCGCTGGCAGGAGGTCACGGAACGGGTACCATGGGTCGTATGACTGAGATGACTGGCAGATGCACCAACTGTGTTCCCTAGCACACTCACACACTCATCACACTTCAGGTTACAACAATAGACTCGATCTCACGAATCCGCCCACTCACCACACGGCAGGCCACACCACTCACGCATGTACTATCTCACACCGACCCGCTCGCTCGCTCCACTCCACTCACCCATCCACTCGCCACACTGCAGGTCACCTCGCTTCTGTTTTATTATTTTCTCGTACTGCCCCAATGTGGAAATTCCTCCTCCTCCCACCATCGTCTACTACCCCCCCCACCCCACCAATCTCTTAGACTAATAATCTTTTTCAGTTTAAAAACAACGTGTAACACTAAATTTCGATTGAATGCTTTCGTGACTGCAGGGATTCATCTTCTTGGTTCTTTCGGTAAAGTCACGTAGAAGGGAAATAATTAAATAATAAAAATAAAACATAATAAAATAATTCTCACGACGTTTCGGCCACAACGCAAGCAGCCGTCCTCAGGTGAAGAACAGGTCTGTCGGAAAAACAGCGTCTGAATGAACACCACCACGCTTGGCAGCGAATATTTAAGCTGGGTTGGAGGGGGAAGAGCGCCTTGACAAAGGAATTTGCATATCAAGATGAATTTAGCATATTTATGGGAAATGCAGATATGGGATTAGTCACTACATTACTTGTGGAATGCGTAGGAGGTGGGCGGGGGGTTTCAAAGTCATAATATGCCCGTGCATTATGCAGGATTAGCAGCAACAAAGGGAGGGAGTGGGGTTAGCATTAATAAAGGGAAGGAATGTTAATAGTATGGAGCTGCAGCAGCTAAACCACCACGTAAAAAACTAAAATATAAACTACATCAGTATCATCAATATACTAAATATACTCTCCAATAAGCTGAGCTACTAACAGTAAGTCATACATTACAATTCTATGTCGCAAAAAATATAATATGCCTCCAGCTAAACTTTTTTCTCTTACATCACACGGGTCTACCCCGTACTATATAAATCGAAATTTAAACACACAGTTATCCAGATGGACGGAATCGTAGCACGCAAGCAACACGAAGAAGCAGCGCCTCAACACAGAGCCCTGCCTTCAAGCTCCCTCGCGCCACTCTGTGGTCACGGTGAGTCCCAGACCGCGGAGCGGACCGCATCAACCTGCCTCCTGAGATCCCTTGCACGAGGGCACTTCCAATCCTCCGTGGTCTCAACCTCTTACGGCCACTCGGCGGCAGAGCGAGCGAGCAATCGAAAGGTTTGCGAATTCAAATCTTGGTTGTGGGTTTACTCAGCCCTCATCCGTCCAGGTAGACAAAAGAAGCAGCACTTGTGCAGGGAGGTCAACAGCGGTTGCCTCTCATGGAGAGTCGTGCCTCCGTGATGAAAAAATATATATAGAATTTCTACCACGTGGCTCCGGGCTGTAAACGGGAGATGAGCAGTGCCTCGATGCTCATTTGAGAAGAAGAAGAAAGAAACAACAATCGCTGACTGAATATTGTGTTTCTCCATCCGCTGTGCAATTATGATACAATTCATTTGGCTCAATTTCCTGCAGAACACAAGGTGTATTCGTGTTCCCATCACTAGACCGGCATGCGCTTAGCAATTTGTCCTCCTGGAGGGGGGGGAGGATGTGGAATAAATTATACTCTGGGAGCAAAGCAATCGCAATTCACTCAGAAAACTACAGCCAGCGGCTGCCTCGACATAACCCCCCTGGCCAAAACAACAATCCCACCCAGTGCGAGCGGGACTCACATCCAGCACGCGCCTGACAGAAGCAGATATCACGAAACTAACTCCCATGCAGTGCAACTCAAGGTGCGCCGGGTTCAGCCCTTAACGTGACCCGATACAATTGACTCGGGCAGAAATTTTCCTCTTCACCGCGCAACAGTCGAGAGGAAAATGTTTAATTCTCAAATCTGGATTTCATCCAATTTAAGCACAATAGCACATTTTTTAAAAAATTGTTCTTAACAGACATTGATTGTTAATTGGGTCGAGGCCACTGCACTTTAGAACTTCGTTTCATCAGAGACGATTATTAGTTGGAGTCGAACCCAAGGACTCCGCGTTGCCAGCTCTGTCACCTGGCCACTTCTCGATGCATACATGCACGTTGAACTCGTTTCGCACCCGACGTAGCCAACCGGAGGTGCCGGGGGAAGGTAAACAAAGTAAAAACACGAAAAAGCAGTTCCAAAAAAATGAGTCTTCAATCTGGATTTAAAAGTGCAGCGCTCCCGTGTGGCTTTCTAACACCGGGAGGAAGAGCGTTCCAGACGGCCGCAGAAGCGCTGGAAGGGAAGCGGATTTTTTTTAAAAGCGGGGAAGATGCAGTGTGGCTTGGGGGGGGGGGGGGGGGTTGGCAGTGCTCGCGCTCACAATATTTCGCGGACACCTGCCTGACCCCGACGACACACGCCGCAAACACGAGGTCAGGGAGGGCGAGAGAGCGGTAAAGCTCGAGAGCGAGATGATGCCAACACTGTGGAGGGCGTCACCGCCGCTCCCCACAGACGAGGCTTTCTCTCTCTCTCTGCCCCTGCCGCAAAGGTCCCCCAGCTGGCGCAACAGGAGCCACGCAGCGACCTCCAAGATCCGTTCCCCTCGACGGCACGACCCGTGCCGAGCATTTCAATGGAGGCACAAGGAGGATAGACCCACAGTAAGGGCACGGTATGGGGAAGGTTAACAGAGTTACTCGCAGAGCAAAGAATAATCAAACACGTGCCCATCGATGGCAACTACGCGATGGCAATGATGGGGGGGGGGGGTCGATGGGAGGCTGTCCCAGAGTTCTTCGCGAGCCAGCGGCAGGATGACGCGCGGTGTCTCCACGACGCGCCGTGCCGGGCACCACGGCGTCTGTTTACCCCGCGAGACGAGCACTGCCATCGGCGGGTTCACGGGAAATGATTCCTAACACAGATGCGCGGCGACGAGTGTCAATACAAAGCTGCCCCCCCCCCCCCACTTTCCCCTAGACTCCCCAATGCCCCCCCCCCCCACACTATTCTTCTTCTCTGCAGCAATCACTTCTAAACACTGTTCTCCGCATTGTACACCTGTCTATGTAATTGCGGACGACATCCCGTGGAAATAATTAAATAACGGCCGATCCTAAAAGCGCTCTCTATATTTATCCCAAAGAAATACCTCTCACAGAGGCGATTCGAGAGAACGCAGCGTCTCTCCCTCTCTCCCTCTCTCCACACACATGTCGGTGATGTGCGCATCTTCTACGAACGCTGGGGGATTTGGACAAGCCCCTCTCTGCACCAGCGTGGACGGCACCCTCGTGTTCACCTTCTGAAGCGCTCGCTCGTCATCGTGGCGTGCGCGATGACCACCACCACCACCACGTGACTTTTATTTCGTGTTGTGCGCGCTGCATTTAGCGCCACAGCGCGTGGATTTGTAGCGTTTGTTTATTTGTTTGCTGGTGACTTGTGTGTTTCGTATTGGAATCGCCTCCAGTGCTGTTGATGCTGGCGGCAATAAAAGTTGTTTAAAATCTTCTTGGTTCTTTCGGTAAAGTCTACGTGACTTTACCGAAAGAACCAAGAAGATGAATCCCTGCAGTCACGAAAGTTGTTGAAAAGTCAAAAGAAGTATCTCTCTGCCTCTCTCTCGTGGGGGTAGCGCTTCGCGTCGTCTCGCGCTGCGTTTGCCGCCCATGAGACCTCGCCATTGACGAGGTGTTAAAGCAGGGGTCCTCAAACTTTTTAAACAGGGGGCCAGTTCACTGTCCCTCAGACCGTTGGAGGGCCGGACTATAGTTAAAAAAAAAACTATGAACAAATTCCTATGCACACTGCATATATCTTATTTTGAAGTGAAGAAACAAAACGAGAACAAATACAATATTTAAAATGAAAAACAAGTAAAATTAAATCAACAAACTTTCCAGTAAAGTTAAATCAACAAACTTGCCAGTATTTCAATGGGAACTATGGGCCTGCTTTTGGCTAATGAGATGGTCAATGTCCGGTTCCATATTTGTCACTGCTAGTTGTAACAAGTGATGCAAGTGTGCATCCGTTAGTCTAAATCTGGTTGGAGATTTCAAATGTTTCATTCTGGAAAAAGTCTGTTCACAGACATAAGTGCTGCCAAAGATGGTTGCCATTTTGAGTGCATGGTTCCTGAGATGAGGATATGTCTCAGAGGGGAGAGATGCATAGAAATTATGAAGGCTGCTTGACTTGAATGCGTCTTTCAGAGAGTCAAAATTCTGCAGTTCAGCCAGTTCCATTTGGTAAATTGTATCCACATTTTCAATGTCAATAGAAAATGGGTTACGGAAAAGCTGTATGTCCTGTTCATGGAGATGAAGCTCTTTAAATCTAAATTGGAACTTCTTTTGCATTTTTTCCAGTGAATCCGCACATGTTTTGTTTGGGAATGCAACCAATGGTTTTTCCGCTAACAGATTTTTAGTTGTGGGGAGATGGCAGAAGTTTTCCTCCTTCACTTGTTTGATGAGGAGGCCTAATTTTACTTCAAATGCTTTGACATGTGATTGCATATCACAGATGAGCTTCCCCTTTCCTTGAAGGTGCACATTGAAACTGTTGAGTAGCTCTGTTACATCTGTCAGAAAGGCAAGGTGCCATTTCCATTCTGCATCATTGAGCTCTGGTACTTCTTTGTTTTTTTAAAGCAGAAAAGCTGTAATCTGTGGAAGTAAGTCATAGAAACGTTTTAAAACTCTCCCTCGACTCAGCCAACGGACTTCTGTGTGATACAGAACATCTTCATAGTCAACATTTAGCTCAGACAGAAATTCCTGAAATTGTCTGTGGTTTAGTGCATGACCTCTAATGAAGTTAACACAAGATACCACAAATTTCATAACAGAGTCCCACTTCAGTGATTTACTACACAGCGCTTGTTGGTGGATGAGGCAGTGTATGGCTATTGGATGAGAATGGTTATGTTTGTCCATCTCTTGGTTAATGCGAGCAATTACTCCTTTCTTAGACCCCACCATGCTAGGAGCACCATCAGTTGTCACACTGGCTAGTTTAGCCCAGTTCAGCTCCAAACCATTCACAGTTTGGCAAACCTTTTCATAGATATCCTCTCTTCTTGGTTCTTTCGGTAAAATCACGTAGAAGGGAAGTAATAAAATAATAAAAATAAAATATAATAAAATAATTCTCACGACGTTTCGGCCACAACGCAAGCAGCCGTCCTCAGGTGAAAACCAGGTCTGTTGGGGAGACAGCGTCTGAATGAAACAGCACACGAGCTTGGAGCATATAT
This sequence comes from Lethenteron reissneri, assembly GCF_015708825.2. NCBI lineage: Eukaryota > Metazoa > Chordata > Hyperoartia > Petromyzontiformes > Petromyzontidae > Lethenteron > Lethenteron reissneri. The sequence goes on along the minus strand of NC_083798.1, from coordinate 10,264,188 downwards.
AAGCTGGGTTGGAAACGGGGGAAAGAGCGCCCTGACAAAATAATTTGCATATCAATAGGAATTTTGCATATTTATGGGAAATGCAGGAATGTGATTAGTACTACATATGCCCGTGCTGCATATGTAGTACTATTATTAAATTATTTTGTCAAGGCACTCTTTCCCCCGTTTCCAACCCAGCTTATATATGCTCCAAGCTCGTGTGCTGTTTCATTCAGACGCTGTCTCCCCAACAGACCTGGTTTTCACCTGAGGACGGCTGCTTGCGTTGTGGCCGAAACGTCGTGAGAATTATTTTATTATGTTTTACTTTTATTATTTTATTACTTCCCTTCTATGTGACTTTACCGAAAGAAACAAGAAGATTAATCCCTGCAGTCACGAAAGCTTTAAATCGAAAGATATCCTCTCCTGTAGTTGTTCCTTTTATGCTTTGCAGTGCAGCAAGCTCTTCTGTGACTTCGAAATAGTCATTTGTCCCACGAATAAAAATTAGAAGTTGTGCAGAATCACGAACATCATTGCTTTCGTCGAGTGCCAAGGAAAAATAGGAAAGTTTTTTTGTGGAGTTTTGCAAATGCTGATGCAAATTGTCTCCCATTTCTTCAATACTCCGTGTAATTGTAGGTCCTGAAAGACTCACTGTACTAAATAAATCGGCCTTCTCTGGACACATCTCTTTGGCAACAGAAAGAAGGCATTCTTTAACAAATTCTCCCTCCACGAATGGTCTGCCAGTGCATGCGATTAGCTTCTTCTGCTTCACAAAAGTATTTTGCTGAGTTGTTAATGTATTTTTCAGTTTTAATATTTTATCTTTTCTCACTTCTCCGACCAAACAATCATATTTATCTTTATGTTGAGTTTCATAGTGTCGACGTAAATTGTATTCTTTGAACACAGACACTATATTCTGGCATATTAGACACACAGCTCTTTCCTTGTACTGCATGAAAAAGTAATCATAAGTCCACTGTTCTTTGAATATCCTACACTCCGAGTAAATTTTTCTCTTTCTTGACATCATTGTTTCCTAGGGAGTCAAAATTGATATTAGTAAAATACCAATATATATACAGCGCTACAAAAACAATATACCAGCAATAACTTTGCCCACACAGAGACATACAGACTGCACTGCCCATCAATGCAGTCTGATTGGGGGGAACTCCGCCCCCTCTCCCTCTTCCACCAATGACCGTCCTTCTCATGTAGAAAAAAAGTAACAGACAGGCAGCGGCGGCAAAAACACCCGGCGGGCCGGATAAATGTCCTCGGCGGGCCGCATGTGGCCCGCGGGCCGTAGTTTGAGGACCCCTGTGTTAAAGCTTTGCTCGTGATTAAAACAATAACGATCACAGTCACAGTCATTGCGCCGACATTGATGGGGATTCGTGCGACGTCGCTCATGCTCTCAGATGTCGATGCGCCGATGTGGAGCCCTCGGCAGTCAAGCTGTGACTCGAACTCGTCTATAGAGTTCTGTATGGGTCTGTAGAGTTCTGTATGAGTCTGTAGAGTTCTGTATGGGTCTATAGAGTTATGTATGAGTCTGTAGAGTGGTGTATGGGTTTGTAGAGTTCTGTATGAGTCTGTAGAGTTCTGTATGAGTCTGTAGAGTTGTGTATGGGTCTATAGAGTTTTGTATGGGTCTGTAGAGTTTTGAATGGGTCTATAGAGTTCTGTAAGGGTCTGTAGAGTGCTGTATGGGTCTGTAGAGTTCTGTATGGGTCTGTATAGTTATGTATGAGTCTATAGAGTTCTGTTTGTGTCATTCAACTGCGCGGACGTCGGCGGCGCGGAGGTTTGGCTCGAGGGTGGCCCTCGCGGTGGCCACCTTCCCCCGCCTGGCTCCCGCCCCTGGCCGACCCCCTTTGTCTTCCCAATGCGACGATGCCTCAATATTTTGTCCCCCAGCTTTCCGTTACCCCCCCCCCCCCCCCTACACTAACTGAAACGACACCACCATTTGTAATAATAATAACCCCATTCTTCATCTCAAAACCATTGCCATTTAATGTAAAATGTTATAATTGCTGTAATACGCCTTGGAAAAGGCGCTAAATAAATTTAGAAAACATATTTTGGGTCGTTCCTTGAAGCGAATGGGCGGCTGGATCCGGAATAATGACATCTCTGGGTTCACTGAACAGGTCTCTCAAAGGTCGATTTAAAATGACTTCAACGACATGAAACTGGAGCGTTAGGTACGAAAAACAGCGCTTGAAATTAGACGTATGGCAAATCGAAGTGCCAAATATATTACAAGTTGCGTGACATTCAAACCGAGCTGGAGAGCAGCCCCAGGAAGAGGACTCTCTGTTGCCAACTCTTTCCATCGTCGAGACGTCCCCCTTCACGAGTGCCCCTTCACCCACCACGCCGTGGTTGTTGTTGGCCCCTCTCACGTGCCCCCCCACCCCCCGATCGTCGACGTGGCCGATCGAACCGAACACGCCGGAAACTTTCAGAAGCCAGAACGAGCTGAATTTGGGCTCCTGTTTGAGCAGCCATTTGGCGACTGAGCTCGAAACCCGTGAATTCGCCGGCCCTCTCGTGCGATTCAGAATCCTCATTTCGACCGGAGGAATCCGATAAGCTACGAAGCGTTTTTTGTCCGCACAGATGCCCAAAACACCCGGCCAGACCACTGTGCAAGCCCTCTGGGCGCCCGGAAGTGTGCGGGCCAGGCCGGACGAGCGGTTCTCACACCGCGCGCGGCAGCAGCAGCAGCAGCTCCGACGGCCGGAGAACAACAACAACGACGACCACAAACACTCATTGGCGTACATTTAACGCGGCTGCTGTTGTATTTAATAAACTGGGCAATATCGGGCCAAACAAGCAAATCGATGTAGGGCCCCATTGGTCGCAGAGCACTCAATTACTGACTCCGTCAACAGTTTAGAGCGGTCACGTGCGCTGTTCTGGTGAAAAGGAAGAAAAAAACCACGCTAAATAAAATAAATGTCCTCAAATGGCTTCGCGGCCATAGGACTTGAAAATGTAATGGCAGGGAGCATACATCCACTGATGAGCTCCGTAAATGGGTCTGTGCATCACCGTTTAGTGTGACAATTCAGTGATCGGGTTCGCGGGAGTTCAGCTCGCTTGCGAAGGGGGATTTTGTGCGAGATGCCGGCTGAAGAAGTAACGCAGCAGCAGCAGCCGCAGCAGCCGCAGCAGCCGCAGCAGCCGCAGCAGCGTGGCGCGCACAGCAGGAAAAACACGACAGAGCACTGCCGCAGAGACGGCACTGCACGCGAGAAAGCTGTACGGCCACAGTCCACGTCTCACCGGAGACTTTCTCCATTGCTCCCCACCGAGACGTCCGCATGTTCCTTGCCAGACAAACATGCGGATTGGACCCGCGGTGTAGCTTGCAGCGGTGCCGCTGCTGCAGTATGTTGCATTTCTTTCGCACCGTACATAGCCAACCGTGCTATTCGGAAGGGCGGGGAACGGACAACAAACTAAACACAAAAAGCAGTTCTAAGGGATTGCGTTGTCAATCTAGGTGATGTCAAGTGCAGAGCTCCAAGTGGCTTCCTAATATCGGAAGGAAGAACGTTCCAGACGGTCGCAGAAGCGCACCTGAAAGCGCGCGATGCGGTGCCCGCCGTCTTTGTCCTGGATTTTTCTGTTTGCGAGTAGTCACTTTAAGATGTTTGTTGTTCATGTTTTTGTTTGTTGCGGTTGCACCCGATTCAAGAGCCGAATGGCTCACAGGTCTATACCTAATAGATGAAACTGAAACTGATGGTTAACCAAAAGCCGCCGCTGCGAGGATGAGTTTGCGTCTCGGTTTACGCTCCGTGACGAGATCGGCAAGGTCATTGCGGTTCATTCGTTGCGGGCACTTTGTGTGTAATGAGCGCAACCTTGTGATTCATTCGTTCGGCTAACCCAGAAGCCAATCAATTGTTAATTGATGGCTTCGAGTGGAGAAGCTTTAGGGAGCGATCGAGATGAGCGGGCTCCGCGACTTGGGAGCAGCCGTCGAGCGCCGCCGGGCCCGCTGGAGGCGCCGCGCGTCACGGGGACGGCGGCACGCGAAGTGCACCGCCCCCCCCCCGCCCACTCCCTTCGAACGCGGGGGAGGGGGTCAGAGCGCGCCAGGGTTTGGAGAGGATTTTTTTTTAAGGCACGAAGGTTGCGTGGGGAACCCACACCTCACAGCCCCCCCCCACCACCACCGTCACCACCCCCCCAATCACGACATACACAATTCGGCGTGACCTCACGAACACAACACTCTAACCACAGCTTACCAAGCTCCCGACCACAACCCCCTTAGGGCAATGTGTCTGCCATGACCGCGGAATGCAGGTATGAGTACAGACAACAAAGACAATGGTCCCCCTGTATAGTCCGAACTGTTGGGGCAAGTGCTGTGAGCGAGCACCTCTGAGGGCCGGAACGGCACTGCAAGGGGGTGGGTGGCCAGCGCCAAGCCCGGCCGCCTTTGTCTCACTCGTAGCGATGTTTACACAACACACCAGGTATTCATTTGAGCCGACCAAGGGGAGTCCCAAGAACAGTTCAGATAATCGTCAACGGTGTTGGCCGTGAGCGAGAATCGAACTCGACTCGAGCGGGTTCTGAGCGCTAACCACTGCTCCACCGCGCTCTCCTCAGCGAGTGTCTGCGCGACGTCACCACGGCTCTTGTGCCAGGCCAGGTTCACGCTGACGCCACACGCCACACGAAACCTGGCCACACCTCTCTCTGGGAGTAAACCTTGAGACGTGGATTGGGCCACCAGTGGCGGCGTGACGCCCGTGCAAGGCTGTGGGGTGCAGCGCTGTGCAGAAGGGGAAGCAGAGGAGGGCCAGTCTCTAAACAATGTTGTTTTTCTCTCTCTCCCAGGTAAAGCCAACAACAGCGCCACAGATGATATCTCCACGAAGTGGCTTATCACGTGGACATTTACAACAGCCACATAATCTAAGCGCGTGTTTCTAAATGTGGAGGGGAAACGAGCGGAGACAAATCCAATTAACTCCCATTAGGCGGCACGTTGGTGACGGCTCGGCGAGCAACACGTCACGTGATGAACCTGCTGCTGCCCGCATGGCGCTGTGGGGTGAGGAGGCGGCGATGGGGGGGGAGACCGCATTGCTGCAGTGATCGCTCCCCACCACACTCAGGGATGTTCATCTCTTCTGCGATAGGTGCACCCGGGCGATCATTCCTGCGCGGTGTGTACATGTTATCTTAGCGAGGATTTTATAAAGCTCCTTTGTCAAAACGCTTTACAAGAATCATAAATGGTACACTCGTATTTTTGGCCGACGGGGAAAAGGGATGGGGTTTGAGCGCTGGGGAGGGGAGGGGGTGGCAAGGAAGGGTGACGATGGCGAAAGGAGCCCCCTCGTGTCATCCACTGCCGGATCAGGGGCCTCCTCTTCCCCCCACGCCGAGCTGGCCGCGGGCGTCGTGCCGGTCAACGCGGGTGGGTGGGCACGGGGGAGCATAGACGCGGCAGCGTACAGTTGACGATTCTGTTGCACCGACCCTCTGCTGACAGCCTTGCCCCCCCCCCCCCCCCCCCCCAGTGAGGCCTCCATCAGATGTTTTTCGCACGGTTGTCACCCATCCGAGTACTTTCCAGGCTCAACCTTGCGTGATATCGGGCGCATTCCAAGAGATTTTGATCAGAGAAATCTTTACAAAAAATAAAACCCAATCACTTCCTCTACCATTAGGAAAGCGCCCATAAGTTAAGGACGTCGTTTCGACGTTGCGAGATGCTAACTACCTCGTCTGGTATAGAGGTCTTGGGTTCTATCCTGACCTTGACGCCTGCTGTATATTTGGAATTTGCATGTCCTCCCCGTGGTCGCCTGGAATTTTTCTCTGGGGCCTCATTTATAAACACGTGTTTAGAGTATTTGGCTGCTATACATTTCCACAAGATAAGCCACTTCGTTGAGCTATCATTTGTGGCCAGATCGCTTCTGAAAAAAAGAGCTGCATAGCTCCGTGAGCCTTACCTGGTAAAATTAAAAAAAATGTTTACTTTTAACGGGGGCTCGGGCAGGACACGTGGCTAGGTTGAGAGAGCCGAGGGAGGGAACGCGCTCCAGGGGATGCCCATCGCAGGGGGAAGCAGGTCACGTGCAGGCGCGAGGGCAGTGCCCTTCACTAATTGTCATGGGGGGGACACTTTCGCCGATAAGACATAATCAGTGTGAGGGCCGCCTGCCACACATTTGAAACCATTGGGATTTGACAGCAGCACGAGATTTTCACACGTTGCGTATTGTCGGGGGCCGCACGTCAGGGGCCACAATTAAAGGCCACGAGTGGCCACCAGTGGCCCGCGGGCCTTGCAATGAAGAACACTGCGCAAGGTCGATTGTTGAAACGCTGGATACGGCGACGACTCGGGAGGCAATCATCCAGCAGTGGACTAAACATGTGCATGGTGATGATGGTAGGCCCAGTGAGAGTAAACGCGTTTCTTCTTTACAGGTGCCTGCCAACTCCACCAGATCTCAGAAGCTGAGCAAGAAATGGAGATCTGGGTGGAGCATCGGATTGATGGCCACCATGCACTGTCCAGGCGCTGCGTCGTGTGGGACTGTGTTATGGGCAGCAGAGGGCACTGCATCGACTCTACGACGTCTCCACGCCCATCCTTCGCCAATCGCGCGCTGGCGAGAGCGGTAAAGTTTTAGCAAACGACTTCCGACAACCCACGCCGGTGCGTGGAGACCCTCATCCGGCAGCGGCTTGACAAGAGCTCCGCGCGTACGTGCCGAGCAACGCAGGTCGGTCGCCACGGAGGGTGGCACGTGGTAAAACCCCAGGGGCACGGACAGGGCGCGGGGACTCTGCACTCCCGGCGGCTTGCGGCGTGGCGATCGTGGGGGGCCCGGGGTAGGTGAGGGGGGGGTGTAGGGGAGAAGGCGGCGGGTTTGTAAACACTGTCACCTTTAATACTGCACACAAAATACACAGCGGCACGCGGCAAGAGTCTTTAACAGTCACGGTACTACGGTCGAGTCGGCGCGCAATGACAACCCCCCTCTCACGGGGAAGTGGCGAGCGGCGCACCGCTTACGAGAGCCTGGATCCGCAAAACTCAAAACACCGCACCCCCCTCCCCACGCGGTTGGTTCCCCTTCCTCTGCCCCCCTCCACCCCCCCGTTGTGATAAAAACGCCACGTGGCGATGGGGCGTTCACATCGTCGTCGCCATGGCAACGGCGGACGAGGCGGCGCTCGTATCTCCTGTGTGTGGCCAAGCGCCCGGGCATTTTTACTAACGGACTGAGAAAAGTGAAATTCCCTCGTGCCTGGCGAAGGCAAAACAAAGAGAAGGCAGATGTTTTTTTGATTTAGCGTTCAGGGGGTTGTTAACCGCTAGGCGGCGGTGCTGTGTAAGCGGTGCAGCTTGGCTTGTGAAGAGTAAAATAGGCTCCCATTGTGCTTTTAGCCGAGCGCGCTGTCTCTCCGTCTCTCTCCGTGTCTGGCGAGCGTCACAGTCCTCTCAATCAGGTCCGCGTGCGGCGCATGGGTGCCATGGATATCTCGCCATCGTCCTTCATCATCATTGTCCGGCAGATAAAAATAACCATACAAAATCATGAGAGACAAACACCGCCCCCCCCCCCGCCCATAACAACGAAGCTGATCACCGTGACAGAAAAGCTGCAGCCATTATGAAACAAAGTAAAAAAGCAATAATAAACAAAACGCACTCATTTTGATTGCTCGGTGAAATTAATGTAAACATGGCCGAGAGTCAATGAACCGGCGAGGAACGGAGGATAGGACACAGCTCTGGACAGGGTGCGGTGGCCGTTAACCGGGGGACTGGTGTGAGAAACTTGCTTTTAACTTTGTTTGTCTCGTAAAAAATTACCTTCCTGCAAGTGATTCTATGCTACTTCGCCTTTTGATTACCAGCCAGCTGTTATCAGTTCTACATTAAAAAAAAACGTATATTAATCGTGTTCCCCACTTCCCAATCACACAACCCCCCCCCCCCCCCCGCCCAAGACACTCGCCTACGAACAGGAGAAACACACACCAAACAATCGTCAGCCAAGACCGATGGGCATCAGTCACACAGTCCGCCTGTAGAAAATATAAGCATTTAGCGACTCTCTGCATCGGCAGCGAGAGGCAGCATCAGGCGCTCCTCCTCTTCTGATCTTCGTCAGCGATTCACGAGTCATAAAATCTCTAAATCAGTCACATCCGGAAAGATTGCTGCTGCTGCTGCTGCTTTTACCCTTCCTTTCCCGCTCGGTGTCGCACACACCCAGGCAGGCTCGGACGCGGCCGCGTGCGAGCCTCTTCTTGCAGAGCCTCGCAAAGTGTCCCCTGACGTGGGGCGGCTCCCGCACCGCCTTCAGTCCTGCCACGTCGCCCGCCCATCTCCCTTCGGGGGTCGCCGCCGCCGCCACCGCCGCCAACGCAATCGAGTGGAGGCACCCGTCGGCACGGCTCATGTCCCTGGGCAGAGCTCGGCTCCCACTCCTCGGCCCGCCCGCCCGCCCGCCCGCATCAACGGCCCAAAGAAACCGGCGACTTCGCGACCTAGGAGAGCAGGGAATCCCGGTGGCGAGGGCAAGGCAGGCGGACGGAAAATAAAGAGGAGAGGGAGCAGAGAAAGCGGGTGGGCAGACGGGCGGTGAAGGTACGCGGGGACGGCGAGGCCTTGCGGGCGCAGGGCTCAGGCGAGCGCCTCGTGCGTGACGTTGCGCAGCAGCCACTGCTGGGAGCGCACGCCGGCGCAGTCGCGGACGGTAGGCGCCTGGCTGTCCTCCTCTCCCGCCCGGTCCAAGCACTGGTTGCTGTTCACGTGCCTCAGGGTCACGCGCTGCGCACACCGGCCCATAGGAGGAGGACGACAACAACGGCATCACGCAGCGCGTCAGGCAAAGAGAGCAGGAACGCTCGACGATTACACACTCGTACGAATCATTCATGTTACTGTAGCTATACGTTTTTTGTTTTAGGGTGGGGGTTGGGGCGGCATTTAGATCTTAGGGTAGTTCAATCAGGGTAGTTGATCTCACATCATTTAAAAATGAAATATCACGAGTGAAATATTAAGTAACGTCTGAAACAAAGGGTACACAAACATTGCCGTTGTTTGCGTATTGACCTGCGTTTGCATCAGAGCCCCGCAAACCACCTGGAGGGACCGTCCCGACCATCCACCGGTGGCACCGGGGAACCACGCTCTGAGAACCACCGCTCGCTCTACGCCCATAGCCTGTAGCGTCATCCAGTCTGTCAAACGTGGATGTGTGTGCTTGCAGGAAATGAGCGGGTATTAACGAACGTGGCATCACTGGAACCAGAGCGCAATGACGGAGAGACTTCTAAACGTTGAACGGCCGTGAAAGTCGACCGGAGAATGGGCACCGACTCCTCGCCGACTGGAGCGACAAGGCCTCGTGCACGAACGGCAGCGCGCGGCCACTCACGGGGCGCGCCGCTAGAGGAGGCTGCCGATCGCTGCGAGCTCGGGTCGAGGACAACGAGCCGAGCGGCGCTCAGCGCCAGCAGAGGGCGCAGCAGCTCCACAAAACACTGCTGACCTGTTCCCACCACTCCCCTCCACGCTCTCTCCTGCCTCTCTCCTCTCATCTCACTCCACTCCCCTCCACGCTCTCTCCTGCCTCTCTCCTCTCATCTCACTCTACTCCCCTCCACGCTCCCTCCTGCCTCTCTCATTTCCCACCACTCCCCTCCACGCTCCCTCCCGCCTCTCTCCTCCCATCTCCCACCACTCCCCTCCACGCTCCCTCCTGCCTCTCTCCTCTCATCTCCCACCACTCCCCTCCACGCTCTCTCCTGCCTCTCCCCTCTCATCTCCCACCACTCCCCTCCACGCTCCCTCCTGTCTCTCTCCTCTCATCTCCCACCACTCCCCTCCACGCTCCCTCCTGCCTCTCCCCTCTCATCTCACTCCACTCCCCTCCACGCTCTCTCCTGCCTCTATCATCTCACTCTACTCCTCTCTACGCTCTCTCCTGCCTCTCCCCTCTCATCTCCCACCACTCCCCTCCACGCTCTCTCCTGCCTCTCCCCTCTCATCTCACTCTCCTCCTCTCTCCTGCCTCTCTCTTCTCATCTCCTACCAGTCCCCTCCACGCTCCCTCCTGCCTCTCTCCTCTCATCTCACTCCACTCCCCTCCACGCTCTCTCCTGCCTCTCCCACCACTAGCCTCCACGCTCTCTCCTGCCTCTCCCCTCTCATCTCACTCTATTCCTCTCTATGCTCTCTCCTGCCTCTTCCCCTCTCATCTCACTCTGGTCCTCTCTCCTGCCTCTCTCCTCTCATCTCCCACCACTCCCCTCCACGCTCTCTCCTACCTCTCCCCTCTCATCTCACTCTACTCCCCTCCACGCTCCCTCCTGCCTCTCTCCTCTCATCTCCCACCACTCCCCTCCACGCTCTCTCCTGCCTATCCCCTCTCATTTCACTCTACTCCTCTCCACGCTCTCTCCTGCCTTTCCCCTCTCATCTCCCACCACTCGCCTCCACGCTCTCTCCTGCCTCTCCCCTCTCATCTCACTCTATTCCTCTCTACGCTCTCTCCTGCCTCTCCCCTCTCATCTCACTCTAGTCCTCTCTCCTGCCTCTCCCCTCTCATCTCACTCTACTCCTCTCTCCTGCCTCTCTCTTCTCATCTCCCACCACTCCCCTCCAAGCACTCTCCTGCCTCTCATCTCATTCTATTCCTCTCTACGCTCTCTACTGCCTCTCCCCTCTCATCTCCATCTACTCCCCTCCACGCACTGTGCAAGGCTTTCTGTGGAAGTCCCCAGGACAACGTTTGCTCAGCGGAAGGTCGCTCGTTATCCCCTGCTGCTTGCCCCCAGCGGTCCGTCCTCTCTAGAAAAAAAAGCCAACTGTTTGTGCACAGCATCTCGCAATGCGGTTGCGTTTTAGACGCCGTGTAAATCCAAACTGGATAAAAATTCAAACCGTAAACATCACTGCTCCCACGGGCCACCTCTGCCTCTCATACCACGTGTATATAAATGCGGGTAAATGCTTTAACATCGTCAATAACAGCGGCAGCAGCCCAACACGTGTTTGGCGGCCGCTCCGGGCGGCTTTTGACTCTCCGGGAAACTGATGGAGCACCGATGGTTTGATGACGTGCGAGTGATGCAGTTGGAGAACCTCAATTTAAAAGTGCATAGCGATGGATCGTGAACAAGAGAACCAGTTGTATTGCTGTTGTCAATATTGTGCACAGATGTGTGCGCACGTGCGGGTGATGGTGCTGTGGATATTGTCGTGGTTAGCGCGCCGGTTATGAACCCAGCGACCCGCGTTTGATTCCCGCTCGCCGCCAACATCGGTGACAAACAACTGAACCGGTTCTGGGGCTCTCTAGGTCGACTCGGCTTTAAAAGAGCACCCATTGCCGTGTGCAAACATCAGCATTGGAGAGACGACGGGGGCCAGGCGAGGTGTTGGCCACCCACCCCCTCGAGTGCTATGCCTTCCTTCATAGGTGCTCACTAACAGCACTCGCCTCAACAGTCCGTTTGTCTTGTTGGCACAGCGGGGAGCGGCGGTGATGCATTTGTCAGTCACCTCAGTTGGTCGACCTATAACGATCAGGGTGTGTCCCTTCAACCCCTGCCAGCGAGCCTTCCACAGTGCACGTGATAGCCTCAAAGTGCACCTAGCCTGGCACAAGCGCTGCGGTGACATCACCAGCACTTGGTTGCAAGCGGCGGCTGCTTTTGCTGCGCGTGCGTGCGGGCGCACCTCACGGTCGTAGTGCCACAGCTGGTTTCCCTTGAGGTGGTGGCACTTGAGCATCACGACGGGCCCGTTGAGCCGCGACACGTCCAGGCAGAGGTCGTCCGAGCGCAGCTCCTGCTCCGCCGTGTACGAGAACACCTGCCCGCAACGCCGCCGCCAGACACGCGCACACACACACACACACACGGGCACCGTCACCGCAGCTCCCCCCCTGCCCCTGCCCCGACAGGCCGACCGCCGGCTCACGCGCCCGAGACTCACGCCGTTCTTTTAACGCTGCACAAAGTCAAACTTTGGGCCGAGTGGTTGTTGTGAACGGCTCGCGATCAGAAGGCAGCGATCCCGCTCGGTGGTTGACTCGGCCCTCCATCCCCGCTCGTTCGGCAACACGCACGCTGCTTTAGTTCAAGTTACCTGTGGGGTTCACGGGTGTCGTTTTTTGTTTTGTTTCTACCATAGAATTTAGAATTTACACCACTGGCTAGGAGTTGCGAACACAAGTGCTGCCCAAAGCCGATGTTATCAGATCACCGCTTTGGTGGCTTTTATTTTTTAAAGACAATCGTAACAGCTGCAAAAATAAACCAGTTTCCAACTCATTAGGGTTCATAAGCTCAACACGGCCGCCGCTTCCAGCTGCAATGTAATGAATGAGCTGTGATGCGTACCCTGCTCTGTCTGTTAGGAGCAGTGTGCGTGCGTGTGCGTGCAGCAGCGAGGACCGTTAGCTGCAGTGTGGTGGCGCGCGTGACACGTGGAGCGCGCGTGACACGTCCATTGCCTGTATCGTTTTATTTATTTTTCTAGCCCGGGATTAATTCACATCGGCTTGCAGGTGATGTCATTTGGTGGAGGAGCTTAGCGGAAGTCGCGCAGCTGAGACGGGACAGGGGACAGGGCGCCGCCTCGCAGCTGCTCTCTCAAGCGCTCGGCGTGGGCGAGCGTGAAAAGCGCAGTTTTGCGCTCGCCCGCCTGCCCGCACACCCGACGAAGATGCCAACAAACACGTTGCCTTCTGTAAAAAGCACCCGGCGAGGCTCACCGGGAGGAGCGCCTGCCTGGGACCCGATGGGCTCATCGAGCCGACCGCAGGCACAGAAATGCGCCACGTGTGCCGATCCCCCCCGCAACGCCGATCCCCCCCGCAACGCGTGGGCGCGAGGCGACCGCGCGCGGTGACGAAGCAGCGTGGGGCACGCGGGAGTCGGCGCTAGGGGCCGCCGTCCCCCCCCCCTCCCCCAACTCCCCGCCCCCGGCAAGTTCTTGCCAACCCGCACCTGGTTGCCTCCCATGCCGTGGCAGTTGAAGATGCCGACCTTTTCGTTCTCCTTCCGCCCCATGTTGTCCAAGCACTGGTTGGTCTCCATGTTGCGGATCTGCACGGCGGACGGGCGAGAAGGAAGAGCGACCAAACGAATTGGATGGGAATCCAAGGGAGGCGATTAAGACGCGGCGCGCCCGCGTGATTGCGCCGCTCTGCGGGCCCACCGGCGTCACGGCGGGGGGCACGGTGTGGCACAGCGGGGGGCACGGTGAAGGCACGGTGAAGGCACGGTGGGGGGCACGGTGGGGGGCACGGTGGGGGGCACGGTGGGGGGGCACCGTGTGGGCATGGTGGGGGGCACGGTGTGGGCACGGTGTGGCCACGGTGGGGGGCACGGTGGGGGGCACGGTGAAGGCACGGCAGCACATACGGTGGGAGGCCGTCACTCACCGTGCCGAGTCAGTGTGCGGACAGCCCTGGATGTCTCCACTTTGTTTGTTCAATTAATTTAATTTAAATAAACTGTGCACATTTAATTATTCATTTGTAAATAATTTACGGTGCTATTTGTTTGCGCGTTTGCGTTATGAATGTGCACTTACCGACGCGTCCGCTCGTGCGGGCGGGGCGTGCATGTGCGTGCCCGCCTGCGCGTGCGAGCGTTTGCATATAAATGATCCCTCGTTTATTTATTCGTGCGTCCGGTTGCATTTTGGAGACGTTGTGCGGCGACTCCGCGCGACGGCCCGATTCAGGACGCGCACCGAACGTCGGCGTCACGTTGCCCGTCGTACGATCCCGACTTTAAATAATGCAGCAAATTTGAAAATAATTTTCCGTCGAATTTTATTAATCCACACCACCCCCCCACCTCCCTCTCCATGCAGTCTACCAAGGTGAATTCATTTGAAATATTAATGCTTTCCCACGCAAATTTCACAAATGTTCTTGTGTATGTTGGAAAAAAAACCCTCGTGAAGACCCAATTCATTTTCCTCCCTGCTCGGCTCAAGAAGCTGATTAAAACCAGGCTGCCGGCCTCTCTCTGCAACTGCGTGCAATTTTGGCTTCATGAATATTGTATGGGCTGTGGCTCTCTGTGTGTGTGTGCGTGTGCACCTGGTGAAGTGTGTCACATCTGTCATTAGTCCCGTCTGCCGCACGGCGAGCGTCCACCACGATGGAGGGACGCGCAGACGGGACACGTCAAGGCTTCATTAGCGGACGCGCAGCTGCGCCCGGCCGCGCGCAAAAACATCGCCCTCCCGTCACAAACGCTGCCGCCCCCCAACCGGCGACGCTTCCGTGCACCCCGCCGCCACCGCCGCGGCCCCGGCAGACACGGAACGATTGGAAGACGTCCTTTGCGCATCCGAGCGTCGAGGTGGTAGGGGCCGTGGGGGCAGGGGAGGGTGCTGAGAGGGAGGGCGGGGAGCGTAAGACACAAACTGGCCCTTAATGGGGGGGGGGGCGAGCACGCGCTCCCTTGGGAGGAGCCGTGCCGGACGAGAACCGTGCCAGAGCCCTGCGTGCTCGCTCAGCGGTCCGCGCCCGCCCACTCCCGCGGCACGGTGGCGCATCGTGCAGAGGTGTCACGGTGGGAGGATCAAGAGGAGGAGGTAGTGGAGAGGGGTGGTCAGGTTACGGGAGGTAAGAGCTTTGGTGTTCCAAGGTGCTTCCACAAGACGATGCGATGACAGGAAAAACCTGGCCAAGTGAAGGTGACCTCCGTGCAAGCGAGGTTTGGAGGCCAGTGGTCCTACATCACGCGCATAGCAGCTCCGACACCGGGCCTCGCGCTACGCTCCCATGAGCACGTGCATCGTGCACTGCCGTTCACATAGCGCTACTGCCAATCGCTCGCTGCGGTTCATATCCACGACGCGTGCGTTTCTGTATAATGAACATTTGTAATCTCGAGTGGCTCTCATCTGCTTTGAATCAAGGAGTTGGCCTCTTTTCATTTGCGCAAAATATTGGCAGAATTTTCTCTGAGCGGGTCGACCGAGCTTTGTGCCGGAGCCTGCGAGCAGCGTTTCTGCACGAAACCTAAGCTTGAAGGTCCACTTGTGATGCGCGCCACGGCAAGGGGGGCTTCACAGACACGTCAAACCTCTCCTTGTTCTAAGCACGGCTCCGTCATCTGTGCCTCACGGCTCCAGATTAAGATTCTGATGCATTTATTAACATTGTTAATTTGTCTTTTACGTAAATTTTAATGACAGACCATAATAATATTACAACTTACACTGCAATTACGGCAACAACAAACACATGATGTTTTTGACCTGGAAAGGATTGCCAGTGCACGACGCTACATAGCGTCGTGCAAAAACCGCGGCAAAGGTTCGCGCCCGCCATACACCGACGGCGACAGCGGCACGCACCTCCCCGAGCGAGTAGTAGTGGCGCGGGATCTGCGAGTCGGGGTAGATGTTCTCCAGGTACCAGGAGAAGGGCTGGCACTGCAGCCGCTCGCGCAGCTGCTTGCGCTGCGACACGTCGCCGTACTCCACCTTGGTCACACCTGGGGGCGAGACGACGCACGGCGGCGTAGATAACGGAGCGCGCGGCCGGCGCGCCGAGGTCCACAGCCCGGGGGAGACTCAGGCGGCGGATGATGAAGAGGGGGGGCGAGGGACCACCCCCCCCACCCACCCACTTGCCCCGCCATCACCCCACGCCACTGCCCCCCAGGCCGCGCGACGCCACTGGAGTTGCTGCGTACGCGGCGCGGGCGCGTGACGCGCCGGTCGTGCATCGCGGGCAGAGGCGTCGAGTCTCGGCGCGTTCCTTCCCGTGCCCCCCCCCCTACGCGGCGTGCGCGACGCGGTGCTCATCTCGGGAGGATTCCACGAGCCAGGGAGCAGCGTGACCTGGATGACGTTCAGTGTTGTGAGCTCGGTGTGTGTCTCTGTGTGTCTGTGTGTGTCTGTGAGTGGGGAGCGGTGGTGTCGCGGTCAGCGCGCCGTGCTACGAACGCGGCGACCCATGTTCGATTCCCGCCCACGGCCAATACCTGTGATGATTATCTGAACCGGTCATTGGCCTCCCCTACGTCGACTCAGCCTCAAATGAGTACCTGGTGTGATGTGCCTTCATAGGTGCTCACTAACTCCATTTGTCAATTCTTTGAAGGCTATAATGGAGATATTTGTCTATTGTGTGCAAGTCAATGTGGATAACGCCTGCGATGCCACGCTCCGAAGACAAGGACTGGAGGATGGATTGAAGTAGATTTGTGCAACTCACAAACATGCTGGGCTGCCAGGTGGCCGTCAAGTGGGCTGAGGAACCCATCTGTATGGAATTTTAAGCATTTATCCCCATTGTGTCCGCGAGGCTTTTCTCCGGCCGCAGAACTCTGCTGAAACGGGAGCGAGGCTCGGCGAGGCTTCCTGGATAACTGTCGGGTTAGCCTGGCATGAGCAGGTTGAATGGCACCCTGCTGACTGTCAAGAAACGCGAACGGGGCCTGGGCAGGGACGGTGGCCGGCGGTCGAGCGACGGATCGGCAGTCAAAGGGGGGAAAGCGCCCAAGAGGCCGTCCACCGTAAATTCGGAGAAGTCGCCGTTGTGTTCAGGAGCTGAGCTGGGTGGATTGTTGCACCGCAGGAACCGCGAGAGACGGCGACGGATTCGTTAAGCCTCCATCCAGCAGTGGATTGATCACTGTTGATGATGGCGATGGTGGTGGCGATGAGGATACCCAGGATGAATGCATTTACGCATGTTGAACTTCTTTCGCACCGTACGTAGCCAACCGTGCTCATTGTAAATGCGGGGGAAGGACAACTAAACACAAAAAGCAGTTCTCACGAAATGAGATTTCAATCTAGATGATTTAAAAGTACATAGCTCCAGTGGCTTCCTAATATCAGATGGAAGAGCATCCAGACGGCCGCAGAAGCGCATCCGAAAGTGCGCGACGCGGTGACCACCGTATTTGTTTGATGGCGAGCTAAAAGCCGATGCTGCGAGGATGACCGGAGCTCTCGTGATGGTTTATGCTCCTTGACAAAATTAGCAAGGTATTGTGGTTCATTTGTGGCAAGCACTTTGTGTACAATGAGCACAACTATATAATGTCGACTGCTGTCATTCTCATCAGCCGAGGGGGGGGGGGGGGTAGTGGCTGTGGCTCCTCACCAGGGGAGATGACGTAGAAGAAGTCCTTGAACTCGTCCATCCACACCTCGGCCAGGCGCCGGTTGTTCTTGTTGATCACCTGGCCGGTGCCGCCAGGGAAGGTGTACGGCGTGGCCTTGCGGAACACGTGTCCCACGTGCGAGCACGTGACGATCTCCAGTGAGCCACCGCACTGCCAGATCTGTGCCAACATGTGCGTACGCACAATCAGTACGGTTCGCTCGGCAAAAAAAAACAAAAGTGCGCCGCACAACAGAACCCAAACGATGAAAGACCGCGGCCCGCACGCCGCTCACAAGACCATCATCGTCCGCAGGTCGTCTTGGCAACCGGCTCAAGCACGACATCAAGGTTGGATCCTCCATAGCGCCCCCCCCGCCCCCCCCAGTGAGGAGGTGGTTAAGGATGGTGGCGGCAGGGCATGACCACCGTGGAGAGGAGGTGATCGGCAATTATCCCTCACCCGACGCCCAAAATCTCACCTCTGCGATCCTTGTCTTCGCGCTGAAGAGCGTTTTGGGTGACAACGGAAAGCGTACGAATATTGGTTGACGGTAACGCAGGAAAATGGTACGAGGCACTGTGAATGTAAATACACCGGAATGAGAGAGGGGTTCAGATGAACGCACCTGGGCTAGGTGCACCGCACTCTGCCGAGAGGAAGGGAATTTAAAACGACGCGAGTCTTGGTGCTTTACAAGCACCGCACGCTCGTACAGCGCGAGAACAAAGGGACAAGAGTGGTCACGAGTGGATGACGCGACCACTGCGAATAATCGCCCTTCTGGGATCGGATAATAAAAAAAAAGTGACGGATTCCTCTTTGCCTGCGCTCCGCACGTTAACAAGTGGCAGCCGTCGCGACGTTCACCCCGGCGCTCTCTTGCGGCGCGCTCTGCAGATGCAAGAATAAAATCCGGCATCGCCGCTCGTGGCTTTTGCCGGGCCAAAAATGCACTTATAAAAATGCAAGAAGGAGCGATGTTTAATACGGTCCTAAAAGCTACAATGCAAGTAATTCCCAGGAAGCAACGAGATAAACGTCTACCCGCATTTACATTAAAAAGCCCGTTGGCAATTTCCAGGGCCGACGCAATAACCGTTTGGTGTTTTATGAGCACAACATAAGTGCTTTTTTCATCAAGACCATCACTAACCCATTTTACGGTAGCTGGTCTGGCCCCGCAGTGAGACGGCGGGAATGGCCGAGGTCCGTGTGGGACATGTATCGCCCCCACAGGCCCCACACCCCCACCACCTCCCCGAGTCGAATGGACCGGGTTTACACGTATTTACAATTTTTAACCCCGGGTGTACCTGTGGCCACGTACTGCCTGTTCGACGTGATGCGAGCCTCGAGCCACGGCGTGACACGCGTGCACCCACACGCGCGCATCCACACGCGCGCACTCATACGTGCGCGTGCACGCACGCGCACACTCGCATCGACACTGTAACCTCTTCAAAATCGAGCGGTTGCAAGAGAAAGGGATCCAATAATTTAGTTCGTGCTGCAGAGTTCACGGATCAAATTTACCGCATATTTACACACGGGGGAAAAAATGTAGCAACAGATTAATTATGCACTGTTAGGCTAACCAAAGCAAATCGAGCTCTAATTTCAGTCGATAAAAGCACATCTCGATAAACCTTCTCACTAAGCAGTCGTGATGAGCCTTCGTTGACCCATAATAGCACTTATTTACCCGAGGCTCCTACGTCGGGATCTTTGGACAATTCTGCCGATTCCACCCCAATCCCAGGGGAATTGATGCCGTATTGGTAGGTGCTGCAGGGGGATGTTGCGGGAGTAACGATGCCTCGAATCGTTGACCAAAGTCGAGTCTTACGCTCGCGACCCAGAACGTGACGAAACGACGCAAACGGGCTCGGTATAAAAGACCACAGAAAAATTCAACGATTCTTTTAAAACTCAAATCACGACCCTGAAGTTACGACGACTGAATTGTCGTGGGACGAATCGCCGATGCGCGTGCCATGAAAGCGCGGGGTCTGCGCCAGGCTGCCCCCGTGGCGGGAGGGGGCCACGTGGGACAGCAGCGTGGGGTGCGCGCCTGTATCCACCCCCATCGCACATTCCCCCCCCCCCAACTGTGCTCTCCCCTCCCTCGTACTCAGCGGCCAACAAGGGACTCCTAATGGAGATGCATTCTGGGGGCTTTCGAGAGCCTCATTAGGGCTCCTTTGTGCTGCAGCAAAGAATGCCAATGGCCCAGTGAGCAGTGAGCAGGGAGAGCCATCACTCTCTGCTGTGCGGCAGTGGGAGGGCAGGACACGTGCTGGACAGCCGGCTGGTCAACCGCAGGGTGGGACGCAGCGTGGAATGTCGCGCCATACTCGACAGCTCACTGCCCCGACGCCACACTACAGCACTACAGCTCACCAGCACACCGCACCACACACTGCACCACATGCCAGTGCCACACCTTACCATCACACCAGACGAAAAACCTTGCTAATATCAAGTGGGAGGCTGCATTTGATTATGGTTATTATTTACATGCGGACGTGCTTAACGTGTAGAGACGTAATGAATGCAAACATGAGTCAAATACAAGATCCCTGCCTTCGCTGCCTTAAAGACCCTCCATGGCCTGGCCTCTACCTGCCTCTCCTCTCTCATCTCGCTCGACTCCCCTCCACGTGCTCTCCTACCTCTCCCCTATCATCTCTCGCTACTTTCCAAGACTGTTCTCTGTGCCAGTAACAAAGGCCTTCTTTTAAAACCCAGTTAACCTCCGCTCGATGGGAGGTCACTCCTTCTCTGCTGTTGTCCTTGGAATTCCCGGCCCCCACCGCCATCTTCCTCTTCATTGCCCACTCAGGAATTTCCTCTTGTCTTCCGCCAATGACCGACCCCTCCAATATAACAATGTACATGAGTATGCGTGTATATACGTGTGTATAAGTGTGTGTGTGTCTGGGGGGGAGCGGTAGTGTAGCGGTAAGCGCGCTGCGCAACGAACAAGCTAACCCGAGTTCGATTCCTACTTATGGCCAACACCAGTGACGATTATCTGGACTAGTCCTGGGCCTCCCCTAGGCCGGGCGTGTTGCTGCCACCCACCCTCGTGTGCCGTGCCGGCCTTCATAGGTGCTCGCTAACAGCACTTGCCCCAACAGTCTGTTTCAGCTATATGCAGGATCTGTGCCTTTGCTGTGTGTATATATTATTCCTGCCCGAGGTTCCCGAAACAGCGTCCGGCCACCCGTATCTCTTGCACCCGGTACTCATTTAAGGGCGAGTCGACCTAGAGGAGGCCCAGGACCGGCTCAGATATTCGTCACCGATGTTAGCCATTAAAGGGAATAAAACTGTGGTCGCCGGGACAGCAGTGCAGTGCGCTAACCACTGTGCCTCCGCTCCCCGTAACTACTACGCGCGCGCACGCGCGCGCACACACACACGTACACGGGCGTGCAGTATATTTCCAAATCATTAAAATGTAACGAAAAATGTTTGCGCGCTGCATAATACATGAGAGCTTCGCGGCTTCCCATCGCGCCTCGCTCACCCAAGTTCCATCGCCGCCTCGGCCCGCGGAGCAACGGCGCGCGCACGTCAACGCGAGACCGCGCCTCGTCACAATTAATCAAACGCTTTCTACGTTTTCACCCCGTCCGTCCTTTACGCAGCTTTCCGCCGAGTCCACCCGCCGCCGATAACCGCCAACAAAGGCACCAGCGTTGGATTGTTTTGCTTTGGTGGGGAGGTGGGTGGGGGGACGGCGGGTGCGGAGAGGCATGAATAAATTATCCCTCTCTGTTTGTTCGGCTTGGCACATGAAAGCGGCGCGGGGACTCTTTGTCGGGGAATAATACACCTGCAGACGGGAGAGCTCCGCGCGGCATTCCCCAGAGCATCGCTACAAAAGGGGACCGGTCCCCTAATTAAACCCACAAGGTTACCGCAGGTAAACAGGCCTGCACGCTGCATGAAACGTTTGCTTTAAGATAGTCACACGGCCAAACAGCACGCCACTTTGCATATCGTTTTCGCTCGGCCCTGATTTTAAAAATAATAATAATGGCATATTCAGCACTGCGCGGCTGATAAAGGCATGGCCGAGGCAATTCGTTTGCATGCACGGTCAGCTCTGTTTTATGTTTTGCACGTGCGTTCACAACTGTCAGCCGCTAACGCAACACGCTGCTGCACTAACGAGCGACGCGCTCCGTGGAGTTGGGAGAAGCGGGGCCGCGGGGTTAAGCGCGAGTGTGGACGGCATACAGAGTGGCGCGCAGCACAACCGCGCACTGCGACACACCGAGCGGGCCGGCGCACAGGGGGAACGCAAATGACAGAGACCCTCGCCACACCACACCAGCCTACGCACACCATCACGCAGTGTGGCACCAAAAAGACAAAGAACCCCCATATAGCATTTAAGAGACGGTTGGGGCAAGTGCTGTTCGTGAGCACCTGTGAAGGCCAGCACGACACACGAGGGAATGGGTGGCCAGCACCACGCCCGTCCGCCTTTGTCTCCCCAGTGGTGATGTTTATACAACGCACCAGGTTCTCATTAAAGGGGGAGTCGACCTAGGGGAGGCCCAGGACCGGTTCAGATAATTGTCACTGGTGTTGGCCATGAGCGGGAATCGAACTCGGGTCGCCGGATTTGTAGTGCAGCGCGCTAATCGACACTCCCGTATAGCCTGTAACAGACTGTTGGGGTAAGTGCTGTTAGCGAGCACCTATGAATGCTGGCATGGCACAAGAGGGGGTGGGCGGCCAACACCACACCCGTCCGCCTTTGTCTTGTTTACACACCACACCAGGTACTCATTTGAGGCTGAGTCGACCATACACACACAAACACATGCAAGCGCGTACCATGAAGTGTGGCCTCCACACCAGCACACACTCGGCACACTGTAACACAGCGAAAGACACCATGCAGACAGGAACACACACAACACACGTCGCGTGGCACACAGGAGGAAGTGTGGCAGCCCCGCCCAGAAAGAGGTGACCAACCCGGAAGGACATCTCCAGGTTCTCGCCGCCCCAGATGTCCATGCCAGGGTCGTAGGAGCCGATCTCCTGGAAGTAATCGCGGTCGATGGCAAAGAGCCCCCCTGCCATGGTGGGCGTCCTGGGTGGGCGGGCGGGCAGGCGGGCGAGTGGGTGGGCGGGCGGGCGGAGGGGACGGATGGGATGGGATGAGAGGGCGGGAGGAGACAACGTGTCATTAGAAGGACAGCAAATTGTGAAGTCGAGCATCGCGGGGAAAAACATAGTGGCTGCGACGGCTTCCGCAGGCGCACGCGATCGCACGCCGAGCCGGCTACATTCTCAAATTACCTTCAAACTCGCCCAACCTTTCATACAACGACAACTGGGATTCACACGGAGCCCTACGCATGCCTGCGCCCCACGATGCTCGCAAATAAGGGCACACGCGCATCAACATCATTTACAGATAGAGGCGTAATTTTTTCTTTCAAGGGGAGGAGGGAGGAGAATTAGAGGAGAAGAGACAACGATGAGATGAGAGTACGGCAAAGGTGCAAATGAAGGCTCTTCGCAGAATCATAGTCTGAAGCCTTGAGCCAGGATGTGAACGGTGGGGAGGGGAAGTCCTTAAGTCTGATGCTGCGGTGTGCCAGGTGTAATAGACCAGGTGTTCAGGCCAGGTCCATTATTAGGTGTGAGCCAAAACAGCAAGGATGGTAAAATCTGTCAGCTGCATCTGCCACTGCCAGCGACGTGGCTGCACTCGCGCGAGTGTTGGGCGCGCGTGCGTATGCGCCCGCCGGGGATAAGGGAAATTTTATTTTTTGCAGTTGACAAAGGTAATTTTTTTGTAACATATATTACAAAGGACAGCCACGTATGTTTCACAACTCTATTCATCGCCTGCACTTATGCAAACAAACAGCGGTGTCTATCTTGCGGCTCGCACCATTCACATACCCGAGCCGCGTCAAAAAAGAAAACAGATGCCGCTGGGAGTGAGGCACCACAATATCAAGCAGATGGCACTCGCAACCGCCCCGGCCGGCGCTCACATCGCGCCAGCGCGGGGGGGGGGGGGGTCGCTACCTGTGAGCCAATCCTGCGAACCTGACCTTTCAGCTGCAAATGCTACGTCCTTTACCTGGCGTGACCCCTTCCTCCCGAGCGAGCGAAATCATTTGCCGATGCCACGGAACCCTCCCCACTCCACCAGCCCCCCACCGCCGCCCAGGGACCCGGACTTCTCCAGCAGCAGGACTCCTGACAGGTAAAGTGGCTACGTCCATCCATCCGCCGAGAGGTGACCGACTTTCCATCCTCCCCTGCCCCCTCCAACCCCCCCGCCCTTCCTCTCTGCTCGCTCCTCCCCCCCAACGACGCGATATAATCCAGTGCCCGCCCTTCCCACCGCCCCACGTCGCCCCCCGCACCCCCCAAAAACGGCCACTCCATCGAGACAGGCGTGGCTGTTTGAACAAATCTGGCTCGGGTCCAATTTCGACGGCAGCGCGCTTAGCCCTCATTAGTCGTAACTCGGGGAGAGAGAGAGAAAACAAACGCAGCAGCGGCGGCGGCGGCCCTCCCCGCAGCACGTCCGATCAAATTGATCCGTCCCTCGCTTTCCCTCCGGAAGGGCACGGTGACGGTCGCGCAAAACAATCGGGCTCCGGCGAGATGCGCCGCGATGAAAACCGAGGACGCAAAAAGGCGTCGTGAAAGGAAAGGAAGAAAGTTGTGTTGACTGCCCGAGGCGGCAAAGCAGCAAACTAAGCACTGCAAAGCAAGCGGTTTGCAAATGCTCCAATTGTCAAAAAACATATCACTGCAGGCACCGAGCGGCGGTCGTGGCTAAAGTGGCCTCGCGATGAGCGATGGACGGGGAAGCACACAAAAAAAGGCAGCCTTTACAATGCAAGTGTGTGTGTGTACTGTATTCGGCATAGCCAGGGCCTCCAGGGGGCACTGACACTACAACGGGCTTTGACAAAAGAGGACGGCATGAGAAAGAAGGCTCCCAAATAATAAAGAATAAAGAAACCTTTCACAACAGAGTCGCCGAGAAGATAAAAAAACAAACAACTCGTGCGTCGCCACTGGAGAGCGGCGACAGCAGTGGGCGGGCGGAGTGAAGTCACCGCGCGGAGGCGAGGCCCCGCACCGCGTTATGCAGAGCCATGCGTGTGATGTAAACGGAGCCCATATTTCATGGTAAACCAGGAAATTCCATGCCTGACCACATCCCCCCGCCATCGCGCAGCACGGCCATCAGTCTTGGCCGCGGTGATGCGATGCAGTGGCTGGGAGCGGCGGAACGGCGCTGTGATGTACCGTATATGCAAAGATTTTCGTGCTTTCCTTCATTTATTTGGGTGCTCATGTCTCCATAAAAGTGTAAAAATCCACCAGTTTTTGTTTCTGTACACCTCGGAGCGTGACATATTGAGGACGGAGACTTTGTGGAAACGCAAACGATTACAGCACGAGCTTCCCAAGTCACGCGCAAGTCGAAGCCGCGGGATCGGGCTGGCATGCGACGGAGCTGCCCATTTATTTATTTATTTCCCCACAGAGCAGAGTGGTTTCTATTTGGGGAATACACAATAAGACACTGACGACCTTCCTGTAATAGCCCAGCGACCTGATGAAATCCCGAGAAGAGCAATCTCGGAAATAAATTAAAAAAATAAAACCCGACACCCGTCCTTTCTTTACTCCCGATGACGTCCAAACCAAAAGGGTGAAATGTTTGCGACAACGCAGCACCCTGGGCCAAAACGGCGTGCCGGCACGGATCGCTGCCTCCCCCCTCTCAATCTCACGAGCACACGCTCTCGTCAACGGAAGCCCCAAACCCCACTCCCCCCACCAAAATGTGAGACGCCCCTTGAAATCGATAACTCTTTTCCCGCCCACTACTCGTAAAATCAACCAGCTCGTTCAGTCTCCGCCGCCAGCCTTCTCTCTCTCCTCCCCTGTTCCCATTTCCTCCCGCCTGCTTCTGCTCGCCCTGTCGATGCGCAACAGCGTCTCGTGGACCCACCGTGCGGGCTCCCACCACCGCAGGCCCGGCCTCATACCCTCTCGCTTAATGCCCACCACCTGACGCCCCCCGACCAGCTGCACGGACGACAGCGGTCTCTGGGTCTCCCCTTCTCACCTGACGGGAAGGGTGCGGTCCCCTTTCCGCCGGTCCATCTCTCTCTGCGGCACCGGGTACCAACGGAAGTTGAGCTTCCAGTTGAAGCCCCCGTAGGTCATGTCGGAGCCCGTGAGGTACTCGAAGGTCTCGTCGCTGATGACGTCGATCACCGGGCAGACCACGGCCTTCCTGCTCCCGGCCAGGCGCGCACACACGGCGGTGCGGGAGAGGTTAAAGCGCGGCCGCCGTGACGGGCCACGTGTGGGTTAACGCGCGAGTCAGAACCGGCGAAGGACCGGTGAGCACGTGAAATCGGAGAGGGCATTTTGTTTGGACGCGATGCCCTTTTGGGGATGCACGATGGCCGGGCTCCACGGACCTCCGGGAAGGCACGTACGTACAGCAGCCGCGTGTAAAATCTTACCGATAGAAAAAAAACCCGCCCCATAACATTTACACTGTTAGACACCCTGACATATAAAACTGCACCATTTCAAAACCCTCGGCCTATAAAAACTCACGCCTTCAAACGCCCTCACATACAAATTCAAAACACCTATGGCCAGTTGCTTAACACACTAGGCATGTAATGAAGCATTGATTCATCAATCGAAATGGATTCTTACGCTCACAATATACGCATCAAATTGCGCGTGAAAATCAGATTTTCTTCTTTCGCACATTATAGCCACCCATCCCCCCCCACCCACAAACTATCCATCATGGGGGAGGCCCTCATCTAGCAGTGGATTTACACAATGGCTGTATACGACCTTATGCACATCATATGCAAATGGATGGGTTTAGACCAACGGAGTGCACACATAGTACAAATAAGACCCCGAAAAACTGACTACGCGGGTCGCACCTCGATTTTCTTGGTGCGAGGGGGGTTTGCAACCTGAGAAACTCAGACCCCATCGTGAAGCCGAGGCGTGATCGCAAAACTCCCATCATGCCTTGCGTGCCACGAAACCACCACCTTGCATGCACGATGCTTCCAGCCTCGTCCAGGCCACCAGCCCCCAAAACAGCTGAACGTGCGACCTTATTATTATTATTCTCCAGAGCGTCAACTCAAAGAGTTGAACATGTGGCCGTCCCATCGAATCTCGCAGCGGCAGGAGCAGAGACAACGGCAGGAGCGTCGACGCGCGGCATGCTGGCGGTTACCTGTCCTGCTGCACGCGCGCCAGCAGCGGCTCGAGCCAGCCGGCGGTGCACTCGCAGTGCGCGTCCAGGAACGTGATCACCTGGCCCCGCGCCACCGCCGCCCCGCGCAGGCGCGCCCGGATCAGCCCCGAGCGGCGCTCCATGCGCAGCACTCGCACCGGCTTCTCCAGCGCCCGCACGTGCTCCTCCAGGCGGCTCTTCAGGAAGTCTGGGGCAGGCCGAGTGGGCAACGGGCAAACGGCGAAGCGCAGAAGGGATGAGGGGCCGGGGCGGGTGCGGGAGACATGGGTCACGGGGTATGGGTCAGAGTGCATAGGGCAGCGAGAAGGGAGCACGGTGGGGCAAAGGGCATGGGGTACGGAGGCAGAGGTCAGGGGGCATGGGAAATACAGCTGTACACGTCACCGGGTCACTGCAGCACTGTCACGGCATTTGGCATGCTGACGACAACAGCTTTGTCGTTTATTATTGTTCGTCGCCGTCTATTACGATTACGATTATTGGAGTATCCGGACGGGTGGAGCTGTGGTAGGGACTCCCGACTCACAATCCGACGGGTCGCAAGGTCAAACCTCGATGGGGGGTCGGCTCGGCCCATCGTCCCTGCAGGGTGAGGTGGGCTGAGCCGATTCTCACCCCTTTCGGGAAATCGGTCACCTCCATGGGAGGGTGGAAATGCCACAGCGCTGACGCTGGACGCCACTATTCATTTGGGCAGTGGTCTATCAGACTCGTGTTATTACAGGAGACAGACAACGATGATTATGAGACAGAGCAGCCTCCTTGACTAGATGGGCAAGTTTTAAGCATTTAAAAGAACCATCAGATTTGGGTTTTAATTTGTGCGACAGGCAATTACAGATGACTTGCTACCAATGGGGTCGTATTTTATAAAGTTGTGTCTATGAGCACAATTGAAATGTAATGTGTGTGTGCGTTTTGTTATTTCTGTATAAAACAGAGAGACAACGGCAGTATCTTCTTGAGCGCATAAACTTTACAACAATACATTTTGGAGAAAGCAATTATCTGAACATTGGTTTTGGAAGGGTGGACAGGGATTAGAGATGGGGGAATGGTAGTGGGGAGGGCCGAACACACACGCATGCATACAAACACACACACGTGCGGGTGTTCACTCGCGAATTCCTGACAGCCCCAACGTGGCCACGCGCACACGACGGCGTACGCGGCCAACGCAGGAACTCGCGGCGTAAGCGGGAGGAGGAAAAATCCCAGCCTAAGCAACGCGGCGAGAGTTGTAAAAACCACTTCAACGTTTGCCCCGCGCGGATAAAAGGCTGCCAAGCGAGCAGGTGTTTGACGCAGGAGATTTCTACGCAGGAGGGGAGACTTCCATTCTGGGGCGCAGCAGCCCCCCCTGGCCACGCACCTTCCCCTCCATCCGTCTTCATCGCGGTCCCATCGCGAGGATTTAGCGGGGAGCAGGGGTGATCGTATGACGGCTCACTCTCCCCTTGCTCCGCAGTACATCCCTCATCCTATCAGGGCACACGGCCCTCCCGACTCTGCCATCCATCACCATTCCCTGGCACCGCACGGCAGACAATCCGACGCGGGCGGCGCGCACTCGGTCAATCCGCCGGCCCCCGCTGTCTGTACCGCTTCCAGGAGCTAACATAAAGATGTCAGCGCGTCGCGTTGGCTGGATGGGAAAACACCGGAGCGCGATGCAATATGCGCCTGTGACCCCCCCCCCCCGCCGCACCGACCGCAAGCGCATGAATAATATGCAAAGTGTGTCTATCACACGCGAAAGCATCTGTCACAATCTAATATATATGCATAATATACAAGCAGGTTCACGCACATGAATCACGCAGATTTCCAATCGTCGCGAGGCCTTGTAGCGCGGAGCTGCACGGCGCTCGTGCCCGCGCAGGTAAATCGTCTCCCGCTCGCTGGGCACGCACGCGTCGCTTTGGCGCCCAAATTAGCAGAGCGTTCCCCAATCGCGGGACGTGTATCGGCACGCGCACGGGGGTGGGGGATGGCGCAACGCAAGACGCCGGCCGTACCGCGTGAGCGTAGCACGAAGGGGGCTGCGGCGTAGTTTGGCCGAGGAGACTCTGGGGTTGAGCGTTTCTCCGCCCGTTCGTTACGACGGCGAGTCGATTCGCGAGGGGCAAACGTTCACGGAGCCACGTTGGAGGCCAGCGGAAAAAATGTCATGCCCGAGGCAGGGTGAGTTGTAGCCTCGCTCGGCGGGGGGTGGAGCGCGCGTGAATCGCAGCCGAGGTTGCGGAATACCGCGCGTGCGCGCTGCTCACAATCGTGTCAGCGATTGTTTAATTAGAGGGGGGAAACACAAAAGGCGGAGAGAAATAACGCCAACAACAAAGATTTCAAAATAATAATAATGCACTTTCCGAGCACATTCATTAGCAGGGTGGACTGTTATGAAATTAGGAAATTATAAACCGCTTGTCATTTTTTAAACGTATATTTATTTACTCATTATAATTACATTTTTCATAAACATCTCAGTTGAATTAGGGCGGTAGGCTCATTGGAAAATCATCAACGTTCCTCGGTCCGGGGGGTGGCATCCGCGCTCTCCTCCTCCCATTTATATATCATACTCAGCCACGAGGGATTTCACAAGCTTTATTTTCTCACGGGCATTTCATAACTCCTCTTTGGCTCCTGCCGGCATCTTCGTTTGTTAGACGCTTCAAACTCCACGCAGGGCCAACTGCACATTCTGCAAGGACTGAAACGACGCAGAGCCGGGGTTCACGCGCGCCACGCTACCACAGCCCAGCGTGAGATGTTCGATTCCTGTCCCCCCCGCGCACGGCAGCGGCAATCGCTTTCTGAACCAGAGTCAACCTGCGCCTCGCCAAGGTTGACCCGGCCTGAACGTGCGGACCTGGTGTGGTCATCAGAAGCATGGGTGGGGGGGCGGCGGGGGGGGGGGGGGGGGTTATGAGTGGTACAGGCCCCACCGCCCACTCGTGCTGCGCCAGCATTAATAACGGACGGATCGTCGCCAACATAAAAAAGCTCAATAAATATATTTACATTTTACCAGGTTAGGCCCACTGCGCCATACAGCTCTTTTTCAGAAGCGACATGGCCACGAATGATAGCTCAACGAAGTGGCTCGTCTTGTGGAAATGTATAGCAGCCAAATACCCGAAACTAATATTTCTTAATGTGGAGGGAAAAACCGGAGGACTCGGAGAAAAATCCACGTGACCACTGAGAGAACATGCAAAGTCTAAATGTACAGCCGTCAGGGTCGGGATCGAACCCACGACCTCCTGTATACCAGGCGAGGTAGTTAACATCCCAAACTGATGGGACATCTGGCAAATTAAAGAGTTCCTTTTGGGCCTGCACAACAACGTCGATGGTTTTAGGTCTGTGCGCGCGCATCTGCCTCCCCCGCATGCCGTATGCGGCGATGATTGTAAAAGGAAGAAAGAAAGAAAAAACCTCCGAAGATATAATTCCAAAAAAAAACCCATCAAGCCCTTTGCAGCAATGGCCTTGGAAAAAAATAAATCCACAATATTACCCAATTACAGTGCGATAGTCTATTGGCGTGGGTCATATTAAGGGACAGTCATGAAGCGTAAAGGCGCTAATCATCACTCCAACTAGGGCAGGCATGGGGAGGGAGGTAGAGCGCTCGGCAACGCGATGCGCGGGGGGTTGGGCGAGCGGCGGGGTCAACACACAAGCCGCTCGCAAGATTGAGCGTAAATTTCCCGCGTTCAGAAGCCGTACCAAGTTGGCAAATTGTAAAGCATTTTCCTTCCGCGGCAGAGCCATTTCAGAGGCGCTCGCTGTGACTGCGGTCGCAGAGTTATCGGGGTCCGTCTCGCACGCGCGGGCACGGCGATCACGCTGGGGTATGGGCACCGCTGGTACTGCCAACCCGATCTCGGAGACGCCGGTGCCAACGGCGAGGTACTGTTTTATACGCAGGCATTCGCGACAAATATTATGATTCATAATTCGTTTATTTTGGGTTAGGTCATCGTGCAGGTATAATGTAACATTTCAACCAGAACCCTCCAAATTGTGACCTTGATTTGATTCATTAACTTTTATTTAACACCTGAAAAAAAAACTATCAACATTTTGCTTGGGCTTTGCAACATTCCTCCTCCTGCTGGATTCGATAGGCTCTGTCGGATGGTGAAAGGTTATAGTATAAACATGTTTGACATTATACCTCCACGGCGATCTGACCCAAAATAAACTGGCTAAACATAAAAGCGCACCTGCAAGTGCTGGAATGCGTGCCTTGGTGCCGCGCAAGTGGGTATGCCACGTGGCCTCCTGTCAGCGCACACTTCACGTGCCCTCAAAGTGCACCGAGCCGGCACAAGCGCTGCGGTGACATCGCCGCCACTCAGTGGCGAACGGCGGTGCGCGGATGTTGTTGTTGTTGTTGTAGCACGTATGCAGTGTTAATAAAACGTAGGAATAGGACTCGGCAATAGAATGAGGTGCGCACGAGCGAGGACTTGGGTGGGCTGCGTAGCATTTCTGAGTGGCACATTCACGGCCGCGCTCCCTAAGCGCGGTTTGCCAGAACGCTGAAGTGCGAACGTCCGTCTTAAAAAATATGCCTCTGTTTATTAATTTCAATAGTTCATTTCATTTAACACTCAGTTAAATGAAGTTACTTCATTTAACTAAGTGCGAGGGTAAACGATAGAGCTTGGCATTTTTTGCATGTGATAAAAATCAGACAAATTATTTTATTCAACACGCCGGCTTTCGCGACCAATATTGTGTGACCCAAAAACACATCACTTTATCATTTCGTTAAACAGTTAAGAGTGTGCCGAGGTGACACAGTGGCTATAACACGTAGCCCACACAAATTCAAATCAGTCGTCAACTCATCCCACCATTCCTTTGGGAGGGGTTGATAAGTTGCCAATTGCTTACTAGGACTAGGACGTCAACATTGTTTGTCTTATGGATAGAATCACCCCCCCCGACAATAACAGACTCCCCCCCACACCAATAACAATATGGAATTCTCCAACCCCATCTCAGGGCTGTAAACAAGGAATTCAATTCCACCCATGCTCATGTGAGCAGGAAACCAATTTGTGTTTTTAAAAGCCACGGGGGGCTACGAGCCACAGAGGTTGGTAGTGCCGGTGTGTCAGCCGAGCCCAACAGGGGCACTCTGTGCACCCCCCGGTGTCCACACGCAGGAGACTCCGGCAGGGTCGCGCATGCGTTACCTTCACCCCACCAAGGGGCTCGACCACCACTTGGCGGTGGCGGCTCACGCCCCCCGGACTCGCGCTCAATAATTTACAAACACGAGCCGGGGTTTGTTTGACAAATGCAGCCATGTGCCCGCGTGGCTCCGGCGCGTCCGCCACGGGGTAATGAACAGCTGTTAACTGCTACCTGCACACGCGATATCTCCAGGGTAAATTTCTGAGGATGCGAACGGAGTTATTTTTACATCTAAATAATCCTGGCGGCTTGGGAGAACACGCCGGTATGAGGACGCGCACTCACGCGCGCGTAAGCTCACGCGCGCGCTCGCGAGCACGCACCTCTCTCGCTGGCGTCGTCCACCAGGATGACCTCGCGCAGGAGGTGAGCGGGTGAGCGGTTGATGACGCTGTGAACCGTGCGCAGCAGGGTGCTCCAGGCCTCGTTGTGAAACACGATCACCACGCTGGTCTGCGGGAGCCCGTCCGCGTACACCTTGGTCTTGCAGCTGCAGGGAGAGAGGGGGCGCGGCGGGGGGGGGGGGCGGTCAAGGACGGCGGAGTATTTAGTATTTATTTCTGAACCAGCTGGACGCTCCCCGTCGCCGCTGCTCCGCACGAAAGCCGCGCCGTCGTCACCCCGCTGTGCCGCGACGGTGTTGTTCGCGCCGTTCACGCCGAGAAGCTCCCTGGGGCAGCGTCTCCAACCCGAGTCGACGCGGTGGCTACGAATAAATGCCCGCCGCGCCACCGAAGCTAAACCGAGTTGGTTTTGTCGAGAGTCTAAACTACGCGAGCGTGGGGGATCTTTCCGACTGCACGCCGCGCACTCCAAGTTTCGCCACATGCGCCGTGGCATTCTGCCTGCTCAGGGCAACTTTCAATGAAACTCGTGTCTTTTGATCTGTCACTGAAGAGCCCTGGGCCATCAACCCGTGGAATCAGTGGTGCATCTTGTATGCACGCTTAACAAATTACTTGAGAGCCAATTACAATTCGGTTCGCAAGAGCGTAGTTTCTCGGCACGGCTTTCCCCGGTGGCACACGAACACTCACTTTAATGGCACCCCACGGTCGCACAAACAAGAATCATCGCTAACAGCATCACCTGTCCGACAGAGTGAACAATCCAAACACATTTTCAAATAAAGCGCACAACGTTAGTGTGCGTGGCAGTCAACCAGACAAAGGGAGAGTGCAAAGACCACGCGGCGGTGCGCAAGGGCGGAGAGACACGCGCAGGGAGCAGATTTTTGCAGCCTTGCTGTCCACGATATTGAACGTGCGACGACAAAGCAGCCAGACGCGGGCAATGGAGCAACTCCTTCACGTGCAGCGTCTCCCACCGGCATGCACGCACACGCCACTCACTTGAGGAATGAGGGCGGGGGGGGGGGCTGCAAAGGCTGGGGGAGGGGAGGTGTGATCGCACACACTCCGACCTCTTCCACGAAGGTCACATCACGCTTTCCCTCTGGGCACAGGAGATCACTCCGCACATTTCTATTAGCGCTCGTGCAGGTTTAATTACGCCGATGAGCGTGCTCGCGCCGCCCAAACAAAGACGCAGCGTTTGAATGCAGAGAGGACTCAACGTTCTCGGTGGGTTTATTGACGCATCGGCAAAAAAATTCAATCTTGGCCCTTTTTGTTTGATAAATAAATGATCGCGATTAGGGAGTTAAAAAAAAAACCTTGTAAATAATTAACATTTCAAACATGATCCGTCACTGGAGACCGATTTAATTAGTTCAAAGGTCCGGCGAGCCAGCGACCGGGGAGAGAGCGATGTGCGAGTCGCCGCTGATCTCCCGCACCTCTCCATCAGCGCCAGCACAACATCAATACTTCCATTCTGTGAGAGTTACCTCCCCCCCCCCAGCCAGCGTCCCACCCATCACGGTGGCCTCGCTCACCCCCCCGCCCCCCCCACCCCACGGGAGGCCGGCAGTGACGTACGGACTCCCACGGCAGCCCCTTGTGAGCCGTTATCTACCAGATTGGAGCGTCTCAATTGAGCCGGCAGGAGGAGGAGAGAATGAACGGGCACGACTGTAACGTACGGCAGGACGGGCAGAGCATCTTGGAATTAGCGACCAGATGGCAGGCGACCGGGTCCCCACATCCGTAATGACAACCAGACGGCGCTGCGGAAATCATCGTAGATGCCCGTTGTCTTCGCGTAACGCACAAAGCAGCCAACGCAGTTTCCATTTAATATTTAATTTATATTTGTGTGAGGCCACTTAACGATCGGTCCAAATTATCCTCATGTTGGCCGCCGACATATCCGTGTGCAATTTCCTTCGTGGCTCTAACTACGGTACACGCGCACGTACGTACACACTGTTGCGCAGAGCCGAAGATCAGAGATCCCCTCCAACCCCCCCCCACCGCCTCCGTATGATGGCCTTTAACAAAATGCCGGCAAGTACTGTTAGTGGGCGCCAATTAAAAACCCGCACGGTGCACGAGGCGGTGGAGTGGCCCTCACCACACCCGGCGGGGTGCAGGGTGAGGCACCTCGCCAACAACTTACCCGAGGCCGAGTCGGCCAACATTCGCGCGTGCGCCTAGCACGAGGCCTGGTGCTCCTAGCACGAGGCCCGGTGCTCGCACACCTACCGGGTCGCGGGGCGCCCTGGCGGGCCCCACGCCAGTTAATTGATTTGCATGATCGGCCGTCTCGTGTTCGCGAGCGGCGCGTGTGCCCGTCGCGCATGTAAACATGCGCGTGGTTAATGAGGCGGCCCGGCACCCTGTCCGGATGTGTTAGGCACCGCAGGAGATGTAATGAGGACGCGGGCGCGCACCGAGGCCTTAAAAAAAAAACTGCCTGTGCCGCCTGCACGCGGAGCGGCAATTTTATCAATTTCACACCCAGGGAAGCACTTGTCGGGGGGAAGATGTGTGTTTATGATCAGAGTTTGGTGCGGTTGGTTCTTTCTTTTATTATCCGTTACATAATAGTCAACAAAATGAGACTAATTATTTTGTAAATACCAGGCATATTTGTGACACCGTTTGCCGCAAGCGCGTTGCCGCTCCCAAACCCGCCACCGCCCGCGTGCGCACGGACGCGGAACTCGTGCGGCAAAAAAGCTGCCAAAAGCAAAGCACTCTCCGCAGAGCGCCGACCGGTATGTTTATCAGCTGCCACGGAGGAGCGCGATGGCCCCCCAGAGAAAAGGGCTACAATCTCATCTCGTGCTTATTACATCTCTCACTGGTCGGCGCGGAAAGTTCGAACAAGGCCACGGCGGTCACGCTGAGAAGCCAAATTGAATCGCCCGTGCCCTTCTCCCCCCACATCCACCCCCCCCCTCTCCCTCCGCCCGCGGGCCCCCGCGCACCCGGGCACCGCGAATCGTCGCACGTGCCAGCCGGCGTCGCGTTTCGGCAGCGACAGGCGCGGCCCTGCCACGCGTGGCATGGCTCCGGGGAGGGCCGAGAGAACCCAATTAGCCGCGCTCCCGGCACGCACGCACGCACGCGCGCACGCACGCACGCTCACCGTGACCCCGAGCCAGCTCATTAGGTGCCGTGACATCTGCCAGCCGAGGGGCCCCGGCTGGATCGTGACGTGTGGATCCGAGAAGTCTCGTTCGCTTCGCCTCTGCGCAGGTGTTTTCCCACCGGACCCTGAATCGTCGAGATGCCCCCCGCACCGACTTCAGCAGCGTTAGCCACCATCAGGAGCGGGCGGCTTGTGAGGTTTTTTTGTTTCTCTTTCCTTTTTCCACTTCGGTGTCTCGTGCTATAACGTTCGGCATGTTATTGCTCGTGAATTATAAATGAACGAAAACACCGCGTCGCTCGGGAAGCGGGAGAACAACCACGCGCATGCGGTGGACGCGCGGCGGCCCGCATTGCGGTCACATGGCGCGGACGACATCGCGTTACAGAAGCGAAGCCGGAACCCTCGCGCAACGACGCAATTCTGCGGTAGTCGTTTTTTTTTTCCGACACGCACGGCGCGGCCTACCCGCCGGAGCAAACGGTCGGAGTCCCCGAGGCTGACAGAAGAAAGGAGGGAGCCCGTCCCTCGTCTTCTGCCGAGCTCAAGGTTGTCCACGGCCGCCTTTAATGTCGGCGCGTGGATGGAAACGTGCGGCCGTTACCGCCGTGAAAAAAGCCGCGCCGGCGACCCCCACAATGCCACAGTTTACGGACGTTACTGACGTTACAGAAGTTATGGACGTTAGAGACGTCGCAGACGGTACAGAGGTTACGGGCGCTACAGAGGTTACGTATGTTGGACCTTAAAGAGGTGACAGACGTTATGGACATTGCAGAGGTTACGGACGTTAGAGACTTTATAGACGTTACGGATGTTGTGGACCTTACAAATGTTACATATATTACAGAGGTTACAGACGTTAGAGGTTTCAGACGTTGCAAACGTAATTCCACGGCTGCATGAAGACCCCTTCACGTCGTGTTGGCCCGTGGGGGTTGTTTGACCATATTTCACCTGCGCTTTTCAATGTAGGGTTGGTCATGGCGGTAGGGAGGGGGGCGGGGCGGTGGTTCAGGGGGCATCAGGATCTGTTCAGATATCATCACTCAGGAGTTGAAAAAATGTTGCTGGGTTCGTGGCGCGGTGCGCTAACCGCTGTGCCGCCGCTCCCCCCACCTCTGTCAAAAGGTCAACCGCAATGTAAGTGAGCAAAATTGCCGAACGAGAAAAAAAAATTTAATGGCCGTGGCGCTGCGTTCGTGTACTGCGGTCACTTCATAACCCAAAGCACTCACGTTCTTTCCGAAAACAGTTGACATTAAATTCACCGTTGATAATGCTCCAATGTGAGCAAATCGTGGGGTTCGGTGATTACCTGGCCCAGTTGTTAACGGGAAACGCGGCGTTTGCAATCAGCTCACGGGCGTCCCCGCGGCCGGTAATGCATTTCAATGATGGGACCTCCGGATAAAACCCAGATCGATGAACTTAGATACGATATTGAGTTTTTCAGTTTGATATCGATCTTGGAACCTTGCGATTCCCAGACTTAATTTAAATCAAATTTGGTGTCTGCCGAGAACACAGACCATGTCAGGGAGTTATTTTCACCATTACTCTGTTGTTTGGGGAGAAAATAACAATTTCTCATGTACTTTTAGAGAAGAAAAGTCTGTTTTGAGAGTTCTGATGAGGTGAGGCTGCACCAATGCAGGTGAGATGAGAGTAATGGCCAGGCTGCTATGAGGATCAGTCGGGTCACCTTCACCCATACAATCACTTACAACCCTTTGTTTATAGATGTTTGACCATACTTCACCACACTGGTCATGGCAGGTTGGAGAAGAGAGCACATCCAGGAATGGTTCTGATAGTGATCATCACCGGTGTTAGCCGAGGCCGGCAATCGATACTCAAGCCACTCGATTTAGAGTCCAGTGCCCCAACTGCTGCGCCACCACTCCATCACACTTTTCCCAAACGGCAAACAAATACGGGAATGGCTAACTTATTAAAAAAATTAAATATGATGGCAGCTCTCTACCGGTGTGGAGGAGAGGTCCCAGATGAAATTTAAATCAGTTACGAGACTATAAGGGTGAGTGGTGTTGATTGGTTAGGAGCGGTTGTGAGTGGTTGTAAGGGCGCCACGGTGGTGAGATGTTAACTACCTCGCCTGGTCGAGGGTTTGATCCCGACGCTGATGCCTGTATATTTAGAGTTTGCATGTTCTCTCCATGGTCGCATGACATTTTTTCCGGGTCCTCCGGTTTTTCCCTCCACATTTAGAATGAACATGCGTTTAGAGTATTTGGCTGCTGTACATTTCCACGCGATAAGCCACTTCGTTGAGCTATCATTTTTGACAGCCAGGCTGCTATATAGCTAAGTGGCCCTTACCTGGTAAAATAAAATTAATGAAGTAAAATAGTATTGTTTTTGTAAGAGTGGTAGTGAGTGGTTGTGAGTGGTAGTGAGTGGTAGTGAGTGATAGTGAGTGGTTGTGAGTGGTAGTGAGTGGTTGTGAGTGGTAGTGAGTGGTTGTGAGTGGTAGTGAGTGGTTGTGAGTGGTAGTGAGTGGTAGTGAGTGGTTGTAAGAGTGGTAGTGAGTGGCAGTGAGTGGTTGTAAGAGTGGTAGTGAGTGGTAGTGAGTGGTTGTAAGAGTGGTAGTGAGTGGTAGTGAGTGGTAGTGAGTGGTTGTAAGAGTGGTAGTGAGTGGTAGTGAGTGGTTGTAAGAGTGGTAGTGAGTGGCAGTGAGTGGCAGTGAGTGGCAGTGAGTGGTAGTGAGTGGTAGTGAGTGGTTGTGAGTGGTTGTGAGTGGTAGTGAGTGGTTGTAAGAGTGGCAGTGAGTGGCAGTGAGTGGCAGTGAGTGGCAGTGAGTGGTTGTGAGTGGTAGTGAGTGGCAGTGAGTGGTAGTGAGTGGTTGTGAGTGGTAGTGAGTGGTTGTAAGAGTGGTTGTGAGTGGTTGTGAGTGGTTGTGAGTGGTAGTGAGTGGTTGTAAGAGTGGTTGTGAGTGGTAGTGAGTGGTAGTGAGTGGTAGTGAGTGGTAGTAAGAGTGGTAGTGAGTGGTTGTGAGTGGTAGTGAGTGGTTGTGAGTGGTAGTGAGTGGTAGTGAGTGGTTGTGAGTGGTAGTGAGTGGTTGTAAGAGTGGTTGTGAGTGGTAGTGAGTGGTAGTGAGTGGTTGTAAGAGTGGTAGTGAGTGGTAGTGAGTGGTAGTGAGTGGTAGTGAGTGGTAGTAAGAGTGGTAGTGAGTGGTAGTGAGTGGTTGTAAGAGTGGTAGTGAGTGGTAGTGAGTGGTTGTAAGAGTGGCAGTGAGTGGCAGTGAGTGGCAGTGAGTGGTAGTGAGTGGTAGTGAGTGGTAGTGAGTGGTTGTGAGTGGTAGTGAGTGGTAGTGAGTGGTTGTAAGAGTGGTAGTGAGTGGCAGTGAGTGGCAGTGAGTGGCAGTGAGTGGTTGTGAGTGGTTGTGAGTGCTAGTGAGTGGTAGTGAGTGGTAGTGAGTGGTTGTGAGTGGTAGTGAGTGGCAGTGAGTGGTAGTGAGTGGTAGTGAGTGGTTGTGAGGTGACGACAGGTGGCACGGACGGCTTCTGGAGCCAGCACGCCGCCTCTCCCCGGCACGCCGCCTCTCCCCGGCACGCCGCCTCTCCCTGGCGCGTGCGGTCGTGTCTGCCGGGCCCAGCAGGCGCAGCAGCGACGCTCCTTTAACTCTTAATACATCGCATTTACATTCGGTTTCGAGCAACCTTCGCATTAGTAAGAGTAAAGAAAAAAAAACCTTCAATTTAAATTCGCATTTAACTTCAGTCACACTTGCGGGATTTTTAATTTCCAGTCTTGTTTTTCACCCGTGAAATGCGGCTGAAAAGAAAACCCGGTGTTTAATAAAAAAGTGGGCGCGAGTGCAGGGAGTGGAGCCGCTTGCTCGCTCGGTCGGCGCACACCGCCCTCTCTCCTTCCAGGCGAGACACACCAGGTGTCACAGCCGTGCCGTTTAATTTTCATTTCGAACAAGAGAAGATGAGTCAAGAACTAAATATGAAAAGATGGACCGCGGGGAGGCGCGATGATTGCGGTTTTTACTTTGATACGTTCCTAATCTAAAAATCAAGATTGAAAAGTGAGAGCGAATGTTAAACGTGCGGCACGCGCGTGCAGCCCCGCGGATGGTGGAGCGACGCCCGCAGCTCGCAGGCTAGCCGCGTTCACGGGGCAGTCCATTGCGTGTCGCGGGTGAGAGCGGCAGGGAGAGCCGGCTCATCGATGTGTGCGGTTCACCCCCTCGCCGTTACCGAATCCAAGTGGTTTCTCCCAAGGGTATGACTTTACAACGCCGCCACCGCCTTCACCGCACATATTCTAAGCAATACCATTTTCCTACCCTTTACAATTTAACTTCAATCACATAAACCGGCGCATTACAAGCGTTACCGGCTCTTGTCAGCAGCTCGGCTCAAAATGACCTGAAAATGTCAGCGGTGAATGTACTACCCTCAGAGCCACACCTCTTACAACGAGCACCTTGGAGTGGATGAACGGCTGAATGATAAGGAAGCCGATGATTCTTAATGGCTATGTAAATAATGCAACTACCTGCCCGACGGGAATTATGGCTTTCTCCTTTCCAGAGCGCGAGCTCTGCAGGTCCGCACAATTACAATTTCATTACGGTTTACAATTAGCACCCGGTATCTGGTTAATTTAAAATATTCTTCACACAAATGTCAGCAACCTTCAAAGTGTTACAGCTTACTAATAAAGCATCTTTTCTTAATTTCTAATGGCTGATCCTTGACCAGAATTCTAATGTGCACTGCAAATCCGCTGTGAAACTGTTACAACGGGGGCGCACAGCTTGCCGTGAATTAGTCTTTTCACATTGGGCTACACACTGATTACATCCGCGCACATCATAATGGAGCCGCAGATTCGGCTTTTAAGGACAGGTCACAATCATATTAACGGCGCCACGATCATCCACAGCACACAAATGAGCCGACCGGTTTATATATATATTTTTTAAAAGCCTTCAATACATCTTTAGCCATGCAAAAAAGACCACCGCAGTTTCCTTTTAATGGCCTTAATTTATCCGGAAACTTTCCACTGCCGTTGCAAGCGTGAACAATAACCGAGCTTCACTCTTGCGGGCATTTAAGTTAAAATATTTTTTTTATATTTTATGAACTAAATTTTTTGTTAAAACCTCGACAACAACGATAAACCCGGTTTGTTCCACACAATATTCCCTCACGGCGTGAGGGATGTATCATTCTCACCGTGCCGGGCAGGCACACATCTGGGTGGGGGTGGGATGGCTTCGTCACGGCAGGCCAAGGGGAAAATCAAATGCCATATTTATTGCGGCCATTGATTTTTTATTACACGGCGGCAGGGTCATTTGTCTGCCTTATTGACACAAGCACTATCGACGTCTCTGTCTCCTGCTTGGCTTAGCACCACTCTTGCCCGCGGGCGGTCCGCGGGCAAGCCACGTGCTCGGCGAGGGCCGCGTCGCCGTCCCCGCCGACGCGCCGCGGCCCCTTTTGTGCCAACCGTGCTAGACCGGCCATGAATAAAAGATGCGCGTGGCGATGAAGGTTGGAGATAACGGTCACGGAGAGGACGGTAGAGAGGACAGTTGCCGCCCCGGCTAAATGCTACGAGCGATGCGGCAACGCTCGGATCCATCGGCGCTCACAGTGCCAGAGATGGAAACTCCACATTCCTACGGCCAGGTCACCTTCGTTCATTATAATCATGAATCAAGAATAAGTAAGACCCTTTTGTCAATCCTGTGCTGGGTGAAGACGTAACCCTGTGTCGTGTCGATCTTAAGGGTTGTTTAACCATACTTCACCACGCTGGTTAGCGTGGATTGGTAACAGCGGGGGGACCGTTTCAGAGATCATGCACCATTGATGTTAACCGTGGCCGGGAATCGAACTCGGGTCACCAGGTTTAACAGCACAGTGCACACACCGTTGCACCACTGCTATCCCCATGACAGGGAATATTTTCAGACAGAAGAAATGAGTCGGCTGAAATGTCGAAATGCTTCTCTCCCTTTCGGTGACAGTAAAAAAAAAGAGTGTCATTTTTTTTTTACTGTGTAATCCCAAGTGAGTCATTTGCAGTCGTGATATTTACACACCACCCCGGCCGCCTTTGTCTCCCCAGTGGCGATGTTTTCACACCGCACCAGGCGAGTCGACCATTGGGAGGGGCCCAGGAACCGGTTCAATACATATTCGCCACTGTCATTCGTCGTGAGCGGGAATCGAACTCGGTTGGCCGGGTTCACTGAGCCGCCGTTACCAACACCGCCACTTAGCGCCGGAAACGCTGACTTTGGCTTGAGCACCACCAGCACAATCGCGCTGGTGACCCCAATACAGAGTGCTCAGCACACGCCACATGGCAGGCCCAGTGTGTATGCGATAGAGCCATTTAGGTTTGGCGATTTGGTGCTCGGTAACGATGAGGATTAGTGTCTCGGAATTAGATCGCAGCTGTCCCTGTAGTCCAGCAGCATGCCCTTTTTATTCGTCGTTGTTGTCCACACCCCACAGCTGACGGCACACGGCCGGTAGGTAGCCAGCCATGGGAAGGCTCTAGAGGACGCCGCTTAAAAGACGTTTGGGGTGAATCTGTCGAGGTGCGGCGACTTCGTGTGGGCGGCTAGGAATTACCGGAGCACGCTCGCGGACAGTGAAACACGCTCGCGGGCCGTGAAACACGGAGCGCTGTGACTGCCGCCACCACGGTGCGGGAGCTCTGTTGGGAGAAAACAAGGCCGTGTGTGCGGCTCCGTTGTTTGTCGGGAAAGAGATTTGAAAATATTATACTGACAAATACATCAATCCATAATATGGGTTTTTTGGGGTTAGCTCGCGTTAATATATAAATGTGTCGTTAAAGCCGCCGCCACCCGACACAGCCAATTAGTAAGGTTTGTCACGTAAATATAATCCACAACATTTACAATCTAAGTCGGTGTGATTGTAAATGTTGAGGATTTGCTCTCCAACACACCGGTGTGCTGTACTAGTAATGAATTGGCACGTTATATTTTCGTGAAAACCTTACGAGTTGGCTGTGTTGGGTGGTGGTGGGTTTAACAACACATTTATATTTTCATGATCTAATCCAACAATTCTTATATTATGGACGATATTGGCCACAAAAGCCTCCTACATGCTAAACTGAAACACATCAATACTGGCATGGATCTCTCATCTTGGCATGAAAAAGTTGTGGCAGCTGTGAGGG
Organism: Lethenteron reissneri; assembly: GCF_015708825.2. Classification (NCBI taxonomy): domain Eukaryota; kingdom Metazoa; phylum Chordata; class Hyperoartia; order Petromyzontiformes; family Petromyzontidae; genus Lethenteron; species Lethenteron reissneri. The sequence continues at coordinate 10,221,782 of NC_083798.1, read as the reverse complement.
ATTATTGAACACGCTCGTAGTGGGGTGGTGGGAAAACACTGCGCGATACCTACGCACAGGCCGTATATAAACACACAAGCGTCCGACAAGAAGTGCTTTATAGACACGCAGCGTGGTCGATCGCTACGCCGAAGCCTTATTAAACTAGACTCCGAACAAGAGCCCAAGCCAAACGCTGAAATGCATGGGGGGCAATTACCTTATAGATGGCTCACAAAAAACTAAAAACACGTTCGCTGCCTCTTCTCGGCAAAGTGCTAACTGACGTTGACATTCAAAGTCAAAATGTTCCAGAGGCTGCCAAGCTTGCTAAATGCAGAAACCCGCAGGACTTTCGCGGACAAAGGATGGCGATGAATTCATGAACTTGATGATTTCACACGGACATATTCATTTATCGTGTATGTATCTATATGCCGAACATTAATTACTATTCACCACCTCTCCCCGCCTCTCCCATATCACGCATGACGTCATAAACCCCTTGTCATCACCTCTGCCACGTCTCTTGACGTCATCGCGCCCTCTGATCCGCGCCTCACCCGTGTCACCCGTGTCACGTGATGTCATCAACACCCCCCCCCTCTCATCATCACCCCTGCGTCTCGTGACGTCGCCGCTCTCTCCTCACCACCTCACCCCAATCTGGCGTGACGTCTATACTCCTCCAAACACCCCAGCGCGTCTGACGTCATCAATGGCCTCCCCACCCTCAGCCCAATCTCGCATGACGTCATGCCGGTGCGTTACACACAGAGACAAAGACAAAGGTTCCCCGCATAGCCTTGAACAGACTGTTAGGGCAAGTGCTGTTAGCGAGTAGCACCTATGAAGGCCGGAACGTCACACGAGGGTGTGGGGTGGCCAGCACCACGCCTGAGCGTCTTTGTCTCCCCAGTCGCGATGCTTACACATCGCACCAGGGACTCATTTGAGGCCGAGTCGACCTAGGGGATGCCCATAACCGGTTCAGATAATCGTCACCGATGGTATTGGTGGCCATGAGCGCGCTAACCACTACACTACCTGCTACACTACCCGCATGCATGCACAAACAAGCGTATTTGTTACGGTACAAGGCGGAATTCACGGGCACCGCCGCCGTGACGAGCGACGGCGCAGCATCCTAACGGACTCAAGCGGGGTGCCGTCTAGCTGCGGCAGCGGCGGCGGAGGATCTAGTAACATTCACTTCGCGCGTTTGCCGCTTCTTTGACGTTCGCCAGAAGCCTTCTGAGAAATAAGATATCCACCACGTTTTGAGCGCTAATGCAAACTCATTTTTCATTTAAAGGCAGGACCTTTGGGGAAAAATTAACATCCAAACAGAATTTTCGGATCTTTAGTTTTTTCAATTAATCACCCGGCACGTGCCGCAATCCAGGACACAATTATAACAATTATAACAATCATCTACCCATTTAATTACCCTGCGTGAAGCATTCTCAACGTAATTAGGCGGAAGGTCCCAAACGACACGGCGCGATGAAGCGGGGAGGGGAATGCCGCCTGCCCACGTGCGAACGCAATTCCTTCTTCTTCTTCTGTAACGGATAAAAGTACCATTCGGGGTGTACCTGAGGAACCGGTGGCGGTGGCGCCAGTTCCTGCAGATGCCCACCATGCGCCTGCAGGCTCTCCGCCAGCGCCCACGTCGACGTCCAAGACGCACGCTCGGCCGGCGATTTGAAATGTGGGGGGTTCACGTGGGGGGGGGGGGGCCCGTCAAACAACCGCGGGAGCCGCCGCCGCCGCTCGGCATCCCGCCGGGGCGGTTCCTGAGCCAGCCGGGGTGGGGGGGGGGGCGCACGTGCCCCATCGCAGACTTCAGCCTCTCCGTCGGGATAGGGAGAGGGACCGTGAAGACGGCGAGCCGCACAAGAGCCCAAGCAGATGAGGGTTCCCTCTCTCGTTCTCTCTCTGTCATTCTCTATCTCTCGTTTTCTCTCTCTCTCTTGTTCTCTCTCTGTCATTCTCTGTCTCTCGTTCTTTCGTTCTCTCTCTGTCATTCTGTCTCTCGTTATTTCGTTCTCTCTCTGTCATTCTCTGTCTCTCATTCTCTCTCTCTCTCGTTCTCTCTCTCTGTCATTCTCTCTTTCTCGTTCTCTCTCTGTCATTCTCTGTCTCTCGTTCTTTCGTTCTCTCTCTGTCATTCTGTCTCTCGTTCTTTCGTTCTCTCTCTGTCATTCTCTGTCTCTCATTCTCTCTCTCTCGTTCTCTCTCTGTCATTCTCTCTCTCTCGTTCTCTCTCCCGAAATGAATCCGCTGTACAAACGCGACCGCTGTTGACTTTTCCCAGTACGGAACGCGTTTTTTTTTTTATTAAAATGCGAGTCTCCCTTGAGATTTAAACCTCTTGTCTTTGTAGGTGCTTACCTGCTCCGATATAAAGGTTTGCGTTTTTTAAAAATCTATCTTATTTCATTGACCTGAAAGGCATAATTCGACATCATCAGCCACAATCAATCTACTGCTGGATGAAGTCCCTCGTAATCCGCCGCCACACCTCAGGGGTGATGCAACCCTCCACACTAACACCTGCACACGTGAGCCGATTTCACGATAACATCATCAGTCAGTCTCCTAAATTGAACGAGATGGATTAAATAAACCCATCTGGGACGAGCAAAACATTGCATCGTGCGCAGAAGCGGACTGGGTCAAACGGATATCAAAACTGATTTGAATACCCGCATTGGTATACACGACGAGGTCCTTACGCGCTGCCGCCTCATCGTCCGAGCCTAGAAAAACGGCTTTGCGAGGAACACCAAGAGGCTCAGCCTGATCTGAGCGACCACGAGCATCGCACGCCGTGCCGCTTACTTGGGGGATAAAGCGGGCGGGCGTCATCGGCTTACGTTAAACGCCTGCGTGCTCACCAGCTTCACAAAACAGTGCGGCGTGAATTATTTATCTTGCCAACGTGCAGAGGCGATGTGGGAACGCGTTGCGAGCGAGATGCAGTGGTGTTGAGACATCAGGCTATTGTTCCAGCGTAAAGGAAGTCGTCATTAAATCATAACCGAGGCGCTGGAAACTGGCTCGTGTAAGAACGATCGCGATCGTGGCGATGATGGTTGTGGTAATGTTGACGACGGCGGTTGTGGTTATGATGACAATGATGATGTGTTGCTGCTTGTCATAATTATGTTGATAATAATGGCAATTATTTTTCGATTTAAAGCTTTCGTGACTGCAGGGATTCATATTCTTGGTTCTTTCGGTAAAGTCACGTAGAAGGGAAATAATAAAAATAAAACATAATAAAATAAAATTCTCACGACGTTTCGGCCACAACGCAAGCAGGACGGCTGCTTGCGTTGTGGCCGAAACGTCGTGAGAATTAAATTAAAATTTTTATTATTTTATTAGTTCCCTTCTACGTGACTTTACCGAAAGAACCAAGAAAAATGGCAAGTATGATTACGATGAGAATGCCACTGCTGGTGATGCTGATGATGATTGCGATTATGAGGATATTGACGACGATGATGATGCTGCTGCTGTTGCCGCTGCTGTTGATAATCATTTCAATGCTGCTGCTGCTGTTGATGATAATTATGATTTAATTGCTGACAAAGATGTTCTTGCTGCCGATGATTACTAAACAGAAGTCCCTCTCAACGTTCATGTTGGAGGATCAGGCTCAAAAGCCATTTCAACGGCACGCTACATTCCTGTGCATGCTGCAGTGCCCACTAGGACTGAAGCACACACAAACATGTACAACGCGTCAAGACAGCCAGGACCAGCGCAACCGGGCATGAGAGGTGCGCCGAGATAACCCCACGTAGACCCGAGTCGTCGGCTGACGCTACCGACACCTGGAAAAACACTGGGCAGCCTTTGCTCGCCGCCACGAGCTCACCCCGTTAGCCATGCACGTCGCGACATTTGCCCAACATTTAGAGCCCGAATTGAGGGCCACTCCCCACACAAGAGGGTAGGAGGTGAACAGCGGTATACGGAAGAGGGGTTACAGGAAGACGCGGGCCCTCAACAAATAAATGCACGAATGAACACGCACACAGCTCTCGCTCCCATCCTGTGGACGCGTTGCTAGGCTGCACGTCCCTCGCTGTCCCACAAAGAGCTTGGAGTTTCGCGATAGAAAACGAGGGGATCAGGGCGTGCCCCACCATGGCACGCGAGCGACAACGCCGCATTGGCGACGAGATTTCAACGTGCGGGGGCAGACATCACAGTGACGTCACCCGTTGTCGTCATCGTCACCATCCCCTTTACTGGAAGGGTCATGTGGCACGCCGGTCATGCTTTGGCCAATCGACTCTCTCCACCTTCCGGGGTCGACTGTGATCCACGACCTTGGCCAACCTCTGTCTTCCTCAACCTTTCCACTGGGCCCTGCAGGAAGATGCCTGAAAGTCCCTCTGGGTCCTCAATGCTGTCAGACCAGTCCTCCTTCTCTTTGCCGTTGCCAAAAGTGATTCTGGTACCCCGATCTTTATCGTCGCCTGGTGATGTCAAAGTGCCACAGAGGCACGACTGACAGTGATGGACTCGTTTGGGGGAGCCTGGGACGTACACTCGCACACACACAACGTAGGCATATTCTTGGTTCTTTCGGTAAAGTCACGTAGAAGGTTACTTTACCGAAAGAACCAAGAATATGAATCCCTGCAGTCACGAAAGCTTTAAATCGAAATACAACGTAGGCAGTTTCTATTTTGTGGGCTGCATCTTACGTTAAAAGAGGACCACAAATATACGTAAGCAAAATGCGGCGGATCACACTCCACGGAAGGAGTTAAAAGGCGCGCGATGCCGGAATCTTAACAGCCGTCATTCTCGGCACCCTGGGTCAGGACCCTCATTTCACAGCAGCGATCACTTCCCACTGCCTACGTCCCCACGAGCCCAGCCGTGCCGAGGCAGCAGCACCCGCAGAGCGCGGGACAAGCGCCGGCGAGCGATCGGCAACACAAAACAAAACATCATTCCCGATCTGGCCGAATCAGCAGTTGTTTTATATGGCCTGGCTCTCTCATGGGGAGGTTGTCCATTATCAAAGGGCCTCTGGGTTTTCCTTGGCAATCATGCATTTGTCTGCAACCAATCTACTTTTGTTTTGTTTGTTGTGTTCATTCGATTTGTTTCTTTTTTTATTACTCGAATGTTCCGCTAGTCACGTGTACATCTACTTATTTATTTGTATGCCCGTCCGCGAGCCACGTGCCGCGCGCGAGCGGGCCACTCACCCTTCGAGCCGCACGTCGGGCAGGGAGCGGTTGAGCGCGATGCGGTCGCTCGCCATGACGTTGAACTGATTGATTTTAAAGAGCTCCCTCATCCGCTCCTCCTGCGCCTTGGGGATGACCACCGGCTTCCCCATCTCGCCGGGGCCCTCGCGCGCCCTCGAGATCACACCTGGGACGACAGGAGACACGCGGTGGGGGGGGGGGGGCGCACCGCCGTCACAAAACGAGCGCGCACCCCGGCGTGCGGTTTTAGCGGCGCGCGACAGCGAGCAGCCGAGCCGGCGACGGCGCACGTCGCTCGGTAACAAGGACAACGACAACGACGACGACAACGCTTGCGAGAGCGGCCTCGGGGGTCCGGCGGCGTGTCGAGCGTTCCATCTTTCGAGCCGCTGTCACCACGAGCTCTCCTCGGAGTCTCCCCCACCCACCCCGTTGGCAAGGCTGTGTCACAAATATGGGTGGAGCGGTGGCACGGTGGTTAGCGCACTGCTCTCTACCAACCAGACACCTGAACCTGTCCTCGGCACTCCCCTTCATCAAGAAACACGAGTTCGATTCCCGCTCATGCACCTCCAGTTGGCTATGTACGGTGCGAAAGGAGTTCAGCATACATACATCAACCCACAGTAACCGGAATGGTGAAGTATGTATGTTGTAGCCAACCGTGCTCATTGGAGATGCAGATAGGATGGCCAAAAAATATCCCTCCATGACCGACACAGCACGAGGGGTCTATCATCCAGCGGTGCACCGACAAAGAGCTGTAAATAAAATTTCGTAACAGAATACATTTGCTGGGCACGTGAGTAATTAAACATAATTACGTGATTAATAACATCTGTGCGTGCTTTCAATATCGCTTTCTAAAAGGCAGGACACCCCCCACTTCGCACGAATGGCAGAATGTGCTCCACGTCAATGCTAGATTTTATCACTTCACGTTGAAGTTGGCCGTCATAGGTGGTCGCGACCACGCTCTGGTTAGTGTACAACGCGGAGCAGTGCATACATTATCAGAGTTATGTTTTTTGTTTGCATTATGACTGCAGGTATTGTGGTCTATGCAAACATGACTCCTTATAAAAAAGGTGTCAGTTTTGTTGCCAGATAGAAGGGTAAAAAACCAATTATCATATTTTTTTACTGGCAAATGAGATTACAATGGTGTAAATGCTTACCCCGAGCTCTCATACTCTGATGGTGCATTGTCTTTTGAGTTGTGCGCCTTTTGGCGTCATCTGGTCCAACCCATGTGAGACTAGGCTCTAAAAAAAGCTGTCTCGGGTGTGGACCAATCAACTTCAAGGACAGTGCATACATTATCAGAGTTATGTTTTTTATTTGCATTATGACTGCAGGTATTGTGGTCTATGCAAACATGACTCCTTATAAAAAAGGTGTCAGTTTTGTTGCCAGATAGAAGGGTAAAAAAACAATTATCATATTTTTTACTGACAAATGAGGTTACAATGGTGTAAATGCTTACCCCGAGCTCTCATACTCTGATGGTGCATTGTCTTTGAGTTGTGCGCCTTTTGGCGTGTCGGTGACCAACCGAACGAACAAACTGCGAGCCGCACAGACGACTGGCGGGTGGGCATGCACCGAGGGAAGAAGGCGTTGCGGCGTTATTGAGGAAGTTGTGTTTCTAGCGGCCATGTGGCTGCACGTTTTTCGCGAAGTTCATGATGTTCATTCGCAAACCGATTCGTGTATCTGGCTACTGGCCGCAATGCAAATCGGACGCTCCTCTTGCGAGCGCTTCCGTCCCAACTTGCCTTCACGTTCACACAAACTACAACACGGAAAAAACCATGCCTACGCATTCAATCTGTAAACACTCCGGGAAGAATTAAATTTATCCGGACGGAAGATTGGGTGAAGACCCCGGGGACCGGCCTAGGACACGCTGGCAGGACTATGTCGCTCGGCTGGCCTGGGGACACCTGGGAATTCCCCCAGGAAGAGCTAGAGTCTGTCGCCAGGGAAAGGAGGTCTGGACCGCCACTACTCAACATGCTGTCGCCGCGACCCTCACCAGGACAAGTGGACTGAGAAAGCATGAAAAATGCCAGGTAGAAAAACGTCATCTGCATATTTACAACTGCGTCGTTCGTGCTCGAGTTGGTGGCTCCAAGTTCTGGCGAACCGTTCGCTCGATTAGGCCGGTTTTCAAGAGCTCCCTCGTTTGCCCCTCCTGGGCCTGGTTTGGGGACGGCCACCGGCTACCCCATCATTTCCCTGGGGCACCTCGCGTCGCTAGGACGATCCAGAGTAACTCGGCTTCGCGTCACAATTTCCTTCACGCTGGATCACCTTCGTGAGATTCACACACGGGGCAACAGAGCTAATGCGGACACGCGCTGAACCTTAGTTGGGGAAGCGTTGAAAAGTAATCACCGGGCGGAATATCCCACGACTTTGACGGCCGTGTGTTGTGTACACAAGTGACGGCAAACACGGCGGTTGATTAATTTTCTCCGCGACCAATAAGATCGCTGGAGATCTCTTTGAGAGATCTGAACTCGGAAGACGAGGCAATTAGCACGGCAAACACCGCGTGTCACGGCGGGATGGTGGAGATGCCGCATTAGCGCTTCCGCAAATTGGTGCCGTGTGGACATTGCGAGCAAATATTAATCACACAAAAATGTACTGCAAATATATAAACACAGATTTAAATTGCTCAAACCATTACCGGAATTAGGAAGGGAAAAAAAGATAAAGATTATATCTGTTGTCTGAGATTACGTTTGGCGGAATTATGCTCAGGACGTTTAAAAAAAAATAAACTTTATCGGGAAACAATTTTCAAAAAGCGGCGAGAATCCCACCGCAAGCTCTTAGGGATTAAATAAAAACGATTTCACATCCAGTGCGGAGCGTCAGATGTCCAATCTGTCCACCCTGCCCCAGCCTGCTCCACACAGCACAGGCAAGGGCCTCAAAGCTCACAACCTGCAACCTGCCGTAACCCCTCGCTCCTCGCATCCACCTGCCCCCCCCCCCCGCGCCCCCCCCCCAATCACGCCCACTTGCCCCCCCTCACGCTCACCTACCGCACCCCCCCATTTCCCACCTGCCCGGCCAAAGCGTCCCTCCCTGGTGGGTTCCACCTGATCGTTGAGTGGTGCTGTACATGCACCACTGCAGTATGCGCGCGTAAGCTGCGGGGTTATTGATGCCGCATTTTTGCACCCTTAACATTTACCCCGGGCTGAGAACAAGTGCCGATTGTTTTCGTCATAGTTTACCCGTGGTGAAATTGCTGTACTCAACAAAAGCTTCATTATTTGCGTGTGAGGTCATTAGTGGAAGGAAAAAAAATGAACGTCGAGAAAAAATGCAAATGTGAGCGTACTAATTTCACCGGCACTGTAATTATTTGTGGGGAAAAATGTAGCCGCACACTGTTATAAAATGGCAAGCAACGTGCATGATGGGTCTATATGTGATGGATACGTGCTGTGTGTGTGTGACTGTGTATTTCTACGTGTTTCTCTGTATTTTGGAGAGCGATGCTGCAGTGGTGAGCGTACTGCGCTATGAATTCGATTCCCACTCATGGCCAACATCAATGACGAATACTGTATCTGAACCAGTCCTGAGCCCCCCCCCCCCCCCCCTTCCAGGTCGAATCAGCCTTAAACGAGTACTTGGAGTGATATGTAAACATTAGCACTCGGGGAGACAAAGGTGGCCGAGTGTGGTGTTGACCACCCACCCAGTTTGCCGTCCCGGCTTTCGCAGCTGCTCGTCAAAAGCACATTGCCCCAACACTCTGTCAAAAGCTATTGTCTTTGTTTTTATGTAAATTTGTGTCAGTGGTGGTTCATTCATTGAGCACAGCTGTGATCTCTGGGATAATTTACCAGCCACGCCACACATCGCCGGTGCCAAGTGATATTTTAACGTGTCATGGGTCTCCCCAAGGTCAACTCGGCCTTAAATGAGTACTTGGTGTCAAAAACATCAGGGCTGGCCATACCTTTTTACGTGGCATACATGTCTTCATAGGAGCTCGCCAACTGAACTTGCAGTCCGCAAGACTAAACGATGACTCAATGTGTTGCGTGTGCCTGCATGTGCACGGCATGTGGACGTAACGATCCACTGCTAACGCAGCCGCAGCTGCTGGCAGCACAATGACTTTCGCCCTTTCACCTACGCAGTGAGACAGGTCAATAGCGGCAAGGCCTAACCCTAATCATATTTCTTTAAAAAATGTAATTCACTACCGAGCAACCACGGTTGCGTGCACACATTCTGCACTCCCAGGCCTGCGAACGCGACCTTTGACTGCGCGACCCCGAAACCCACGGCGTGCCGCGTGGCTCCCGCGGTCGGGGTCATCCTCGCGGGGACCCCGTCGCAACGGGCCAGGGGGGGGCGGGGGTAGGGGGGCAGCCAAGCGAGGGATCGTCACTCACCCGCCTTCACTCCGCTTCATTCCGCGCCGCAGCACAGCAGCCGGCCCTCTCTTTGATAATTGCCATTGATTGTGATAATCTACAGCCAAAATAATCCTTTGTTTTTCTATTTATCGATTGTTCGCTACAGCGGTGATATATGTAAGGAATTAAGAGCGCCATGCGAGGGTCAACGCTCCGCCATGTGTCCTGCGCGCACGTGCGACGTGACACGTGCCGTCTCCCAAGATGCGTCGCCAACTCTCGTCGCGCACGCTCCGTCAGTGGTGCCGGGAAGTGTGAAATGGGATGATATTAAAAGAGAGTGGTCTCGCACTCACACTTGTTAAAGTAACACCTTGCATCAACACGCTTATTTTATTGCAACGCGGAGACGGAGTCATCTTATTACGCGAGTGTAACGCACGTTCATTCCGCTACAGGGGCGTGAAGGAGAGTTCAGATTGGAGCGCTCACGATGGTTACGTGCGTTTTCTTAGTGGCCGCGAAAAGTCAGGTGCGTTAATTCACGCGGAAATTAGCAGAAATCGTGGCCAATAAACGTGGCTTGTGAAATACACGCAAAACTTGTATGTATGTATGTTGAACCTCTTTCGTACCGTACGTAGCCAACCGTACTAATTGAAGCCAGTGCAGCTAGCAGCTTTAGATATAGGAGTACGTACACAAAGACAAAGACTGTTAGGACAAGTGCTGTTAGCCAGAGCCTATGAAGGCCGGGATGGCAGACGAGGTGGGTTGCTAGCACCACGCCCGGCCGCCTTCGTCTCCACAGTGTAGATGTATACACGCCACACCAGTTACTCCTTTGAGGCCGAGTTGACCTAGGCGAGGCACAGCACCGGATCAAACATTCGTCACTTGTGTCGGGCATGAGCGGAAATCGAACTTGGATCGCCGGGTTTCGTAGTGGAGCGCACTTTCCACTCTGCCACGGCTTCTGCTATGTGTGTGTGTACATGAATAGACAAAAAGAGAAAGATCGCCCGTATAGCTTGAACAGACTGTTGGAGCAAGTGCTGTTAGTAAGCAACTATGAAGGACGACACGCCACACAAGGCAATGGGTGGCCAGCACCACGCTCCGGCTGCCTCTGTCTCTCAAGTGGCAATGTTTACACGCCGCACAAGGTACTTATAATATGAGGCCGAGTCGACCTAGCGGAGGTCCGTGACTGCTTCAAATATTCGTCACCAATGTAGGTCGTGAATGGGAATGGAATCTGGCGGCGGGGAGGGGGTTTGGGGGTGGGGGCGAGCGACAACATTTGAAAACACGACTCTCATACTAAACACATGCACCACAGGCGCACACTTGACTTTCTTTTCAAAGCCACTGACCGCTAAACACGGGGGTATTTTTCTCCATCTCACATTAATATACTCGAGAATGGAGATTTCCTCAGGAGCGATCGTAACGTTGGGCGACCTTTTGCTTCAGCGTGTCATACAGACAAAACAAACAAGACAAGACCCTTCTGCACGTGTGCACGCTTTCGCCCTCCGGAAGACACACACTTGCACTCGATAAAACCACTCCGTAATTGGCAGGCATTTGTGTCCATGGAAAATGCGGGGGATTAGCCGGAGATTGTTTATTGCCGGGGCCCTCTCGTCGTGGCAAGGGCCGCGGAGCGTGCACATACAGGCGTGTGCATGCGCGCGTGTGCACGAATGTGCGCGCGTGCTCGCGCACATTCGTGCACACGCGCGTTGTAAACACTCGCCCCCTGGCGATATCATAGGAGCTACGGAGACGACGTGTTTCATCTCCTCCCGCGCCGCGTTTGCGCCGAGTCAACCAAGCGACAAGCGTGCATGCTGGGCCAGCAGCGGTCATGCTTTACGTCAGGAGTTGTTACTTAAATTGTATTATTACTCGAGCAGGTTAATGAAACCCAAATTAACGTAATGTAACGCGGCCATACAATAGCACGCACATCTACGCCCCCCCCCCCACTTTCATAGGAAACGTGCCATCGATTTACAGGTCTCTTCGCAGGCCCAGAAACATATAGAAAGCGTTCATCATATTTTGCTTGAACATCCGTTCCCCAAGACAACCACCGAGCGGGCATCCCGGAAGGGCTGTCGCATTTCTGCCGAGTCGTTCTCTCTCTCTCCCGCGCGAGTGAGCGTGAGCTCTGCCGAGTGAGAGGAGGGCGGCGCCTTCCGTGCCGTACTTCACGGCAATTTATGCTTTCGAACGCGACGGCTAAAAAGGAACATCACCGCATCAGCACTGAAAACGCCGAATAGTGTCATTAAATCATTCCGCGAGGCGCGTAATCTTTGGAAGCTCTGGAGAAATGAAACGCTCGGGCTACATCCATTATTCAATTAGCATCCAAATTAGCCTGGGACAAAAAACGCCCATCACCTGCCCCTGGTTCAATGGGAAATCTAATGAGAAAGTGATGTCCGAAATGGCCCCTTCCTAAATAATGCCACTAGAGTGTAAAGCTTACATTCCCAGTTCTACAGATTACATCCATTCGGAATGACTGCTCCATTTATATACTCGGCGTGCCTCCTTCTCTGCTGTGCCAGCGTGTATTAAGGGCGGGAAAAAAACATACAACGGAAATGAAGAAATAATGGTTTATAGAGGATTTTGTTTGCCTCTCTCCCTGCATCATAACCGAAGCTCTGGAGCCCTGTGCAGAGCGTCGTAACTCCACCGTTCTCTCAACTTAGCACTGAGCGGGAGAGAAGCCACTCGATCCTTCGGCACACCATGAAGCCAAGACGTTTAATTAGCGGTAAACAGGAGTCTGCCGTGAAGGGTGCGTGCCACCGTCATGTTATTCCTGCGAATATAAGAGTAATCCATGGGGCTCTATGAAAGATTGATCTTATTGAAGAATTCATATTAAGGTCACTGCCCTTACCGGGGATACACTGTGGTATATTACAACAATAATAATGATTTACAGGCCTTCATCAATCCACTGTTGAATGAAGACCTCCCCCCATGCCCTGTCAATCACGGGGGGGGGGGGGATGTTTGATCGTACTCCACCTTACCGGTGGTGAAGATATTACTGTAATGGAGGTTTTAATTTAAAATTAAAATAAATGTACGTATATGAACACTGCCAGAGCGGGCAGGTGCACATTTTCAATTCCGTTTAACACGACGACCCCATCCAGCAGTGGATTGGCAGAGGGCTGCTGTACAGGCGCACGTGGTGCGCTGCAAAAGTGGTAGACAGCGGGCGGGCGCTATTATATCCGCGTGTTTTCATCCCAGCTCGGCGAGGGCAAGATTGTTGTTTACGGATCGAGTGATTGCCGAATGCCGCGTGCCGTCCGTGATGGCCATTACCTTGAGTGCTCGACCACTGCTGGGTATTAACGCTGCTTCCTCCACGCTAATCATGAATTAGTGCCCCAAGGCCACTTAGCTGCATGTGCATGCGGGGCTCCAATCATTTGACTTTGCTTTTAATTTAAAACTTAGCTGGCTTCGCTGCTTAAGTAATTAGAAAAGAAAAACATCGTCGCCCCACCTCGAGCCTAAACGCTGGAAGTGAAGTTTTAAAAATCCAAACGCAACAACTCGCACGGGCGAAACGCGACACAGATTGTGCCATAACCACCGTGACCTCCATCTCGCCAAAGGTCATTGAATTTGTACCCAGCGACGTTACTTTAAAGTATGGCAGGACACCTGAGATATAACACCAGGGGCTTCAGATAGGCTGAGGCAACACAGGGGATTGCGGAGGTGGCAATTTCAATTTACACTCCCATCCACCTTTGCACCGCGCAAACCAGACCTTTTAGGCACCATCACACCTGTCTCCGTCTGGCGTGGTGCGTCGCACGCACGCGCACGCGTAATCGCCAACAGCAAGCAACGCGGCTTGGGGGAAAACTAAATGTACCCAAGCCTTGCGGCGAGCAGAACGCGGGGGCTCTGTAGGCTGCCGGGAGCCCGCTCCAAGCCTCCGCAGGCCCCCGCGACCGCCCTACCGGCAGCAAACTCGCAAATCATGTGTGGGGCGCAGCCCAAGATACGCGCCGATGCCGAGCCTGGTGTAATTTATGGCGGCGTTGGCGAGCGACCTTCGGAGAGATTTCGTTTTGGCAATTTTAACGAAATTGCTTGAAAAACATTAAAACTCGTGCGGAATCAAGACCAGGTCACAGCGTGGGAGATGCCGTGCCAGACGCCGTGCCAGACGTATCAGGCACACCCTCAGAAGGAAATATTGGATGGAACACTGCCAACCACAACTCCTCTTGTGTCCTGCTACATGTCAATATAGCAGATGTGTTAATGACCTATTTATATGGATTTCTGAATGTTATTCTCTTAAATACAGATGTATTTTCTGGGTCGATCACTTTTGCTTCCAGAAGCACAACATTCGGAAATAAATTGGCCAAACATCCCAACCGTGAGACGAAGCGAGGCTTCTCTTGGATAAAGGGCACTGCGCCATCTCCTCCCTCGGCAGAGAAACTTCACTTCTCATGGGGCTTGATCCTGGTTATCAAGATAATAAAGACAGGCGGTCTCCGCTTCACGACGTTCATATAACGCCACCGTGGATCGATTTACGACGCAGAAACTTGATTTGTGACGCATCTTACCAACACGACTCCAAACACATCTGAACGGAGTCGGTCTGGTTTCCGATGCGACTTGGCGTGGAGCTTTCGTTATTCTCAAACGTTTCTGTGTGGATCTTTACCCTTTAAACCCTGTTAGACATGGCCGATAAGAGGAAAAACACATCGGCAAATTATGTTTTTACTGTTTATATCTATGGGAATATTGGTTCCGATTTATGACGGGGTCTCTAGGAACGCATTGTGCCTGAAAGGTGATCTAACATCATGGGACGTCCTTTGCCAGTACCAAAATATGATAATAGGTTTTCCCCTTTTTGCTGGCAACAAAACAGGTGTTAAGATGTTAAAACACCAAACTGAAACCTTTTACAAGGAATAATGCCTGCATTAACCACAATACTTGTGATCAGAATGCAAACAAAAAACATACTCTCATAATATATGCATTGTCTTTGAAACTGATTGGTCCACATCAATCCCCACGCCTTTTGGCATCCTCTGGTCTAACACCGTTTGAGACTAGGCTCCAAAGAAAGCTGTCTCTGGTGTGGACTAATCAGTTTCAAAGACAATGCATATATTTTGCATTCTGACGACAAGTATTGTGGTTAATGCAGACATGATTCCTTGTAAAAGGTTTCAGTTTGGTGTTTTAACATCTTAACACCTGTTTTGTTGCCAGCAAAAATGGGAAAGCCTATTCTCAGATGATCTAACATATCCCATATATACAGTTTACTTGTACACACACACACACTAGCGATCGGCAGAGGGCTTCGCCTGTTATTTATCAGGTTTGGCGTCACACACCACAAGAAGCCAACGGCTTGGTTCAATCGCATTCTTTAGTATCTAGCATGAGGGCAATGTAGAACTTCAGGACGCATCTGCTCTGCGATTGAAATCAATTAACGTGTGAGCTGCAATTTTTCAGGGCCAAATTTCCAAAAGGTGTTGCTGTATTGTTTAACCTCGAAATACATCAATGAATGCAGAGATTGTGGCTAATGATTATGATGGTGGTGAAACTAAGACTCATCAATATGTGCGCAATTTTTTTTTGCCCCCTTCATAATAACAGTTAAAAACAGAATTAAAAATTTGCATTAGCATCTCATTACACAGCAGCATCCCAAGATGCTGCAGAGAACAGGCATAGAAATGTAAACGGGACGTTCAGTCAAAACAAACACCACGACACGAGCCAGACAAACGTGCGGGGTGGGCAGATCGCATAGATTTCTAAGGGCCCTTTTCTCAAGTCACGATTGTTTATAAACTCGATATGTAACAGATGACAAGGACGTAGAGCGATCGGGTGCGCAGGCGGTATAACTGCACTGGGGCCCACAGGCCAGAGGGATCCAGGTGCTGGGCTATGCAGAGATGAGTACATTGGACAGGGGGCCCAAATTAATTCCTTTCACAGGGGCCCATGCCACCCACGCCACACCGCTGGATGACCGGCGGTAAAGTGAATTATATTTTTAAATGGGGTGGAGCGGTTTGATTCCTGGCTATGGCTAACATCAGTGGCGGGTGTCATCAGAACTGATCCTGGGGCCACCGACCTTCACCAACAACCGGCACTGACCAGGGTGTGACGTTCAGTCAACCAACTCCTGTGGCGTGACACGGCATGGGAAGACCTGAATAGAAAAGTACCGAACATTATGCGGAGAAACCGTTACGGTCAACGCTCGCGTCGGTGCCGCAGCCTCCGCCCCCCTCTCGCACACCTCAACGCTGCCGGTGCCATCACTCACCGCTCAGGACGGGCAGGAGGCCCCGGTGGCGCTTGTCCTCGCACTTGTTGCACTCGCTGAAGTAGAGCAGCAGGAACCCGTCGAGCAACACCCACACGAGCGATGTGGCCAGCACCACCTTGCAGTAGGCAAAGCGCCGCATGGCTTGCCCAGCGTCAGTCGCTCCTGCAGCAGCAGCAGCACAACCACCACCAGCACGGCCACCGGCAGAGAATCAGCACCGCCGCAGACCAAAAGCAGACGAGACACTACACAAACCACGACACGGCCGCACGACTCTTTTCAAACGGCCTTGCCAGCCAACCGGCTGTGACTCACATTAGACGGCCGCATGGCGGTCTATAAATAGTCGGTGGGGGGGGTACAGTGGAGTGTGTGTGGACCTCCGCAGACAAAGCACTTTCTTGGCATTGTTGGAGTGCAGCCTAATTATGTCGCCCGTTGCTGCTGCCGCTGCCCGATGGAAACGCAGCAAAATGTGGCAGATATATTTTTTTATCTTGAAACGCATTCTCGCGTGTGCGGTGGCGGTGCAGCTGCACAACGGGAAATGTAATCGCCATCTCTGTCGTTAACACCGCTCGCGTGACCACAAGAGTTGGAGCCGGGGGAAGGGGTGGAGGTTTAAACATAATGGAGTGCTACGGTGGCGAGATGTTAACTCCCTCGCCTGGTATGCGGGAGGTCGTGAGTTCAATCCCAACCCCGATGTCTGTATATTTGAAGTTTGCATATTCTGCCCATGGTGACGTGGATTTTTCTCTCCAGTTTTTCCCTCCACATTTATAAATATGCGTTCATAGTATTTGGCTGCTATAAATTTCTACACAAGTCACTTCGTTGAGCTATCATTTGTGGCCAGGTCACTTCTGAAAGAGCTATATAGCTCGGTGGGCCCTAGCTGGTAAAATAATAATTGTTTAATAGTTTGATAGAAAATTATAACTGTGCTGTATATCTGCTCAATGCATTACCGCCTGTCGCGGTGAAATTGTAGATAATAAAATAATAATAATAAACACTTAAAATAAGAATAAATAAGATATGTAAAAGAAAAAGAACTTGAGCTCATCATTGCGGAGACGGCACTAAATTCTATGGGCGGCAGGACGGTGCAGTGGCAACACTATTGACTCACACCAACAAGTGCCTGGGTTCGATTCCTGACTGGGAAGCTTGTGTGGTGTGTGTATGTTCTCTCCCCCTCTTCTGCGTGGGTTTCCTCTGAGTTCTACGGTTCCCTCCCGTAGCTGAAGGACAACGCAATGTCATTAGTTTTCGATTTAAAGCTTTCGTGACTGCAGGGATTCATCTTCTTAGTTCTTTCGGTAAAGTCACGTAGAAGGGAAATAATAAAATAATACAAATAAAACAATAAAATTAAAATTATCACGGCGTTTCGGCCACAACACAAGAAACAGAGCTGTCGGAAAGACAGCGTCCCCATTCTATGTGACTTTACCGAAATAACCAAGAAAATGTCATTAGTGTTGGCCAAACATCCCAATGCTGAAAATGCACCTGCAAAATCACTCAATTGCGATTATCACACGGGGAACATCAACCCCCTTACTGTGAATAAACTTGGCAGGACCCTCATTAAAATAAAGTCTTGAGACTCAGCGAGGCTTTCCTGGGTAAACGAGCGAGTGTTCGCAAGTTGTAAAACCAACCTGGCCGTGTTTTATCATGTGCGAGACGCACGCACGTATGGTACAGAACACGTAGGGACGTGGAAACCAAATCGTCCAGGGCCATCACTTCGGCCACGTATGCACTGGATCGGCGACTTGAAAAAAAAATGCCCACGCAGGGCACATCACATCCAGTATCCCTCTCTCACTTCTCTCTTTGGGGCCACTAAGCCACGTGTCCGCCCCAGTCTACCGGCAAGGCAGAAGGGGGTTCTAAGCTTCTCAAGTCTGGCCCTGTGGTCGTCGGTCGTTGAGGAAGTGGGCGATTGCTCAACTCGCCCCCCTCCCTCCCCTCTCTCTCTTTTAAGGGGACGAGGCATTACGCTGCGCGTGTGACTAAGCAGCCCCGACAGAAAGCACTCGTCAACGCTAGTTTCGGGTGCGCGCGCTTATACAAATGGATCGAGCATGAAATATTAAAAAAAGGTTCACGTGGTTAGGAGCGTGAAAGGCGGAACACGCCAACCATTTTGCACGCAATACAACGCAGCAGAAACCGCAGCTGTGAGAGCATTCGTAAACGCTGCGCAAGTCATTTTGCCAAAACATTTCGCATGCCGCGTTATTCCCATTGAACATGCCCGCTCTCTCGAAATGCCGACGCCACCGTCTCATTTGCTCCGGTGTGGAACCGCCGTCTTTACTGGGCAGAATAACGTTGTTGGTGCCGTTCCTCTAGCGGTGTAACCTGGCCAACCCACCCCTCACCACCGCCCGCCACCAAAATGTTAATAAATGCTCACATTGATAGATTATATCTTTTCAGGCTTGGATTTTTTAGCATGTAAAAAATATATATATTTCACAATATCACGATAAACTGCTGGCGAGATTTCAACGGTTACTTGTTTCCTAATATAGCGTTTTTTCTCAATCTAGATATATAGGGACTTGATTTGTTGTTCTAAAATAAATGAAATACTTAACCCATGTATACAATTACTATTTCCTATAAATATATATCCATACATATGTGAGTCTATACAACCATTATCCACAGTTCGCCAGATAGACTTAAAAAAAAAATTGTGCTGCACCATTTGGCTCATTATTTCCATAACAGACAAAGAGAACACGCACAAACATCCCCGTATAGCCAGCGATACCAGACTGCTGGGGAGACACACACACACACGTGTGCGTGCATAGGCATGGTATAGCGCCGACTTGACTCCTACATGTTCATAAATGCAATTCTAAAAACACCAGAACATCTCCCTCTTATCAACCATGTGTCAGTATACAGCGTTTTCCCAGCCCAGGTCAGTGCTCAGTGATAACACATTCCCACCACACTACGCCTGCCAGCATTTCTGAAGAACCCCGAGCTGGCTGCTCACAGCCATCCTAAATGCTGACCCGTCACTCTGCGGGGAACACATTATCATCCCAATCATCAAGGACATGAAGTGTGAACAGAACGTGGCAGGGATCTTTCTGCATGAAGCTAAAAATATAATGACGCGTGCACATCTTGAAGGGATGACCATATCCTTGCAGAGCATGGCGGCGCGTGCGTGCGCACATATATTTACCCTTGGATGACCTCTCTCTCAACATTCAACTTCATGCAATTATCAACATTGCTACGCGATCGTTTTAATTAAGACTGCTCTACGGATAAAGCCCTGGAGGCGTCCTCTCCGCACGCAGCAAGCGACACGGTCACAACCGCGAGCCGCCCCTGCCGTGTCGTCCGCTAATCCTCGCCGACGGTGTCCGGCGAGCTGCCACTGCAAGTGGAGTCATCTTCATTCTTTTTTTTGTAAGCGTCGGAAGCCGCGACCTGAAGCATGGCAGGCAAACTCCGACACGTGTGTCCTGGTGGTGAGCAGGACACCTGCGTCCTGGTGGCGAGCAGTCCGTGCCCAGACCACGGGCGCACGCTTCCCTCTCCCCGGGTCCCAGTCAATTAGAGTCGTTAGCAGTGCTTTTACTGAACAATTGGCAGGGGACGTCTTCTTATTGTTGTCTTCCTGGGGATGTGCGGCGACGGTGGTGCTGATTGAGGGGGCACAGAGTGCAATGCTCGTTACATTAATCAATCAATGGCCGGAGGGTGGGAGGGGGGTCCGGCGGCTCGTGTGCCCCCCCGACCTAGCGAGCGCATGCAGAGGCGAGGCTCGGACTACCGGGAGGCAGAATAGCACTGACGTAGGCAAGAGGCGTGGGAAATGCTGAAATGAGCACGCTGCGGCCGCAGCCGGTCGGGAGCACGCGTTACGGAACTCCTGGCCGACAACGCAAACCCCACGGTGTACAATTTGAGCGGTTTGTCCGTTACGATGACTTCGAGCACTGGACTCGGCATGCGTGACCCACCATGATCGTCGTCACTCTCTTTCCACGATCCTCGACGGAACTCGCCTGCCTCTGCCTTTACGTTCGACACGACTGCCCTCCGTGCGCTCTCCACTGCAGCGACCGACAAGACCTTCTCTGGCAGGTGTCCCAGTCAACCTCTGCTCAATGGGAGGTCCACTCCTTCTGTGCTGCCGATGCCCCCATCTTCTGCAACTCGCTCCCTCCCGCCTCTCCCTCCCGGAGTGACCGTCTCCTCCCTGCGATGAGTTGTCATTCTCATCTTTACTGCACCGTCATCTCCCATCGCCTCTCTGTCATGCAGCCTTTGACTTTTACAATCCCTCCCCATCCAAAATAATTATCTTTTTTTGTTAAAGTCCTCTCTGTCAACTTAAATGCCACCCTCCCCCCAACTCCCCCCCTACGCAGCACCAGAATCGTATCCATCAAAATTGCTTTGCCAGATACCATTATGGTCATCTTTTCATTCAACAGTCACTGCTATCAATTATTAACATGCATGTCTTCCCTTACAGCTTTAACAATTTCTCAAGTGCCGCCATCTACTTTCCACTTGCCACAAAACAAAACTTCAAGGAGGTAATTATTTTTAAAACCGTGACCATAACCGCAGCCCTAACCGTGACCGTTATTGGGCAAGAAGCTGCAAGCGAATGCAGCGGTTTATACAGACTTTGCACGATCGCACTTTCTAGGGAAAAAGCACACATTATAGCGAGGCGGCGGTAATCGATCAGCAAGTGCCGGGCAAGGAAACACAACTCCGTGTATCGTGGGGCGTAGCAAGTCGAAGTGCCGCAGTTTGTCACCACTTTGACAGGCACGCACGCACTGCTGCATGAGCTACAAAGCGACACAGCTGGGAGACTCAACCACAAAGTTACGGAGCAAAGGAGAGGGAAGGCAGGACTGGCGTGAAGCCCCGATGAACCCTGCCACCACGGGGAGCCCCGGTGATGGAATCCAGAGACATCAGATTTCACGGATCACGAGTGGCGTCGCTGCGATTACTGTTTTTCAGAAATCCCCTGCACTGGGCCGGCGCTAAAGCCCAGAGCTGCCGCCCCCTCCCTCCTGCAGCCACTTCCCCCCCCCCACCACCCTCCCCACCACTGCCCCCCAAAAATCACCGAGGCCTACCCCCCCACTCCGCTGCCCATGGTCTCCGTTTCCTGCCACGTGACCTGTAACCCCAACACAACATCCACCCTCCCCGTTCAATTAAAAAACACACAGCAATGGGCACGTGAACTTGAACCCTTGGAAGGCCCCCCTGTATATTTCATTAGCGAGGGGTCTCGAAATCGTTTCCAACCGACGCTGCTTTGCTAAGCAAAGGCAGCGGCGGGTCCCTGGCAACGCGAGCCTGGCGCAGCAAGCCCTCCCCACCCCCCCCCCCCCCCCCCCCGTGGATCGCCGCTGCCAAAGGTGCCATCAAACCGAACGGCGCTAGCTCTGACGCTCGGCTCGGCTTGGGGGAAGAGCCACCCCGTTTCATTCCGAGTGTCGGAATCGCGAAATGAGACAGCGCTTTGTGCTGTCGACGAGGGATGGCGCCGTCGAGGCTGTCAGGCTTCCAGTGCCCGTGGATCTCGCGCGGAAATGAGCTCTGGTCGCTCGGCACTGAGCTGGATTTCAACGCAGATTTAGAGAGGAATCTAGAGAGTCCAGGCACACTCCGCTCATACGCTCACATATTGCAGTTTAGCCCAGAGAGCCAGACAACCATCCCAAAAACGCTGATTTGGATAGATTTGTTCAAAAGAAAATATAACGTGTGTATGTATTAGGGCTCCGAACGTAATACTCTCCAACTTGGCGCATGGCTGAAACATGCGCCGCGCTTATGAGGACTATAAAATACGAGGGTAGATATTGCCGCGGACCCTCGTAATATAAAGTAATGTCCGAATCGCGAACAATAACCAAAACAACTTACAGCATCGCAGGACCATGAATATTAGAGCACCCCAATATACCACACGTGTGAAACTACTCAATCGTAACCTGTCTCCGACAGAACGGCCGGTGAGCACTTTGGCCACAAGTGTTGCCGACCCGCCCATACAGGACATCTGTGAAAAAGAGCTTCATAGGTTATCGGATTCCTCCAGTCTAAATAAATATTCTGAGTATTTACACGTCTTCTACATTAGCAAAGGACTTGTATCACTGCAACTGCATTCCGCGCACATCCTGGGCAGCCAATATCGATCCTAATCCACATGGTCGCATTTACGTCGATCAAGATCTGAGGTCGATCTCGCAAAGAATCGATCACACTCCAGAGCCGATCTATCTCAAGAGAAGATCTAGCTCCGGAGTCGATCCGATCCAAATTGGAATGGAGTCGTCATCGACCCGAGCGCCACACTCTCACGATGCACGCGCACGGCAAAGCATCCAAACCCTATCCGATTAAAACAAAGAATTTAACCGTTTGCAATGGGCTTAAGACACTTTCCCATTGTATGCAACAACAAAAATGTGACATTCAAGAAAGACATTCATTAAGGAAAGAAATGTTTAAAACTGAAGTGCAGTAATTAAGAACCACCGCCAATTGTTGTTGCGGGTGAGAGCAATCACTCGGCAAGCAATGCCGCGGATCTGCGGAAAAAAACCACCCTGCATCTGCGATGCACATCAAAGGCTCGGTGCAAATGACGGCTGAGGTTTATCAGAGCCCCGCACATCAGCAGGCAATCTGCAGTTCAATAAATAATTGGGAGGGTTTATTGAACTCCCGCAAATTTACTTTCAGGGAGGCGCGCGCCCGAACACCGATGGCAACTCCTCGACGTCCCCGTGACCCCCCTCCCCCGACCCCCCTCCCCCGTCTCTCCCGACGCCGTCCTCGCAGCGTGATTTTTCGACGGCACGCTATCGGTACCTGCCGCGTCAGAAAAAATGACTGCTACCGCCGCCGCCACTAATAGCGGGCGATGATAAAAAAAAAAATGCGCACGTCAGGAATCACGCGGCGCTTCGCACAAGAAGGGGGGGTTGGGGAGGGGCGGGAACTGAGGCGCCGGCGCGGGGAGCTGGGCCGGCGCCCGACGCGGGCACGCCGGTGACATTTGTCACCCTCCTGGCCGTGCGCACGCGCGCCGATGCATCATCTTCGCGAGCCACTCCACACGCGCAGCGTTCATACGGGAGGCCGCGCACACATTCCGCCGACTTATCGGACGTCGCTGTCCCTTTTGATTCCACCCCCTCCCTTCCCCACCGTTTACGCACCGCACAGTTGCCGTCAACTCAGCACCTCACAGTTGCCGTCAACTTCACACAGTTGCCGTCAACTCCGCACCTCACAGATGCCGTCAACTCTGCACCTCACAGGTGCCGTCAACTTCACACAGTTGCCGTCAACTCTGCACCTCACAGTTGCCGTCAACTCTGCACCTCACAGATGCCGTCAACTCTGCACCTCACAGGTGCCGTCAACTTCACACAGTTGCCGTCAACTCCGCACCTCACAGATGCCGTCAACTCTGCACCTCACAGGTGCCGTCAACTTCACACAGTTGCCGTCAACTCTGCACCTCACAGTTGCCGTCAACTCTGCACCTCACAGATGCCGTCAACTCTGCACCTCACAGGTGCCGTCAACTTCACACAGTTGCCGTCAACTCCGCACCTCACAGATGCCGTCAACTCTGCACCTCACAGTTGCCGTCAACTTCACACAGTTGCCGTCAACTCTGCACCTCACAGTTGCCGTCAACTCTGCACCTCACAGATGCCGTCAACTCTGCACCTCACAGGTGCCGTCAACTCTGCACCTCACAGATGCCGTCAACTTCACACAGTTGCCGTCAACTCTGCACCTCACAGTTGCCGTCAACTCTGCACCTCACAGATGCCGTCAACTTCACACAGTTGCCGTCAACTCTGCACCTCACAGGTGCCGTCAACTTCACACAGTTGCCGTCAACTCTGCACCTCACAGATGCCGTCAACTTCACACAGTTGCCGTCAACTCTGCACCTCACAGGTGCCGTCAACTTCACACAGTTGCCGTCAACTCTGCACCTCACAGATGCCGTCAACTTCACACAGTTGCCGTCAACTCTGCACCTCACAGGTGCCGTCAACTTCACACAGTTGCCGTCAACTCCGCACCTCACAGTTGCCGTCAACTCTGCACCTCACAGATGCCGTCAACTTCACACAGTTGCCGTCAACTCTGCACCTCACAGGTGCCGTCAACTTCACACAGTTGCCGTCAACTCTGCACCTCACAGTTGCCGTCAACTCTGCACCTCACAGATGCCGTCAACTTCACACAGTTGCCGTCAACTCTGCACCTCACAGGTGCCGTCAACTCTGCACCTCACAGATGCCGTCAACTTCACACAGTTGCCGTCAACTCTGCACCTCACAGGTGCCGTCAACTTCACACAGTTGCCGTCAACTCTGCACCTCACAGGTGCCGTCAACTCTGCACCTCACAGGTGCCGTCAACTTCACACAGTTGCCGTCAACTCTGCACCTCACAGGTGCCGTCAACTCTGCACCTCACAGATGCCGTCAACTTCACACAGTTGCCGTCAACTCTGCACCTCACAGGTGCCGTCAACTTCACACAGTTGCCGTCAACTCTGCACCTCACAGTTGCCGTCAACTCTGCACCTCACAGATGCCGTCAACTTCACACAGTTGCCGTCAACTCTGCACCTCACAGGTGCCGTCAACTTCACACAGTTGCCGTCAACTCTGCACCTCACAGGTGCCGTCAACTCTGCACCTCACAGGTGCCGTCAACTTCACACAGTTGCCGTCAACTCTGCACCTCACAGTTGCCGTCAACTCTGCACCTCACAGATGCCGTCAACTTCACACAGTTGCCGTCAACTTTGCACCTCACAGGTGCCGTCAACTTCACACAGTTGCCGTCAACTCTGCACCTCACAGGTGCCGTCAACTCTGCACCTCACAGATGCCGTCAACTTCACACAGTTGCCGTCAACTCTGCACCTCACAGATGCCGTCAACTTCACACAGTTGCCGTCAACTCTGCACCTCACAGATGCCGTCAACTTCACACAGTTGCCGTCAACTCTGCACCTCACAGGTGCCGTCAACTTCACACAGTTGCCGTCAACTCTGCACCTCACAGGTGCCGTCAACTCTGCACCTCACAGATGCCGTCAACTTCACACAGTTGCCGTCAACTCTGCACCTCACAGGTGCCGTCAACTTCACACAGTTGCCGTCAACTCTGCACCTCACAGGTGCCGTCAACTCTGCACCTCACAGATGCCGTCAACTTCACACAGTTGCCGTCAACTCCGCACCTCACAGGTGCCGTCAACTCTGCACCTCACAGGTGCCGTCAACTTCACACAGGTGGTCAACTTTGCGCCGGGACGGGGTGACACGGACGGCGCAGCCACGTGAACGCGTCAAGTCGTGCCCCCGGATATTCGAAGGTGACACCGGTCAGGAGGCTGGCATCACTTGCGAGGAGTGAGGTCTCAAGTCCCTGACCCTGACAGCGACGGGCCACCACCCCTTTAAGGAACTTAAAAACGCGGTTGGGCCACGCAAAACGACGCATTGCGAATTCCCCTTCATTCGTAAACAAGAGCGGCGCCAACTGAACGTCACTTGGCTTGTTTGAAGCCAGGTGCCCAGTCCACTTATTGTTCAGTTTTGTACCAAACATCTGAGGGGAAATCCACGCCTTCTCTTCAAGTGGCTATCATGGTGGACCTACGTGAAAAGGGGCAGTTTAAATGGGCGGCGGGGGGGGGGGGGGGTTGGTGAAATATTCCACCAAGTACTTTAAGTGGAACTTTTCAAAATGTATTTTAGGCGATCGACCACTGGATTCTTTTAATCTGACCCCAGAGCTAACCGTGTCTGCTAAATGAGATACTCGTTTTGGTCTGTGTGCGTGCGTGCCACTTCTTTGTGACTCAACCATGAAATGACATTCAGTCACATAACCACAGTAAGGAGTTAAGGATTTTACTCGGATAATAATTCTTCGATTGTTGTTACGATTCTCAACAACGTTGCCGTCATCAAAGCACGTGCGCCAACTTAAAAAAATGAAAGTGCCGGCATCGACTGCGCTTTAATGATTCAGTCCCTCCAGGCCACACGGGCACACTTAGAAGAGCGTCCAACAACGAGCATTAATTAAACCAAACACGCACAAGTAGCAACACACTCGCACAGTCACACACTCGTCACACTCGCTCGCACAGACGCACAACAGCAATAACAACAGCCATGTCATTCCCCACCAAGTCAAGGTGATGTCACTGCAGCGCTTGTGACAAGCTAGGTACACTTTGAGGCCACGAGAAGTGTTGAAAGCTCGCTGGCCAGAGGTCAGGGATGAGACCCAGGTGCTATGGGTTGACCGACTGCGATGACTTGCAGTCACACACGCACTCGTACAAAAATCACCCGCACAGTCACACTCTCACAACGACAAACATACAAGCACACTCTCACACCACACACAGTCACAATCAAACGCTCACACAAGCACATTCACTCTCAAACTACCCAAACACACGGAAACAAAGATCCCCCAAATAGCATTAAGACTTTTGGGGCAAGTGCTGTTAGCGAGCACCTATGAAGGCCGGCAAGGCACACGAGGGGGTTGGTGGCCAGCAAGATATCCGGCCGCCTTTGTCTCCCTCGTGGCGATGATGATTACACATCGCACCAGGTACTCATTTAAGGCTGAGTCTACCGAAGTGAAGCTCAGGATAATCCTCACTTGTGTTAGCCGTGCGCGGGGATTGAACACTGCTCTCCAGATTCATAGCACAGTGCGCTAACCGCTGCACTACCGTTCAAACACACACTCTTTGTCATCCACGCACACAAAGTCACTCGCACACAAAGTCACTCACACACAGCCCCTCCCGCACACTCACACAATCAGACTCTCTCATACACAAACACACTGTATCTTACACACACACACACAAGCTCATACACACAAAGACAAAGATCCCCAGTATAGCATTAACAGACTGTTGGGGCAAGTGCTGTTAGCGAGCACCTATGAAGGCCGTCACGGCGCACAAGGGGGTGGGTGTCCAGCACCACGCCCAGCCGCCTTTGTCTCCCTAGTGGCGATGTTTACACATCGCACCAGGTACTCATTTGAGGCTGAGTCGACCTAGGGGAGGCCCAGGACCGGTTCACTGGTGCTGGCCGTGAACAGTGCGCCAACCACTGCACCACCGCTCACCACATACACTCTCTCTCAGACACACACGCAGCAAGAAGAGCCTGAGTTCGATGTGTGACACGGCACGCCTCTCGGTGTGGAGTTTGAACGCTCTTCCCCTTTTCTGCAAAGGGTTTCCACCAGCTTCTTTGGTTCCGCAAATAGCTTCACAACATGAGAATAGGTTTTCCGTTTTTCTGGCAACAAAACAGCTGTGTTAAGATGCTAAAACACCAAACTGAAACCTTTAACACGGAATCATGTCTGCATTAACCACAATACATGTGGTTAGAATGCAAAAAAAAACACACTGATAATATATGGCATTGTCTTTGAAACTGATTGGTCCACACCAGAGACAGCTTTCTTTGGAGCTGCGTCTCAAACGGTGCTAGACCAGAGGACGCCAGAAAAAAGAGAGGAAAACCTATTCTCATATTTTGGTACTGGCAACGGAGGTCCCATGATGTAGCTTCAAAACAAACAATGTAAACTGATATCGGCTGAGCATCCCAATGCTGAAAAACGACCTGCAGATTACTCAACTGGGATTAAACGTCAGCAACACTGCCCCCTACCACGTAAGAAACTTGGCAGGGCCATCCTAAAAACGAGTCCTCAGACTCAGTGAGCATCTCCTGGATAGGAAATGGTGAGGTTGCGTGGCCACTACTGTGCCTAGCCACCTTCATCTCCCCAGTGATGATGTTTACACACTAGTACGTGGTGCCTATTTAAGGCCGAGTCAACCTATGGGAGGCCCAGAACAAGTTCAGATAACCACTCGCAGCTGATGTGACCTGTGGCCAGGGAATCCAAACCAGATCGTGAGGACTTCAGCAGAGTGCGCTAACGATTGCACCACCACTCCCTATTGCGTAAACACACACAGGACACAATCACACGACTCACAAAGACAAATATCCACCCCATAGCCTAAACCGTCTCTTTAGGCAAGTGCTGTTGGTAAGCACCTATGAAGGCCAATACACCCGGCTGCCTTTGTCTCCCCAGTGCTGATGTTTACACAGCGCACCAGATACTCAGTTAGGGCTGAGTAGACCTGTGGGATTCCCAGGACCGGTTCAGATATTCGTCACCGACGTTGGCTGCGGTGGAGAACCGATTTCGCTTCGCCGGGTTATCGTAGCGCGGTGCATGAACCACTACACCACCGCTCACTCTTGTGTACACACACACACATCACACAGTAACACGACTCTCTCACACACACACGTGTAAACACGGTCATAATGACGCAAACACGTAAACAATAAACAGAGGTGCCCGTCAACGAGGAGTCATTAACTCACATCGGCGTTCAGCTCCCCCCCCCCCCACAGATTGTCAGCGTCCCCATAACTCGGGGGATTATGTCAGCGCTCATTATCATTACCGTCGTTAATATTAACTAAAGCACCGCGCTGTCACGCCGCCGCGTCCCCAGTCAGGCTCGCAGAGGCGGCGGCGGCGGCGAGCTTCAGCGTTTCTATTAAAATCGTGATCGGCACGAAGCTTCATCAACCACGGACATCGATGGGCCCTTCGCCTGGTTCCACACACTCTCACCTGGTTCCGTAAATTCTCACTTGCTTCCATAAACTGTCAGCTGGTTCCATAAATTCTCACTTGGTTCCATAAACGTTAAGCTTGTTCCATAAACTCGAACTAGGTTCCAAACTCTCGCCTCGTTGTATGTAACCCTCACCTGCTTCTACAGACTGTCACGTGGTTCAATGAAACTCTGCTACGGTATTGCTCCACAGACTCGTGTCTGGCGCACATGGACACCCGTCGAGTTTCACACAACGTTCACCGTCTGCGCCACTGATACATTTTCCGTGTGTGGCACACACGGAAATTAATGAACAGATTGAGTGCTCACGACTGCCGGAAATCAACCGCATGACCAGCACGCATTGAGCCAGGCAAGGCGCCACTCAATCCCACCTAATGCCACGGACACGAGCTGTCAGCTGTGCCCCGTCTCAGTGCTGTTATGATGACACGGCACAGCCAGGCAACAGCAGCACAGACAACAAGCAAGGCTACAGCCGGGATAGATCACGGCTCGAGCACCAGCCGGGAACGCAGGCAGCATAGCTTCACACGGGACACAGCACAGCTCTCGACAGATGCATTGCAGTATGTCATAGTCCGCACATATTGTGGACACAACTGCCGGAACACAACATAGCCATACAAGAACCCCGAGACAGCACAGCCTGGACATAGCCTGCAGCGTACACACAGACACAGCACACTGACACACGCAGAGACACGGCGTGGACGTGGCACACAGACACACCACTACACGCAGACACACCGCTACACACAGAGACACAGCTACACACAGACACACCGCTACACACAGACACACCGCTACACACAGACACACCGCTACACAGAGCCACCGCTACACACAGACACACCGCTACTCACAGAGACACAGCTACACACAGACACGCCGCTACTCACAGACACGCCGCTACACACAGACACACCGCTACACACAGACACACCGCTACACACAGACACACCGCTACATACAGACACACCGCTACACACAGACACACCGCTACTCACAGAGACACAGCTACACACAGAGACACACCGCCACACACAGACACACCGCTACACACAGAGACACACCGCCACACACAGACACACCGCTAATCACAGAGACACAGCTACACACAGACACACTGCTACACACAGACACACCGCTACACACAGAGACACCGCTACTCACAGAGACACAGCTACTCACAGACACACTGCTACACACAGACACAGCACACTGACACACCTCTACACACTGACACACCGCTACACAGACACACACCTACACACAAACACCCCGCCACACACAGACACACTGCTACACACCGCCACACACAGACACACCGCCACACACAGATACACCGCCACACACAGACACACCGCCACACACAGACACACCGCCACACACAGACACACCGCCACACACAGACACACCGCTACACACCGACACACCGCTACACACCGACACACCGCTACACACCGACACACCGCTACACACCGACACACCGCTACACACAGACACACCGCTACACACAGACACACCGCTACACACCGACACACCGCTACACACCGACACACCGCTACACACCGACACACCGCTACACACAGACACACCGCTACACACAGACACACCGCTACACACAGACACACCGCTACACACAGAGACACACAGACACACCGCTACACACAGACACACCGCTACACACAGACACACACAGACACACCGCTACACACAGACACACCGCTACACACAGACACACACAGACACACCGCTACACACAGACACACCGCTACTCACAGACACACCGCTACACACACAGACACACTGCTACACACAGACACACCGCTACACACAGACAGACCGCTACTCACAGACACACCGCTACACACAGACACACCGCTACTCACAGACACACCGCTACACACAGACACACCGCTACACACAGAGACACAGCTACACACACAGACACACTGCTACTCACAGACAAACCGCTACACACAGACACACCGCTACATACAGAGACACACAGACACACCGCTACACACAGACACACCGCTACACACAGACACACCGCTACACACAGACACACCGCTACACACAGACACACCGCTACACACAGAGACACACAGACACACCGCTACACACACAGACACACTGCTACTCACAGACACACCGCTACACACACAGACACACCGCTACACACACAGACACACCGCTACACACAGACAAACCGCTACACACCGACACACCGCTAGACACAGACACACCGCCACACACAGACACACCGCCACACACAGACACACCGCCACACACAGACACACCGCCACACACAGACAAACCGCTACACACCGACACACCGCTACACACAGACACACCGCTACACACAGACACACCGCTACTCACAGACACACCGCTACACACAGAGACACAGCTACACACAGACACACCGCTACACACAGAGACACGGCTACACACACAGACACACTGCTACTCACAGACAAACCGCTACACACAGACACACCGCTACACACAGACACACCGCTTCTCACAGACACACCGCTACACACACAGACACACCGCTACACACAGACACACCGCTACACACAGACACACACAGACACACTGCTACTCACAGACAAACCGCTACACACAGAGACACAGAGACACACCGCTACACACAGACAAACCGCTACACACCGACACACCGCTACACACAGACACACCGCTACACACAGACACACCGCTACACACAGACACACCGCTACACACAGACACACACAGACACACTGCTACTCACAGACAAACCGCTACACACCGACACACCGCTACACACAGACACACTGCTACACACAGACAAACCGCTACACACAGAGACACACAGACACACAGCTACACACAGACACACCGCTACACACAGACACACACAGACACACCGCTACACACAGACAAACCGCTACACACAGAGACACAGAGACACACCGCTACTCACAGACAAACCGCTACACACAGAGACACAGAGACACACCGCTACACACAGACACACCGCTACACACAGACACACCGCTACACACAGACACACCGCTACACACAGAGACACACAGACACACCGCTACACACAGACACACCGCTACACACAGACACACCGCTACACACAGAGACACACAGACACACCGCTACACACAGACACACCGCTACACACAGACACACACAGACACACCGCTACACACAGACACACCGCTACACACAGACACACCGCTACACACAGACACACACAGACACACCGCTACACACAGACACACCGCTACACACACAGACACACCGCTACACACAGACACACCGCTACACACAGACACACCGCTACACACAGACACACCGCTACACACAGACACACCGCTACACACAGAGACACACAGACACACCGCTACACACAGACACACCGCTACACACAGACACACACAGACACACCGCTACACACAGACAGACCGCTACACACAGACACACCGCTACACACAGACACACACGGACACACCGCTACACACAGACACACCGCTACTCACAGACACACCGCTACACACACAGACACACTGCTACACACAGACACACCGCTACACACAGACACACCGCTACTCACAGACACACCGCTACACACAAACACACCGCTACTCACAGACACACCTCTACACACAGACACACCGCTACACACAGACACACCGCTACACACAGAGACACAGCTACACACACAGACACACTGCTACTCACAGACAAACCACTACACACAGACACACCGCTACATACAGAGACACACAGACACACCGCTACACACAGACATACCGCTACACACAGACACACCGCTACACACAGACACACCGCTACACACAGAGACACACAGACACACCGCTACACACACAGACACACTGCTACTCACAGACACACCGCTACACACACAGACACACCGCTACACACACAGACACACCGCTACACACAGACACACCGCTACACACAGACAAACCGCTACACACCGACACACCGCTACACACAGACACACCGCTACACACAGACACACCGCCACACACAGACACACCGCCACACACAGACACACCGCCACACACAGACACACCGCCACACACAGACAAACCGCTACACACCGACACACCGCTACACACAGACACACCGCTACACACAGACACACCGCTACTCACAGACACACCGCTACACACAGAGACACAGCTACACACAGACACACCGCTACACACAGAGACACAGCTACACACACAGACACACTGCTACTCACAGACAAACCGCTACACACAGACACACCGCTACACACAGACACACCGCTACACACAGACACACCGCTACTCACAGACACACCGCTACACACACAGACACACCGCTACACACAGACACACCGCTACACACAGACACACACAGACACACTGCTACTCACAGACAAACCGCTACACACAGAGACACAGAGACACACCGCTACACACAGACAAACCGCTACACACCGACACACCGCTACACACAGACACACCGCTACACACAGACAGACCGCTACACACAGACACACCGCTACACACAGACACACACAGACACACTGCTACTCACAGACAAACCGCTACACACCGACACACCGCTACACACAGACACACTGCTACACACAGACAAACCGCTACACACAGAGACACACAGACACACCGCTACACACAGACACACCGCTACACACAGACACACACAGACACACCGCTACACACAGACAAACCGCTACACACAGAGACACAGAGACACACCGCTACTCACAGACAAACCGCTACACACAGAGACACAGAGACACACCGCTACACACAGACACACCGCTACACACAGACACACCGCTACACACAGACACACCGCTACACACAGAGACACACAGACACACCGCTACACACAGACACACCGCTACACACAGACACACCGCTACACACAGACACACCGCTACACACACAGACACACCGCTACACACAGACACACCGCTACACACAGACACACACAGACACACTGCTACTCACAGACAAACCGCTACACACAGAGACACAGAGACACACCGCTACACACAGACAAACCGCTACACACCGACACACCGCTACACACAGACACACCGCTACACACAGACAGACCGCTACACACAGACACACCGCTACACACAGACACACACAGACACACTGCTACTCACAGACAAACCGCTACACACCGACACACCGCTACACACAGACACACTGCTACACACAGACAAACCGCTACACACAGAGACACACAGACACACCGCTACACACAGACACACCGCTACACACAGACACACACAGACACACCGCTACACACAGACAAACCGCTACACACAGAGACACAGAGACACACCGCTACTCACAGACAAACCGCTACACACAGAGACACAGAGACACACCGCTACACACAGACACCGCTACACACAGACACACCGCTACACACAGACACACCGCTACACACAGACACACACAGACACACCGCTACACACAGACACACCGCTACACACAGACACACCGCTAC
Source organism: Lethenteron reissneri (assembly GCF_015708825.2). Classification (NCBI taxonomy): domain Eukaryota; kingdom Metazoa; phylum Chordata; class Hyperoartia; order Petromyzontiformes; family Petromyzontidae; genus Lethenteron; species Lethenteron reissneri. Next base: position 10,187,423 of record NC_083798.1, on the reverse strand, counting down.
ACACAGACACACCGCTACACACAGACACGCACAGACACACCGCTACACACAGACACACCGCTACACACAGACACACACAGACAAACCGCTACACACAGACACACCGCTACACACAGACACACCGCTACACACAGACACACCGCTACACACAGACACACACAGACACACTGCTACACACAGACACACCGCTACACACAGACACACCGCTACACACAGACACACCGCTACACACAGACACACCGCTACACACAGACACACACAGACACACTGCTACTCACAGACAAACCGCTACACACAGAGACACAGAGACACACCGCTACACACAGACACACCGCTATACACAGACACACCGCTACACACAGACACACCGCTACACACAGACACACCGCTACACACAGACACACCGCTCACACAGACACACACAGACACACTGCTACTCACAGACAAACCGCTACACACAGAGACACAGAGACACACCGCTACACACAGACACACCGCTACACACCGACACACCGCTACACACAGACACACCGCTACACACAGACACACCGCTACACACAGACACACCGCTACACACAGACACACACAGACACACTGCTACTCACAGACAAACCGCTACACACCGACACACCGCTACACACAGACACACTGCTACACACAGACAAACCGCTACACACAGAGACACACAGACACACAGCTACACACAGACACACCGCTACACACAGACACACACAGACACACCGCTACACACAGACAAACCGCTACACACAGAGACACAGAGACACACCGCTACTCACAGACAAACCGCTACACACAGAGACACAGAGACACACCGCTACACACAGACACACCGCTACACACAGACACACCGCTACACACAGACACACCGCTACACACAGAGACACACAGACACACCGCTACACACAGACACACCGCTACACACAGACACACCGCTACACACAGACACACCGCTACACACAGAGACACACAGACACACCGCTACACACAGACACACCGCTACACACAGACACACACAGACACACCGCTACACACAGACACACCGCTACACACAGACACACCGCTACACACAGACACACACAGACACACCGCTACACACAGACACACCGCTACACACACAGACACACCGCTACACACAGACACACCGCTACACACAGACACACCGCTACACACAGACACACCGCTACACACAGACACACCGCTACACACAGAGACACACAGACACACCGCTACACACAGACACACCGCTACACACAGACACACACAGACACACCGCTACACACAGACAGACCGCTACACACAGACACACCGCTACACACAGACACACACGGACACACCGCTACACACAGACACACCGCTACTCACAGACACACCGCTACACACACAGACACACTGCTACACACAGACACACCGCTACACACAGACACACCGCTACTCACAGACACACCGCTACACACAAACACACCGCTACTCACAGACACACCTCTACACACAGACACACCGCTACACACAGACACACCGCTACACACAGAGACACAGCTACACACACAGACACACTGCTACTCACAGACAAACCACTACACACAGACACACCGCTACATACAGAGACACACAGACACACCGCTACACACAGACACACCGCTACACACAGACACACCGCTACACACAGACACACCGCTACACACAGAGACACACAGACACACCGCTACACACACAGACACACTGCTACTCACAGACACACCGCTACACACACAGACACACCGCTACACACACAGACACACCGCTACACACAGACACACCGCTACACACAGACAAACCGCTACACACCGACACACCGCTACACACAGACACACCGCTACACACAGACACACCGCCACACACAGACACACCGCCACACACAGACACACCGCCACACACAGACACACCGCCACACACAGACAAACCGCTACACACCGACACACCGCTACACACAGACACACCGCTACACACAGACACACCGCTACTCACAGACACACCGCTACACACAGAGACACAGCTACACACAGACACACCGCTACACACAGAGACACAGCTACACACACAGACACACTGCTACTCACAGACAAACCGCTACACACAGACACACCGCTACACACAGACACACCGCTACACACAGACACACCGCTACTCACAGACACACCGCTACACACACAGACACACCGCTACACACAGACACACCGCTACACACAGACACACACAGACACACTGCTACTCACAGACAAACCGCTACACACAGAGACACAGAGACACACCGCTACACACAGACAAACCGCTACACACCGACACACCGCTACACACAGACACACCGCTACACACAGACAGACCGCTACACACAGACACACCGCTACACACAGACACACACAGACACACTGCTACTCACAGACAAACCGCTACACACCGACACACCGCTACACACAGACACACTGCTACACACAGACAAACCGCTACACACAGAGACACACAGACACACCGCTACACACAGACACACCGCTACACACAGACACACACAGACACACCGCTACACACAGACAAACCGCTACACACAGAGACACAGAGACACACCGCTACTCACAGACAAACCGCTACACACAGAGACACAGAGACACACCGCTACACACAGACACACCGCTACACACAGACACACCGCTACACACAGACACACCGCTACACACAGAGACACACAGACACACCGCTACACACAGACACACCGCTACACACAGACACACCGCTACACACAGACACACCGCTACACACAGACACGCACAGACACACCGCTACACACAGACACACCGCTACACACAGACACACACAGACACACCGCTACACACAGACACACCGCTACACACAGACACACCGCTACACACAGACACACCGCTACACACAGACACACACAGACACACTGCTACACACAGACACACCGCTACACACAGACACACCGCTACACACAGACACACCGCTACACACAGACACACCGCTACACACAGACACACACAGACACACTGCTACTCACAGACAAACCGCTACACACAGAGACACAGAGACACACCGCTACACACAGACACACCGCTATACACAGACACACCGCTACACACAGACACACCGCTACACACAGACACACCGCTACACACAGACACACACAGACACACCGCTACACAGACACACCGCTACACACAGACACACCGCTACACACAGACACACACAGACACACCGCTACACACAGACACACCGCTACACACAGACACACACAGACACACTGCTACTCACAGACAAACCGCTACACACAGAGACACAGAGACACACCACTACACACAGACACACCGCTACACACAGACACACCGCTACACACAGAGACAACGCTACACACAGAGACACCGCTACTGACAGACACTCCGCTACACACCGACACACCGCTACACACAGACACACACCTACACACAGACACACCGCTACACACAGACACACTGCTACTCACAGACACACCGCTACACACAGAGACACCGTTACACACAGAGACACACAGACACACCGCTACACACAGATACACCGCTACACACAGACACACCGCTACACACAGAGACACACAGACACACCGCTACACACAGACACACACCTACACACAGAGACACACAGACACACCGCTACACACCGACACAGACACACCGCTACACACAGACACACACCTACACACAGACACACCGCTACACACAGACACACTGCTACACACAGACGCACACAGACACACTGCTACTCACAGACACACCGCTACACAGAGACACACAGAGACACGGCTACACACAGACACACGGCGTGCGCTACCCGTGCAGCCTTACGTAGAGGCGCAGGAGGGAAGGGAACGCTCACGGCAGTAGCAGCAGGAGGAGATATCATTGTGGTGGTGGGTACCGTGCCACAGTGTGGGTAGTGGCAGGGGGGGTAGTGGCAGGGGGGGTAGTGGCAGGGGGGGTAGTGGCAGGGGGGGTAGTGGCAGGGGGGGGTAGTGGCAGTGTGGGTAGTGGCAGTGTGGGTAGTGACAGGGGGGGTAGTGACAGGGGGGGTAGTGGCTGTGTGGGTAGTGGCAGTGTGGGTAGTGGCAGGGGGGTGGGTAGTGGCAGGGGGGGGGGTAGTGGCAGGGGGGGTAGTGGCAGGGGGGGTAGTGGCAGGGGGGGGGTAGTGGCAGGGGGGGGGTAGTGGCAGTGTGGGTAGTAGCAGGGGGGGTAGTGGCAGGGGGGGGGTAGTGGCAGGGGGGGGGTAGTGGCAGGGGGGGGTAGTGGCAGGGGGGGTAGTGGCAGGGGGGGGGGTAGTGGCAGTGTGGGTAGTGGCAGGGGGGGTAGTGGCAGGGGGGGGTAGTGGCAGGGGGGTGGGTAGTGGCAGGGGGGGGGGTAGTGGCAGGGGGGGTAGTGGCAGGGGGGGTGTAGTGGCAGGAGGGGGGTAGTGGCAGGGGGGGGTAGTGGCAGGGGGGGGTAGTGGCAAGGGGGGGGTAGTGGCAGTGTGGGTAGTGGCAGGGGGGGGTAGTGGCAGGGGGAGTAGTGGCAGGGGGGGTGTAGTGGCAGGAGGGGGGTAGTGGCAGGGGGGGGTAGTGGCGGGGGGGGGGTAGTGGCAGTGTGGGTAGTGGCAGGGGGGGGGTAGTGGCAGGGGGGGGGGTAGTGGCAGGGGGGGGGTAGTGGCAGGGGGGGGGTAGTGGCAGGGGGGGGTAGTGGCAGGGGGGGTAGTGGCAGGGGGGGGGTAGTGGCAGGGGGGGGGTAGTGGCAGGGGGGGGGTAGTGGCAGGGGGGGGGTAGTGGCAGGGGGGGTAGTGGCAGGGGGGGGTAGTGGCAGGGGGGGTAGTGGCAGGGGGGGGTAGTGGCAGGGGGGGGGTAGTGGCAGGGGGGGGGTAGTGGCAGGGGGGGTAGTGGCAGGGGGGGGTAGTGGCAGGGGGGGGGTAGTGGCAGGGGGGGGGGGTAGTGGCAGGGGGGGGGGTAGTGGCAGGGGGGGGGCAGTGGCAGGGGGGGGGGTAGTGGCAGGTGGGGGGTATTGGCAGGGGGGGTAGTGGCAGGGGGGGGTAGTGGCAGGGGGGGGTAGTGGCAGGGGGGGGTAGTGGCAGGGGGGGGGTAGTGGCAGGGGGGGTAGTGGCAGGGGGGGGTAGTGGCAGGGGGGGGGTAGTGGCAGGGGGGGGGTAGTGGCAGGGGGGTAGTGGCAGGGGGGGGGTGGGTAGTGGCAGGGGGGGGTGGGTAGTGGCAGGGGGGGGTAGTGGCAGGGGGGGTAGTAGCAGGGGGGGGGGTGGGTAGTGGCAGGGGGGGGTGGGTAGTGGCAGGGGGGGGTAGTGGCAGGGGGGGTAGTGGCAGGGGGGGGGTAGTGGCAGGGGGGGTAGTGGCAGGGGGGGGGGGTAGCGGCAGGGGGGGTAGTGGCAGGGGGGGTAGTGGCAGTGTGGGTAGTGGCAGGGGGGTGGGTAGTGGCAGGGGGGGTAGTGGCAGGGGGGGTAGTGGCAGGGGGGGGGGTAGTGGCAGGGGGGGGCTGTCACCTGAGCCAGTCCAGCGGCGCCGTGTCGGAGCCCAGCTGCGTGGTCGCCTCGTGCCCACGAGGCGCCCTCACGGAGCCATCGGCGGCGGCAGCGGAGCGGGTGGCGCCGTCACGGAGGCAGGCAGCCCCCCTCCACACCACCACCACCACCTCCACACCAACACCACCTCCACCACCACCTCCACACCAACACCACCACCACCTCCACGCCACCACCACACTCCCAGTTTATAAAAGTCACAGAAAACCCAGGAATCACGGCCACTGGTCCGACAGCGAAAAACCACCAAACTCCGCCCCGGGGTGATGGTGATGAGGGATTAGATGATGAGGGATTGGATGATGAGGGATGATGGAGGGAGGGGTGTGGGGGTGTAACGGGACCGGCGAGGAAGAGGATGACGAGGGCGGATGAGGATGAGGAGGATGAGGAGCCTGCGGAGCCGCCTCGTGGCTGGAGGCGCAGGAGAGCAGAGCCCGAGACGAGGCTCCCACTTCTCCCCAAGTTGGTGCGGGGGGCGGACGGGGGACGACGCTCCCCCTTATACCGATCCTCACTCACCCCGACGCCAGCTCACGGGGCGAATGGCGACCGCGAAGTGAGCGAAGAGCGGCAGCGACAGCAGCGGTGGCGGTGAGGAGAGAGCGAGGAGGAGGAGGAGGGAGCGAGGAGGAGGGAGCGAGGAGATGGAGCGGGAGGAGGAGGAGGAGGCGCGGGAACCGGCCGCGCCTCGCCGCTACGCGCGCACTGCGCATGCGCGCGGCCAGCAGGGAACGTCACCGGATCGCTCGTTAAAGGGACCCGGGGTAAGTTGACACGTGGAAAATATGGTGATCGTGGTGATGGTGAGGATGGTGGTGGTGAGGATGGTGGTTGATGATGACGATGGTGATGGTGAGGATGGTGATGGTGAGGATGGTGGTGGTGAGGATGGTGGTTGATGATGACGATGATGATGGTGGTGGTGATGGTGAGGATGGTGGTGGTGAGGATGGTGGTTGATGATGACGATGATGGTGGTGGTGGTGATGGTGAGGATGGTGGTGGTGAGGATGGTGGTTGATGATGGCGATGATGATGGTGGTGGTGATGGTGAGGATGGTGGTGGTGAGGATGGTGGTTGATGATGGCGATGATGATGGTGGTGGTAGTGATGATGATGGTGGTAACGGTGGTGGTGATGATGATGGTGATGATGTTGGTGGTGCAATTGGTGATGATGATGATAATAATGATGGTGGTGATGATGGTGGTGATATAAAACGTGGACTCCTCTCGTGGAACATCTGCGCTGGTTAGAAACATTCAGGCTGGCCTGCCTACGATCCATCCTGGGTTTAACCAGCAGGCTGGATTGTGTGAGGAGCTCACAAATCCTTGAAAGACCTGGACACATTCCCATCGGTGAGCTCCCCCGGCAGGCAAGGCTGCGTTGGCTGGGTCATGAGGATACAGAATACACGTATACATTTACAAATAGTGTATTTAAGAGCCATTAGTCCATTCAAAGTTGCCCAAATCACACAAGAGGATGCTAAGATATTTTTTTTTTAAGATTCAGTGTAAACGCCAAATACTGCAACCAGTCAATTTACGAAATGTCTCCCAAGATTATTAAAAACGTATCAGGAGAAACACTGCAAGTCGTCCGGGAAGGCTGCCTTTGTTAATTGTACCTTCTCCACGACATCGTCACGATGTGGTGAGCGTGATGCTCCATCCACGTGAACTAGCGTGAAATAAAACGCCAGACGGCAGTTTGCGTCTCAAAAGTTGATGGAGGAAAAGGGACAGCCCTGCGAGTTGGAAAATGTATTCCTGATTATCACCAGGAACGCAAATGCTACCAACGACCACCATTATTCCCTCCGCCAACAACACCACCAACAACAGCCGCCATTCGCCGCGAAGTTGCGGTGAAGTTACCACAGCGCTTGTGCCAGGCTAGGTACACTTTGAGGCCACATGGAGTCGCGAAGGTTCGCTGACAGGAGGTCACGGGATAGGCTTAGGCGTTATCTTTGGGTTGACCAAGATGACTGGCAGATGCACCACCCGTGCGCCCTACTTGTGCCATCACAACCGCTACCACTATCAAGACAATAGCCACTACCACCGCCACCACCGCAATACTCTCAATCTGCGAGTTCAGATTACAGTTTTAAAAGGTCAACGGCAGCGTTAAATTAGTCATGAGCACTCGTTAAAGTGTAACGAGATGTTAATTGTCAAACGAGTGTCTTGTTGAAAAAGAGAGACCGCCACCGTCTTTTGAGCCCGCAATCTCTCCCAGGCTCGGTTGTCGCCCCTAAAGTGTTTCAAGCCCTCGGCTACAGCGAACTTTGTCCATTGAGCGACCACGCTGTTCAGAGCGCGGCCACAGCGATGGCCAATGAGCATTTTGATCCATCTCATGGACGTCTCGGGGCTCCTCTGCGATCCACCAGACACAGCTTGTGATCAGCAATTACCCGGATGAATTTAACCCTGTCAATCAATACGAGACGTAAAGTACTAGCGCCATCTCTTGGTAGATATCACCGTGTTTTTAATGGACTGAACACATTTTTAGTCGGGGATTTTTTTTATTCGCCACCAGCCGTGACGATGATTATTGCTGCATTGTTATGATGCCGGTGTTTGTTCTGATTTGTTAACTACCTCGCCTCGTATACAAGGAGGTCGTGGGCTCGATCCCGACCCTGACGCCTGTATATTTGGAGTTCGCATGTCTCTCTCATCTGTGGTCACATGGATTTTTCTCCGGGTTCTCCGGGTTTTCCCTCCGCATTTAGAATCGTGCGTTTAAAGTATTTGGCTGCTATAAATGTCCACATGATACTTCTTTGAACTATCATTTGTGGCGAGGTCGCTCCTGAAAAAAAGAGCTACAGAGTTTAGTGGACTTTACCTAGTAAAATACCAAATGGATTAATAGTTTAGTCGTTAAATCCACAACAAAATGTTTAGCGATCCACGTATTGGCCACCGCTGGTGTAGTGTATGGTGTATAGTCCACCACACAGCGTGTTTATTCACTACTTTGGTCATGTAAGACGCCCGTTTTACTCATTCCATTCAACGCATTGGCCACCACTCCCTGTCCTCAGGGATTTCGCCTGTAGCCACCACCATCATTAACACCGCCACGTACGTCAAGCACCGTCATGTCCAACATAACCATCGCTACCATAATCATCCATCATCACAGACCCGTCAACCACCGCCATGTCCATCATAACCATTACCATCACCACCACTGCTACCATCACCGCTACCATCGCCGCTAGCAACGCCGCTAGCAACGCGCGCGGTTCGTCCGCGAGGGGTGTTGGGGTGCCGCCCCGCCAAGCAGCTGGAGATGAGAAATATTTTTCGAAGAAAAAAATACTTTTCTTACAATAATTTTGTTGTCTTTAATTTATTTTAAATATAATGATTCTTTAAACGTGAATTGCCTAATGAAGATAACATTTTACGTTGTTCATATTAGAAACAGCTGCAACACAGTCGGATTTGTGATGGTTGGTAGCCTCCCACTATCACTGATTATAATCATCGTCGACATCTCCACCACCAACATCATAAACATTCATCACCACAATGACCATCATTATCATTACCACAACCGCCGCCACCGCCGCCACCCCATCAATTCTGCGTGGGGCCCAGCCCCACCTGCCGAGATGTCGCGCCAGAAACTGGAGCAGGAATGAAAATTGTCGGCGGACAGTGTACGACAGCGCTAAACCCCAGCGGTGATTACCCACGGGAAAAGCGTGTAATTGCGTCTTGGGGGTTAGGTGGTGTGGTGGTGGGGGAAGTGGGGGGTGGAGTGGGAGGGGATGGGGAGGGGGGCTCCCTCCCACTCCCTCCCAGCCCCCCCCCTCCCCCCTTCGATCACCATCAACCCCATCCCCATGCTCCACTCCACACCACAATGGTTCCGCGCCACATCGCATAAATGCATCGCTCTAATGTCATACAGCCACCGTGACGAGGCGCGCGACTCACTGCTAATAACGGGGGGCTGCTGCCCCCCACGCGCTGAGTTGTGGACAGCGGTCGATTCGCGGGGGTGGTGGTTTCGGGGGGGCGGATATAATCAACCGTCTATAAATAGCGTCTAGTGGCGGCCCCTGAAAACTTCTTTCCATTGCCGGCTGCAGCGAATAGAATTAAGCGAAAGGTTATATGCGCCCAGGGAGAGAAAGAGAGAGTGTGGCAATTGCATTAATTCGCGGCTGCTCGCCGCCGAGTCTGAGTGTAAACCGACGCGTGCGATGTTTCCAATCTCGCACCGCCACTGGGAACAGGAGGTCCTCCAGGCAGGGGGTGCGAGGGGGTATAAGTAGGGGTGGTGGTGGCACAGTGGGGGTGCGGGTACAGCTGGTGTTGCATCTACCGGTCATCTCGGTCAGCCGACCCATGGCACCCGCTGGGTCTGTCCCGTGACCTCCTCCTGTCAGCGAGCCTTCGACACTTCACGTGGCCTCAAAGTGCACCTGGCCTGGCACAGGCGACATGGCGACATCACCGTCACTAAGTGGCGAATGGCGGGTATGGGTTTTGGTGGTGGTGGCAAGCGGTGAGTGAGGTCCGGCAGAGTAACAGCGAGCGGGGGGGGGGGGGTAGTGGGCGATGGGGGGGGGGTAAAGCTGCGACTGCTGCTGATGTCTCGTAAAACGTTGAAAGCGGCGCGCTCTGGAGTTCGCGACTTTGAACGGATGGACAGAGCGCGTGTATTGTTTTGGTGATGCAGTGGAGCATTGTGTTTGTTTAGGTTCTTGTTGTTGTCGTTGTGGTCGCGAGTGCTGATACGCACACTCGTAACGCGCTGTCGTGGATGATTGTGGCTCGTGCAATCATAATAAGTCAAAGGTCTGACTCCATGTAAAGGACAACTAGAATATTACTTTAGTCCGTTTCGCAGAAGGGATGCATTTATGGGCAAATGTAATTTCACTCTGCGGAGGTAAATTACATGTTTGCCAAGTCGAGCAATGCTATTCTGAAATATAGCCTATAGGTCGGTGGACAGCACTGCGATTTGATTCTCTACGTTGCGACACGGACCCTCGTGCGTTTATTTATAATTTCTGACCCTATTATAATTGCCTCTTTGTATCTCGTGACTTCTGAGGGCCTGTGCCTGCCTGTGGTGAAACCGAGGCCCCGCCTGGCTGGTGGGTTGACCTCCACGGGTCACGGGCGACACGACCCCGCGGCGGTTAATGAGTGGCTCCGCCAAAAAGAAGCCCGCCTGTTCATCCCTTTCAGAGGCAAAGAGAGCGGGTAGGGAGGGTGGGGAGGATGGGTTGGGAAGGCGGGAGGGTGGAGAATTGGCGGCGGCGGGGGGGGGGGCGGAGGAAAAGGGGGGGGGTGCTTGCCGTGCCCCCACCCCCAGAGCGAGCGGTCTGAGTGCGCGCGTTCATTTGAAGCCGATTTGTGCGGTTTGGGTCTCATGTCACATCTCGTTTACATAGATGTCCGTGAGCCACGCCGAGAGCGTTAATTTCGTGCGGTCGTTTGTTCTCATTAAGTCGCTGTTTCTCAGAAGGAAAACAACCCCTGGGGGCGCCCATCTCAGTTGGCGATGATTCTGAGCTGTCTTCGTCGTGAGCCATTGGCCATTTCCACTGCTGGATGAAGGCCTCTCTCCCCACGCCGTCGCCATCTCTCACGGTCCAGCGCCACTAAACTAACATCGACCCCACTCCTGCAACGCGAACCGATCTCACCGCTCAGTCTCCTTGGATAGTGATGGAAATTCTCCCTTCTTAGGGCGGGGGGACAATGCTCTTTGGTGATATAATTCGCACGGCCGAGAAGATCTCGCCATGTGGAAGGGTTACTTCCAGAAACGTTAGCCAGCCGCATGTTTTACGCGAAGCGGCAGCGGTAGTCAGGGAATTTTTTGTCTCTGCATCACGGTGAATTCATTTACGCCCAAATTACTATGAATGCACCCGATCTTGTTACAACCTAAGTTGCCAGGAGACCGGGTAACAAGAGCACAGCAAATGATTATTGAATATATGCTTCCGGAGTAGTGAGTGCTCACGAGATATTACCGTTTCCTCCCAATTGCCACTCATGTTGTCTCAGAATATCCTATCATGGAATGTGCCAAACATACAGATGCAGGAAACTCTTGAAGAAAAAAAAACATACGCCTTGAGACTCAGTGAGGTTTTCATGGATACAATTAAATGTACACGTACAGCGCTCCGTGCACTGCAGGAAAGAGGGTCGTTGCCGATAGGTGCATACATTTTATGCGTTCATTTAATTTTAAGGCATCCGATGCAATCAATAGAAGCAGAAGAACGATGCTGAGGAGCGGAGCAACGTGAACGTCAGGAATAAACCACCGCACCTCCTGGCTTGGACATCAGGGCATCAACAGGCCGATGTGCACCATCTCCTTCATGAATGAAAACTTGAGGGCGAGCCACAAGAGTTCGATTGTGGTCATGAAACCCAAACTATGGACCATGTATACAACCTTAAATGGAGTAGGAATAGTAAAACAAAACAAACTCTCTCTCCTGAAGCCCTCTCGTGGCTAGCAGACCTCGACATTGACATTTAGCTCCTGGACACATGGCTTTTATCATACGCAAGGACATTATAGGGGCAGATTTAATTTGAAAGCAGTGTTTCTTAGAGTCCGTGGCCTTCGACTCGACGCGGGCAATCGCTAAACAGTACAACTGGGAACCCCATTGTGACCACGGGGAGGAGGGGATTCTGGTGGTTCCGGTGGCTGCGAATTATCTGCACAGCCACCCACACTCTGCACCCCCCCCCCCTTCCCAGGCCCACTGCACCCCCTACTTTGTGCCGGTGTGGATGCCGCTGGAAGAAGCGTGACTTCCCATGATGGAAGGTGGCGGCCCACACCAAACGCGACTGGTGCTGACTATGTGCAGGGGAGCGGAGACTCCCAGGGTTACATCAACCACCCCCTACCCCATCCACCCCCAACTGATCCCCTTCCATTATTAAAGCCGGACGTGGTGGCACTCGCCTGTTATCTAGCTCTTCGAAGACGAAGGCCTGGTGGATCACGCAGAGATGTGGGTGAGAGTCACAATACAGAATGGGCGGCGGCGGTGACCAGCCAATGGCAGTGCAGTGAGTGGCGTATCGTGAATCCTCGTTCGAGTAGTGGCATTGCTGCCACTCCTATCGTTTTTTGTGTATTGTTGTAACTTTCTGACCTGCCCCTACAGGACGTCCGTGAAAAGAGCTTCATAGTTCATCGGATTTCTCCAGGATAAATAAATATTGTGATTCTGAGATGATCTGGTTTCCTCCCACGTGAAGCCAAACAATCGTCAAGCTGTATCGCGTGTTGTTGGGCATGATGTGAATTCAGTTCCCGAGGAAGCTCCCATCACATGGAGCGAAACGTCGGACACCATCTCGATCAACATGCGGCACTACCCGAACACGAATCTGAGAGCCACACCAACACGACCCTGCACACTGGCGCATTAATACCATTCGCTCGATGATGGAGCAGCTCAATATTGGAATTCAAGATCCTCCTGAAAAATAGGTTTGAGACTCAGTAAGGCTTTGCTGGATAAACAACACGTGTGTGCACTGCACGTGTCACTTGACATCCTGGATACCCCTGCAAAAGAGATATTCCATCTCAAGGGATTGCCCAGGTATATTTATATATTTTTTTAAGAAATAAAATACAAATTATCCATCTATCTGTCGATTGTTTGTTTCGCTCTGACCCCCAACCATCATACCCCCCCCCCCCCATCCCCTGTGGCGTGACCCCACGTCCCGCTCATGACCCCCACATCCCCCCGGTGTTTGTCCATCTCCGGGTGTCAAAGACATTGCTGCCGCTTTTGGTGACCTCTCGGGAAAAGGTCACACAAACTTCATCTGGCGGAACCGGGGAATATGCAGCGAGGAGGGATGTTTCCTGCGCTCGCATTTACGGCGGGATTAGGAATCTCCGGCCTCCGTGTTGCGAACACAACTCACCACACTCGGCACATCACCCCCAATCCACTCTCGCAGCACACTAATGGATTCGCTCCGTGACTGATTCGTGAACTTTAAAGCGACATTTGATTCAAGCAATCTAATGTGTGTGCCCGCGAGAGAGTGTGTGTGTGTGTGTGCTTGTGTGAAGGTTTTGTCCCTGCTGCTGTTGCTGCCGTTGTTATTAAACACGCCCTGGGTCGATCTCGCCGACAAGGATGCTATGTGTGAGTGCGAGTCCGTGACAGAGTCCGTGATGTGTGCAAAAGAGTACCTGGTGCGGTGTGTCAACATCGCCACTGGGGAGACAAAGGCGGCCGGGCTTGGTGCTGGCCACCCACCCTTTCGTGTGCCGTCCCGGCCTTCATAGGTGCTCGCGAATAGCACTTGCTCCAACAGTCTGTTAAGGCTACACGGGGGATCTTTGTCTTTTTTGTCACATCACGCCTTCCTCGTAGGGGAGCTGCAGCGAAGTGGTGGTTAGCGCTGCACTTCTTTACGATTCCGGCAACCCGAGTTCGATTCCTGCCCATGACCGATTACAGTGGCAAATATTTGAACCGGTCCTGGGCTTCCCCTAGGTTGACTCAGCCTTAAATTCTGGTTCGGTGTGCAAACATCAGTACCGGGGAGACAAAGGCGACCGGGGGTGTTTGTTGGTCACCCACCCACTCGATCGCTTCTGCTACTGACCAACCAAGCCGGTTGCCTTTGTGTTCACCTGCCGACATTCGCCTGGACACCTGTGGAAAAAAACTGCTTGATAGCTCTTCGGATTCGTGCAGTTTAAATACACATTCTGATTCTGACATTCAACTGTAACACTCACCTGTCTATATTCATATATGCCCATCCAACTGTGTTCACTCATCTAATGCTAAGTCTCATCTATTAATATGCACGTTTCACCTTTCAGACAAAACCTTAGTACATGTTGATGAACTTCTGGGACCCAGAACCTCCATCAATCATTGGCTTCCCGACCAGGCAGAAGACAGGCGCAATGTTCCTCGATATTGCAGTTGCGTAGACACGGATTGAGCACAGGACCCAAGGATCAGGTGGCAATTTGGCTTGCAGAGTCGGCTCCTCAAGCTGCAAGCCATGCCACGTGCACAACGCAATGGAAAAGGCGCAGGCCCGCAAGTGCTTGCTCAAGCCACTGCTGGCAGAAGGGTCTCCAATCGAGGAAGCTCTAGCGAGCCCCTACAGAGGTCATTTCGCCTACTTTCCCGCGCTGTACAGAGGTCTTGACGAGCGCGTGAGCATGCCACACGCGACTCATTGACACTTTGCTTCAAGTGCCGCTCCGGGACATCGATCCGGTGGCTTTTGCATTTTGATTCCAGTGTGCCAACTATTGCACCGAGGCAGCGTATGCCACGTGTACCCCGTGCTTTAGGATGTTGTTATTACACCGAGCCACCGTCTTTAACCCGTCACCACCAAACCCACCCCCCACCCCTCCCGGTCCCCGACTTAGCAAGCTCTCTCGAGTCGAATGACCTCCGCGTCACCTCCAGATGGCGTCACAGGTGGCGGGGACAACCTTCAAACACGGCCAACGCCGACGTCACGCGACGCACTCAGCAGCCCATCTGGCTGCCTTTGAGACCTTCCGCGCCACCTGTGGGCACCGCTCAATCGCTCCGGATGTGGAGTGGCGGTCAGATGTCCCGCAAAGTGGCTGGCAAGTGGGCCCTCCGTGACCCCGTCGCTGTCGTGAGTACAGATGCAGGCCGCGGCATTGCGGGCTGCCCCCCACTCGTGGGCCACTCGTGGGCCACTCGTGCAACGCCTCTCGCGCGGCTATTGAATTGTCGAGACGCTCGGTCTCGCACGCTTGACTCGGCCGATTATGTAAAAAAGAAAAAGGCATCGCAATAAATCGAATCTCAATATGTTAATTCACCTGCGTCCACGCACCTGCGCGCAATGACCCGCCCACATTCACACGTGCAACTCTGTCCACTTCACCTGCGGTCAATTCACTCGTGTCCAGGTTCAGCTGCTCACAGTCACCCGTGTCCTTGCGCACGCTGTCCTCTCACCTCTGGCCAATCAACCGCTCGTATCGCATTCCCCCGTGCCCTTTCTGAAGCGTCCCCCCCCCCGCGTTCCCCGTGCCCGGTCACCGCTCCCGCCGCCGAGGAGTAACTCGCCAAGACGGCCGAGCTCCCGCGGAGCAGCGACGCTGTCAGAACGCGTCACGCTTACACCTCCACGCTCCTCGCCCGAGACTCCCTCCTCCCCTGCGTCTCCATCCCCTCCCCTTGCCACATCCCTGCAGCCCCCAGCACCCACGCCGAAGCAGGGCATCGTCAGCAGCCGTGGCCAACCCGCCGCTGGATGAAGGCCCTACCCAGGCCACCGCTGCCGCTACTGCCGCCGCTTCTCGCGATCCTGCGGCAGAAGTCCGTGCGCGTTGTACGATCCGAGGCAACGCGGTGAAAATAATCGAGGAGGCGTTCCGTGATCGATGCCCTCCCCACAGCCGACGCCATGGCTGGTGGAGCCAGAGCTGCTGGAGACTGGTCGGAAGCTCAGAGTTCACGGGGTGCCCCGATCCAGTACTGCACGTGCTCAACGATGAACCTCTTCCACACCGCACGTAGCCGACCGTGCTAATCGGAGATGCACTGGAGCTGCTCAGGCCGACAAAGCACTGACGCTTCTCCGCCTCGAAAATGTAGTTCACTACGGGGGGGGGGGGCGTGTAACCTTCCGGAAGGGAGATTTGGGGGGCCAGGAGTCGGGAATGTAATTCGCTGATCAGAGACGCGAAGCGAGCGGAGCAGCCGGAGCGTGGTGATCCAAAGCGGGAGGTGGCCAGGAGATGGCAGCGGTGCGAGTGGGTTCGTGTCGCCCCGTCCGTGCGGACCTTTGAGTCTCACCCCCTCGTGTGTGCCTGGTGGGGTTTCTCCGGGATGCTCCGGTTCCGTCCCACATGGAGTCGAACAGTCTATGAAGACGACATGCCCGCTGAAGGGATTGCCGTGGCAGTGATGTGCGTAAAAAGAACAAAAAAACACAACATGATTCGTTAATACTCCCGTAAAATACCAGAATCGTCGATGTTTCGGGAGACAGCCCTTCTTCGGAGTAAAGAGAGAGATGATGTAACCATACATCCCAATGTTGCAGGGGAGCCTGCTGTTCAGATAAATTAATGAAACGATCCTGATACTCGGTGCGGCTTTCCTCCATAAACGAATGACACTCTTGTTTTCATTGTGCCCGTGTCTCGCGCGGCACCGTGGGGGTATTGCTTGGTATTCAGCGTGTGCCAATGCAATCCGGTTGATATGTCAATTCAAAGCCATGTATCTGTCACTAATATTAAACGCCCCAGTTCTCTCATCGGGTTCGCACCGTGTGCAGAACGCTATCCCCAGCTACGAGTCACTCAAATTCTCCGGACTCTTTCTCTCTAGTCGAAAGAAAGGCAATTTCCCGAAACGTCAGTCTTATAGATTCCGAATGTGCACATATTGTACGACCGCGTGAATGACAACTGTGCAAAAGTCGCTACATTATGTGCACGCTATGTATGTTAGGAATATATTAATTAATTGATTAATAGATTACAATATACATGTATACACACAAACGTCGCAAATTAGACGTTCATGCATAGCTGCCTGTGACCCAGTACTGTGGAGGCAACAGCGAGAGTTGGTGAATCGCACACAGATGCCGTGAAACTCCCTTCCCGTGGGCGTTGAAGAGGAGCCCTATCCCTGGCTCGCCAGGAGAGGCCAGGACAGCAAATGTGGACTCCACCTGTGCCATGGTGTATGATGGGATAGAGTGTTTCCCCCTCGCACGCGTGGGGGTTTCTCGGGCTGCTCCGGTTTCCTCCCACATGCAAACACCGGCCGATGAACACCTTAAACATAACAGAGACGACCGCATAGCTCATTGCGTGACTGCTGCTGCTGCTGTTGCCTTCCCACGCGTCCGTGGCTCCTCCGCGCGCCTCTGAGTCGTCCTCTCGTCGCCGGAGCGAGTGAGCAGCGCGGAAGCAGAGGCGCGTTGCAAGTGGACGTGATTATTGGGCCAACGAGAGGAATGAAGACAAATTAAAGGACGCAAACCAAACCGGGCAGAAACACCACAAACGCGACAAGACCAATGACAGATGAATAAATACATCACGACCACGGACCCGTGACAAAGGCACCGCATGGCCGGGTGGGGCGCTTCGCTTTGCGGTCGGCAGTGCTCCCTTGCGTCGTTCGGGGGCCCCGCGGATTAAACGGAGTGCTCTCGCAATAACGGTCGTGATAATGGAGCATCATTTGCTGAACACTCCTCGACTATCGAGAGCGACCTACCCCCCACGAGGTCAAAACCAGTCCAGATTTGCTCCAAAACATGATAATAAAAAAATGTTGGCCTGGAAAAGCGAGAGAGCTGGTTGATTAAAACCACATTTGTATTTATCGTGTGTGTGTGGCGACCCAAGCAACGGAGTTGTAGCTTATATATATATTAATATATATGTGTATACTGTACACACACCGGTCGATATGCGGAGGAGAGAAAGAGCGAGAGAGGCACGATGGGTTTTGTGTTGTTGTGTGAAAACAAACCCAGGGATTTTGTAAACTCCACGAGGCCCCCACCCTCCCAGTGCGGCGGAGATTATATTCGCGTGAAGTGCATCCATGCGCGCTACCCCCGAACTCCCCACGCCCCCCCACCGCGAACCCGATCGATTATTCCCCATCGCGACGCGTAATGAGATACCGTGACCGTCTCAGGTGACTTTGTTTTGAAGGCGGCTCGGCAGCGAGCGGCCTCCCCAGTAAACAGACACGTGACGAGGCGCAGGCGTGGCCCTCGCTGTCACTCCGCTGCTGGATGAGGGCCCTTCTACTTCTTCTTCCGTGACGCACTCGTGGATCCGGAGATTTTTTTTTACGCGCACTGATAGTTTTTACTTGAATGCGTCGCATGCGAATCGTGGGCGGCAGGTTTAATTTCAAGGCACTGTTTGTGGAGTCGGTGACCTATGGTGACCTATAACCCGGGAAGGGCAGTCACTAAACAATGCAACGGTGGATCTCCATTGTGTTCACGGGAGGTTCCTTGTGGCGGCGAATCATCCACACAGCGTCGTTTTTTTGTTATCTCACTTCACCACGCTGGTCAATACGGGTTGGTGAAGGCGTTGCAACACGTGTTATACAAAAGACAAAGATCCCACCACCCCCCCCCCCCCCCCGTTTTCGCCCGAAACGTCGCCTATCATATATATGTTTTGTATATTTTAAGGCCACATAGTGTTATTCACGAATGTGCTGAGTTTGTTATAACACCTGAACAAAGGCAAAGATGCCCCGTATAGACTTAACATACTGTTGGGGCAAGTGCTGTTTGCGAGCACTTATGAAGGTCAGAACAGCACACGAGAGAGTGGGTGGCCAGCACCACGCCTGGTCGCTTTTGTCTCCATAGTGGCGATGTTTACACACCGCACCAGCTACTCATTTCAGCGTAAGTCGACCTAGAGAAGGCCCAGAACCGGTCCAGATAATCGTCACTGGTGTTGGCCGTGAGCGGGATTCCAACTCGGATCGTCGGGTTCGTAGCGCAGCGCGCTAACCACTACACCACCTCTCCCCACCTATATTATACATGGTGGTGGTCACCCATCCAAGCACCATCCAGGCGTAAATCCTGCTTAGCCTTCGAGATTTGACGCCAAAGAGGCCTATCCGGGCGATTTTACCGGAGGCATCCCAATCAGAAATAGCTGAAATCTAATACTCTTTCGCCTCCATCATCATCATCATCAACCCTCGGGTGTCGATAAATAAGCAATTGCTTCGTGGGTAATCGCCACCGGTTGTCCTATGGGTGTACTAGTCTCCGCCATAGCAATGTGGAAAGTTCACCACGTGCTCACGACTCGCAAGGCATATACAGAAATTCGCACCTTGGCGGCCGTAAAAGCAGGGCAGGCAGCTTGGGCCCGATTCACGTGGTGTTGGGGAAAGTTTCATCTTCGTCCAATTTTTGGCGAAAACTGGGCGATGTAGGAGATCACCAAAGCCACGCCACGCCTTGCGGCCCCCTCAGTCGTTTCGGCGACACGTGAACTCGCGCCCTTTGACCTTTCATGACAAATTCAGTCAGACACACAAAAAAATAAAGACAAAGATCCCCCATGAAGCCTTAACAGACTGTTGGGGCAAGTGCTGTTAGCGAGCAGTTATGAAGGCCAGAACGGCACACGAGGGGGTAGATGGCCAGCACCACGCCCGACCGCCTTTGTCTCCCCAGTGGCGATGCTTACACACCGCACCAGGTACTCATTTGAGGATCAGTCGATCACGGGATCACCAGGGTCGTAGAGCAGCGCGCTAACCACTACATTACCGCACCCCACAGATACACCACACGCACGCACGCACCCAGAACCAGATGATCATCTTGACTAACGTTAATTTCCGTCGGATTTTTATTCTCGAAAACGCGCCGATGTCTCCATTACCGACAGCGGAGCAAATCGCGAGACGATGGCGATCGGCCGCTTTCTCGAGATAAGAATCGGGCTCAGAGTACAGCACTTTATTTATCGCCACGGCGCTGAAATCCAGACCTGTCCGTGGGGGGGCGGGCGGGTGCGCGAACCCCATCCATCATCACCCGGGTGGGTACCGGGGGGCAGGTGGGGGGAGTGATGGGAGGGGTGAGGGGGGGGGGAGCCGCTGTCTGGGGGCCCTCCGCGCAATAACGCGTGCCGCTCGCCCTCTCCATCATCCCGCGGAGCGCGTCGCGCCGTCACTCCGCGCCGCCCGATGCTTCTCGCCTGTAAAATTACACGTCAGGGTGAGCAATTGCAGATTTGCGGATGCCCCCCCCTCCCTCGCGCCGGGCAAGTCCAACCAGAGCTGAGGTTCTCGTGACACGGGGTGTTAGTCTCCGCGCAACCCAAATCGCCCTGAATGAAGTCCAATTCTTCGTCGAATCTCGGACGCTAAGCAACGTCGATCCTGGGTTGGCGCTTGGTGGGTCAAGTCCCAGGGCTTGCCGGGTGTTGTAGCCGTGGAGCTGCGAGGTGTTTTCAGGAAATGGCAGCGCTAAGTGTCACCCTCCTCATACGCAAAGTGTTTTCTCCGGATACTCCTTGCATTCTTCTCCGTTAAAGCCAACCACTCATTTATGGAATTGGTCAAACGTGTGAATGATACAGGACCCTCCTGGAAAAGAATCTTGAGATTGGGCGAATATTCCCTGAGCAAATGTTTGGAATTATGTTCCATTGCTGCAATCGTCACAGCGTTTGGGACGACGCCTCCGCGATTCTCCCCACCCATCACAAAGGGAAGCTGAAATTGAAGAGGGCCTCATGGGGCCGAGTCGGAACAAAAGGACGCTCCCTCCTCCACGTAATGCGCTCTGCCTGCGTGGCACCGCGTGCCCGTAAGAGGCGGCGGGGATGCGGAGGATGGAGGAGGGAGATGAGGGGCGTTTCGTGTCTCTGTTATTTCACGGGCAGCGCCGCGTGGGGGTGCTCGCGTCTCTCGCGGTGGCGCAGCTGCAACGGCGAAGACGATGAACGATCGCGGCCGCTGCCGCCAGGGACCGCCGCGCGTAAAACCAAAACCTGATCGCGCTCCTCAACTCACGCGCCTCGCTCCCGCGCCACCTACAACGAGGAGTGACGCGCAAGGGGACGGGGCGAGGGGGGTGATGGAGGCAGTACGTCCCCGCTATGGCCGATCCCAGGGGTCGGCAACCAAAATAACAAGATAGAGGTTTGCTTTCTAGAATTCGGTAAAAAACACCAAAATATTGCACGAGCCGCAATGCACTGCGGTGACTACGAGACGGTGGGTCCTTCATAAACAACGTCACGAAGCAGTCCTTACAGAGCCGCAGGTTGGCGACCTCCGTCCTAGCCCCACGTGCAGGCGCGCAGCGGCTCCCCCGCTCATGAGCAGCGCGGGCGGAGTCCCTTTGGAGAGGGGTCGGAGTCGCGCATGCAGAATCCTCCACATTGCGCTCCTCGCGATCACTTACCGCGGCTTTGCAGCTCCAACGAATCTTTGCATTGGGCTCATCCACAACGCGCGCGTGGACGCGGGGCACTGCTAGACAGTGCCCCATCCTTCTACAATTAGCACGGTTTGCTACGTACGGTGCGAAAGAAGATCAACAGACACACAGACAGGGGCGCTGCGCGCAGCCGCGTGAATGCGTGGAGACGTGGGAGGTGTGGGATATGGATGCGTGGCGGTAGGTACGAGGGAGACGGGGGTGGGGGCTTGGTGTAGCTGTAGCGTACGCGGGGCGTAGGGATCCGTGGACGTTTTTTGGGGTGCGAGAGCGTGAAGGGGTTAACCCCATTCACGTGGCAACACATTGAACCCCTTCACGTGGGGTGCATGCGCAGAGGGTGTGCGCTGCTATGGGGTGTGCGGGGTGTAGGGGTTCTGCAGGGGAGAGGCTGTGCAGGCGCGGGGGCGCGCGTGTGGTACCGCAACGGGTGTGACCCGCCCCGACTGGACATCGATGAAGAAGAGCTTCATAGCTCATCGGATTTTTCCAGGATAAATACAGATTCTGATTCTGTGGGGGTGCCTGGGGGGAGGGAGACTGGCTACGCAGTCTGTGAGTTTCCCTGGTCGGGGAGGGGGGGGGTCAGGGGGGGGATTCATGCAACAACAAACACGCGGACAGCGACGGCGCCGCGCTGCGCGCGCGAATCTCCACTCAGCGCGGGGTTCACGCCGCCGCCACGGACGGAGCCGACGCACATCGCTGCACCTCGCGCGTTTAACGCAATCGCCCCCTTGGTGGATCCATTTATGATAAATACTAATTAGCAACTTGTCGCGCGCCGCCGCCGCCACACAGTAATTGCTCACTCTCATAGAGAGAAGAGAACGACTCAGAGAGAGAGAGAACGACTCAGAGAGAGAGAGAGAACGACTAAGAGAGAGAGAGAGAACGACTCAGAGAGAGAGAGAGAACGACTCAGAGAGAGAGAGAGAACGACTCAGAGAGAGAGAGAGAGAGAACGACTCAGAGAGAGAGAGAACGACTCATAGAGAGAGAGAGAGAACGACTCATAGAGAGAGAGAACGACTCAGAGAGCGAGAAAACGACTCAGAGAGCAAGAGAACGACTCAAAGAGAGAAAGAGAGAGAACGACTCATAGAGAGAGAGAGGGAGAACGACTCATAGAGAGAGAGAGAACGACTCAGAGAGCGAGAGAACGACACAGAGAGCGAGAGAACGACTCAAAGAGAGAAAGAGAGAGAACGACTCAGAGAGCGAGAGAACAACTCAGAGAGAGAACGACTCAAAGAGCGAGAGAACGAATCGGAGGCGCGAGGACGAACCACAGACGAGTTGCAAGGCAGTCGCACGAGGTGCGCGCGCCGAACGATTGCCCAAGCTCTGCAAGTCCTCTATACGCCGAGGTGTTATTAGCCAATTTGAAGAGTGTTTAGATGTGAGAGGGAAGCAGAGTACCCGGAGACACCCCCCTGCATGCGAAGGGGCAACAGGCTATCCCAACCAGATGGAGCAGGTGTGATGTGCTGGTGTCCCAGGGCATAACTCCCCCTCGACGCCCGCGGGAAGAGTGTCGCGGTGACCCACCAACCCCCGGCCTCCACAGGGCTCGATTACAGGCGGCGCGCACAGCCACCACCGCCCGATCACCTCGGCGATGATTTAGCGATCGCCTCGGTGACGATTGTTCCGAAGGCAGCGAGAGGAAGGAGCTAAAAGGCGCGGATGACGGAGTTGGTGCCCTGACAGATGACGGGGTTGGTGCCCTGACGCACGGGACGGTACCGGAGAGGTCACGCGCAGCTGCACCGCCTGCGCGCGCGCCCACAACGACGGCTGATGCACGGCCGTGGGTGAGCGGCACTTGAAGCTTGCTGAGATCGCTTTCCCAGGAGGGTCCACGTTGATCAGCCAAAGGGGTCTGCGGAGGAGTTTAGATATTATACGACTATACACTCTCCCCCCGGGCCGGCCCGGGACACGCTGGAGGAACGATGTCGCTCAGGTGGCCTGGGAACGCGTGGGAATTCCCCCAGAAAGAGCGAGAGTCTGTGTATAGTGTAGTGCAGGGGTCGGCAACCAAAATAACAAGAAGAGCCATTTCTTTCCAATTCGGTACAAAATTCAGTATTTCCAGAGCTGCAATGCATCTGAGTACATACTGTACATACGTACATATCGTCAAGAAACAGCCCGTAAAGAGCCGCATGCGGCTCCGGAGCCGTAGGTTGCCGACCCCTGGTGTAGTGTATAGTGTAGTGTATAGTGTAGTGTATAGTGTAGTAGTGTATAGTAGTGTATAGTGTAGTGTATAGTGTAGTGTATAGTGTAGTGTATAGTCTAGTGTATAGTCTAGTGTATAGTGTAGTAGTGTATAGTAGTGTATAGTCTAGTGTATAGTGTAGTAGTCTACTAGTGTATAGTAGTGTATAGTGTAGTAGTGTAGAGTGTAGTGTATAGTAGTGTAGAGTGTAGTAGTGTATAGTCTAGTGTATAGTGTAGTGTATAGTAGTGTAGAGTGTAATAGTGTATAGTGTAGTGTATAGTCTAGTGTATAGTGTAGTGTATAGTGTAGTAGTGTATAGTAGTGTATAGTCTAGTGTATAGTGTAGTGTATAGTGTAGTAGTGTATAGTGTAGTGTATAGTAGTGTTTAGTGTAGTAGTGTATAGTGTAGTGTATAGTCTAGTGTATAGTGTAGTAGTGTATAGTGTAGTGTATAGTAATGTATAGTCTAGTGTATAGTCTAGTGTATAGTGTAGTAGTGTATAGTGTAGTGTATAGTAGTGTTTAGTGTAGTAGTGTATAGTGTAGTGTATAGTCTAGTGTATAGTGTAGTAGTGTATAGTGTAGTGTATAGTAGTGTATAGTCTAGTGTAGTAGTGTAGAATGTAGTGTATAGTAGTGTATAGTGTAGTAATGTATAGTAGTGTATAGTCTATTGTATAGTGTAGTAATGTATAGTGTAGTGTATAGTAGTGTTTAGTGTATAGTAATGTAGAGCGAGAGTCTCTGTATAGTGTAGTAGTGTAGTCGTGTATAGTGTAGTGTAAAGTAGTGTATAGTAATGTAGAGCTAGAGTCTGTCGCCAGGCAAAGGAAGGTGTGGACCACCGCTACTCAACACGCTGCAGCCGCCGCGACCCTCACCAGGACAAGCGAACTGAGAAACGAACGAACGAACCCGTCTTCTGTTGTACCAGGTGAGGCCCACTGAAGCTGAATGTAGCTTTGCTTCAGAAGCGACCTGGTCACAAATGATAGCTCAACGAAGTGGCTTATCGCGTGGAAATGTGTCGCAGTCAAATTCTCCAAACGCACGTTCCCACAGCAAACGTGGAGGGGATAACCGGAAGACCCTGGAGAAAACCCCGCGCGACCGCAGGGAGAGAGGCACGCACATATGCAGGCGTCAGGGTCGGGATCGAACCCACGGACCTCCTGTATACGAGGCGAGGTAGTTCACATCGCGTCATATTACCTGAGCTGGGACAGAATATGAGGTGGTCAAGGTTGTAGGGGAATGCTTTGCCCTGCAGGATGGGGTGGTGGGAGACGAATCTGCATCGAGACGCTACGCACTGCCGGATGAGGGCCTCACCACGTTGTGATGGACCTAAGGGCTCCTATTCTTGGTCCTTTCGGTAAAGTCACGTAGAAGGGAAATAATAAAATAATAAAAATAAAACATAATAAGATTTTTATCTTATTATGTTGAATTTTTATTATTTCCCTTATAAGTGACTTTACCGAAAGAACCAAGAATATGAATCCATGCAGTCACGAAAGCTTTAAATCGAAATCTAAGGGATCCTCTTTGACCATACTTCACGCCACTGGTGGGGGCGAAGTTGTCCTGTGCAGCAATGCAGCGTTGCCGCACTCCTCGCTGCTGCCCATCGAGTAGCAGAGCCCCGAAGGCGCCTGTGACGACCTGTTTGTGCCACCGTAGTGGCAACCCGTCCAAGCACTACCCCGGCTCAGACGTGGGGACAGCGGCTTTGTCGACGGCTGAACGAGCGGTTGGGCGACGGCTCGCAACTGGACCCCCCGCTTTGACAGCGCACACACGTGGGACGGTCACCCCTTCTCTTGTGCAGCTTCCGGGGCTAATCAGCCCCCTCCCCCCACCGTTTCACACACACAGATACAAATATCCCCCGTGTAGCCTCAACAGACTGCTAAACACTACCGCTCCGCACACACTTACACAGAACAAAAACAAAGATCCCCCGTATAGCCTTAACAGGCTGTTGGGGCAAGTGCTGTTAGTGAGCACCTATGAAGGCCAGAAAGGCACACGAGGGGGTGGGTGGCCAGCACCACGCCCGGCCGCCTTTGTCTCCCGAGTAGCGATGTTTTTACGCACGGCACCAGGTACGCATTTGAGGCTGAGTCGACGTAGGGGACGCCCAGGACCGGTTCAGATAATCGTCACTGATGTTGGCGCTAACCACTACACTACCGCTCCCCATAACAGTTACACTTCCACACACGTTCATACAAAGACAAACACCCCCTTCCCTCCCTATATCGCCTTTAGCAGACGTTTAGCAAGTGCTATTAGCGAGCACCTTTGAAGGCCGGCCACTGCACCTCCGATTAGCACGGTTAGCTACGTACGGAGCGAAAGAAGTTCAACATAGTACATACACGAGGGGGGTGGGTGGCGGACATCACACGCGACCGCCTTTTGTCTGCTCCAGCGCTGATGATGTCTACGAGACAACGCGCCGGTTTACTCATCTGAGACGTGTTTATGGAACTCGGGCAGGCCCCGGGGGAGAGGAGGGGAGACATCGCATCAAGGCCCCCCCCCCCCCCCCCACATTGTCCGCTCAGCAGTCGCTGTCTGTTCGCGCCGCGTGCATTATTAGCGCGCGGAGCCGGAGGGCACGAAGCCGGGACGAGATTCATCCTGCGCGGGATGCTTCCTTCGCGAGGAGGGAGCGAGTAGGCCATAACGAGTCACGTCTAAACAACACCGCTTGGTGCGGCGATGACGGTGGTGATGATGGTGATGTTGATGCCGCCGCTGTTTCTGTTGCTGCTGCGTTTGCCGGGTTTTTTGCGCTTGATACAAACGAGTTCAGGCGCACAATGTTTGGTTGTTGGAAGAGGTTGTCTGTTGTTCAATGTCCACTGCTGGACAATTGTTGACGTGCCAATTTTAGTGTTGTTCAACGGGAAACATCCTCCGAATAAATGACTGCCAGTGCCTCATGGTGTACGCTGTAGTCTCTCATTGTTCTTCGCCAACTCTCTCTCTCTCTCTTCACGTCTCTCTTTCTCTCTGCTATGAAGTATTGCCATTGCCCGAAGCGTCGGGCATCATGCCATTCTTTTGTGTGTGTGTGTCCTTCTGACGCCAGCGATATTGACGAACGCCTTTCGGATTGAAGGTCGTTTCGGATCTCCGCTCCCACCATTCCAGAGCCACTCCGAGCGCGACCGCTGACAAATCACTCCTGCTGCTCATAGCGGCGATTATCATCACCGACGTGGCAAATGATCATCCGATTGCCATATCACATCAGATCACATTCAGTGATCGTGTTCTTGTGGTGCACTGATGCTCAACAGATTCGTCAACAGCACTGCCCTCACGATCATGCTGAGTTATGTCGTTAATTGTGCTTGTGTAACGTTGCCAGCTTCACAAAAAATGTCATTAAAAACTAGATAACTATTTTAGTAAAATTTTACCAGGGAAGAATCCACTTATGTAGATATTTTTCAGAGGCGACCTGGCTATCACCAATGAGAGCTCAACGAAGTAGTGGCTCGTCGTGCGGACATTTATAGCAGCCAGATGCTCTAAACGCACTTTTCTAAACATGGAGAGACAACCCAGAGGACCGGGAGAAAAGTCCACGCGACCATGGGGAGAGAGAGAGACACGCAAACTCCAAATAAGCAACAGGCGTCAGGGTCGGCATTGAATCCACGACCTCCTGTACACCACGCGAGGTAGTTAACATCTCCTAGCCACCGTCCCCTTGCACCTGAATATATTGCTTCTCGTTACCGAGACATTTCTTAAATAAAAGGTAGAAACGACGCGGTCACTCTCGGTATATTCTCTCGCCTCGTTTTAAATTAAGAGCGCTATTGTTGTTTGTTTTGTTTGGTTTGCTTGCAACGATCTCAAAATCCAACGGTGCCCTTCCTTCAAACGTCCCCCTACGCGCGGACTGCTGTCGAACAGATCGAGTTGAACGTGCAATCTTGGGATGGTGGAATTGGGGGTTTGCGGGGAGGTAGGGGGGCGCCTGCGAATTGAGGCGGAGGGGGCGAGGGGGCGAGGGGGGTGCATGCGGCAGGGAGTCCACGCTCCCAGCAGCAGCAGCAGCAGCAGCCTCTCTCTGCATCCGCATTTAGCTCTTGGCTCCGCTCTCTCTTCATCGGCCGAGAAAGTGGAGGCAATGGGCGATTAGCGCAGCGGAGCGTGGCACGTCGAGTCTCATCGCGCCGCCGATGGGCACAGAACACGGCGGGGGGGAGGGCGGCGGGGGGGGAGTTCACCGCAAGGGCTCCTTGCGCGGCGATTTGTTGTTGTTGCTGCTGTTGTTGTTGATGTTGTTGTTGTGAGAAGAGCCGCCGGGTTCCTCGTTGCCGCAGCGGTGGCGGCCTCGTCGTGTCCGTGCGAGAGCGTTCGCTCTTCGTGGAAATCCTCCAACGCCACGAAACTCGCCACGTAGCTCACGGGCACCGATCTCTGCAGTCATCCTTGGATACATTTGCAAAATAATGTTAAAAACAAAGCGTTGTTTTGTTGACGGATTGTAACTGGCCTGAAGTCCAGAACTGTGGTGGTAGCGAGGGTTGGTGGGTTATCGCACGAAGAGGAGCCGTACCCTGGCTCGTCAGGACAAGGCCGTAGAGCCAGTGGACTCATCGCCATCTCTTTCCATCCGTACGGAGATGGAGCGTTGCCCCTCACACGCGTGGGTATTCTCCGGGTGCTTCGGTTTCCTCCCACACGTCTAATAAACACAACTCATCATTAATTGGTTGAACACACCTTAAAATAAAATAAAAACAAATGCCGGACCCTATTCAAAAATTATCTCGGATAAATAAGTGATTGTAAATAATCATGGTATTAATAGTGCGATGGGATTGCGTTGTGCGCCTGCTTGCGCGGCACACGTTTCTCTGCACATTCAAACCTTCGCATCACAAAAACAAAACAGAAGGCTCACTTAATGGACTGCCTCTCCGGGTTGCTGCTGATTTTTGTTTTATACCAAAACCCCCCACCACCCCCCACCACCACCACCCATCGTCGCTTCACTCAAGCGCATCCGAGTGTGAAGTCGGCGCTCGCTAATGGGGGAAGCGGCCACGCAGTGGCCCGCGTCAGTGGCCGGGCAAAGCGCGTGCGATGTTGCCGGCGACAACAACAGCAACAACATCAACAACAACAACGCGTGCACCTGCGCACCACGCTCGTATATTGTTTTTTTGCGTTATGAATCAACACGCCCAGGGTACACCTGGTATTTCCAGGCAGTCCTCCAATCCACGTAACAACCCGGATTAATCGTCGCTTTAGCTGCCGAGATGCCAAGAGAATCGGGGGGGGGGGGGGGGTGGTGGAATAATTCGTGGTAATTTGGCGGTGGGTGACACTTTCGAAGCAAGACCTCCCCCAGGGGAGGCGTGGATTTCTCGACTCTGTCGCCGCGGGCTTAGGGAGCTCCCTGGTTCCCCGCGGTCCCCATCGATCGCGAGCGCAGGGAGGGCGCGACTGTGTCCTGGAGACTCCACCTCCAGAGGGCGGCCCCGTTTAGTGCAGCGGCAAGGCAGTAGCAGCCTCCCGAGTTCAAGACGCGGCGATGCCATCGATCGGCGCTCAGAGGGGACGCAAGGTCACTCACCCCGACACAGCCGCGGCAGCCTACGACCAAATGACTCCCAGTGCGCACGATCTGAACCACGACACCTCGCTGATCTCGTCAAGGAGCATGCACCATCACCCTCGCAGCAGCGGCTTTCGGCTGGCCATCCAACTAATAAGGTCACTGCATCGCGCAGGGAACCATTCATCCAAGCATTGGATATATCCTGGCTAATTGTGGTGATTATGGCCTCCTTCATGGAGGTGACCACACGTGCACACCCACGACCCGAGAAAGGGGTCGTGAGACTCGTTGAGGTTCTCCTCGGTCACGATTTGGCTTAAATGTGGACCACGTAAATTCGAGGCGTCGTGTTGGCTGTTGAGGAACACAAGGTGGGCTTGGGCAGGGCCTGTCACCGCGAGAGATGGTGACAGATTGGTTGGAGGCACGGTGGCGAGATGTTATCTCCCTCGCTTGGTATGCAGGAGGTCGTGGGTTCGATCCCGACCCTGACGCCTGTTGTATATTTGGAGTTTGCGTGTCTCTCTCCCCGTGGTCGCGGGGAGTTTTCTCCGGGTCCTCCGATATTTTTCCCCTACGCATTTAGAAACATGCGTTGATAGTATTTGCCTGCTATAAATGTCCATGTTTGTTGAGCTATCATTAGTGGCCAGGTCGCTTCTGAAAAATAGTTAGATAGCTCAGTGGGCTTTACCTGGTAAAATAAAAAAAAAATGTTGTATTTTTTTAAATGAAGTTTTTTGTGTGAAGCTGTTTACACCCTATACACCCGGCAGTGGATTCCTGATGAGCAATAATGACAAGAATGACCTGACTCATGGCAGTGGCCAAACATACCGATGCACTCCCGTCCTGCCACAATCGTCTTGCGAGACAGCAGTGGAGGCTTTCCCGGAAGATGAATAATAATAATTTGTTGTTGAGTAAATTGGCCGGCTGAGTCCTTCTTTTGGTGGTGTTCTGCGCCTCCTTGAAGCGACAGGCAGAGGAGCCGCGCCACCTCGTGGGAGACGCGCGGGGTAGCAGCGGGGACGGCAAATCTCCACGAGACGCACGTGCGACCGCACACATCACCCCCCCCCCCCCCCCCCCCCGGTGAATGCGTCCCGCGAATGTCGTGTCACGGTGGAAGAAGAACGAAGGAGAAGAAGTAAAAGAAGGAGAATTCTAGATTTTAAGTTTTCGTAACTGCAAGGATCCATATTCTTTGGTTCTTTCGGTAAAGTCACGTAGGTGAAAAAATAACATAAAAATAAAAACAAGTAAATTAAATCACGACGTTTCGATTGCAACACAAGCAATCATCATCAGGTGTGACAACCACAGCAAGAAAATGTTTATATTTTTTTGAAAACATTTTTTTGCTGTGGTTGTCACACCTGATGATGATTGCTTGTGTTACAATCGAAACGTCGTGAATCAATTAATGTTTTTTTTCACCTACGTGACTTTACCGAAAGAACCAAAGAATAAGGAAGGACAAGAAGGAGAAGGAGGAGAAGGAAGGAGAAGAAGAAGGACAAAAATATGTATGCCCGAATGTTTGCCGTTGCTTTTTTCCCGAAAGAAATCAAGTGGAGAATGGGCAGAAGAAGAACATCGCGCACGAGCGATGGGGAGAAGAAAACGAACCACGGAGTGGGAGATCGAGAGGAGGAGGCGAGCGAAGCGGAAGGGGAGAAAACAGCGGGGCGATTTCAGAGTCCGGAGACCTCGACTGGGAAATTACAGTCCGACAACAACTATACCGTGTTGTGTTGTTTGAAGAATCGATAGGCCGAACGAAGCACTGTGCAACAGAGTGGCCTAAAAAACCGCCCCACGATCCTCCTTGCGAGCACGAGGAGAGGGCGTCGTGATTGAGGTCGCGCAGAGCGCAGCTGGGACGCAACGAAAAGATTCAAATCGGAAACAGGACACCGATTCCACGTGTAATGCGAGCGTAAACGGGCTCGCTGGATGTGACGTAACAGGTGGGAGGAGTTAGGGTCACGTGGGGAGAGAGAGAGCTTTTAAGGACAGGAACCGGAAGGGCTCGAGGAGAGTGTGAGAGTAGAGAGAGAAGGAGGCCACGCGGGGCAGGAGAAGGAAAGTGGCGTGATCGCCACAGGGTTGGGACTCGACACCGTCGGCCATCGGTGTCCGGGCACAGAGGCGACAGAGAGCCAGCAGCGGGGCTGCATAGTGAGCAGCAGTGGGGCTGCAGATCGGGAAGCAGAGAGGCTGCGTAACGAGCCAGCAGCGGGGCTGCATAGTGGGGCAGCAACGGGGCTGCAGGAGCGACGGCAGCAGTGGGGCTGCCGAGCGGGAGACGGAGGAGACACTGAGCGAGACGCCGTGCGGGCAAGTTGTACGAACCAATAAAGGACAACGGAGACAGACCCAGTGCAAGAGTCCTTTATTACACTGGTGTCAGAAGTGAAACGGCATGTCAAAACAGGCAGTGGCGCTGCCAACGATGGAGGGAGGAATCGACGCGGGAACGAGTGACGGCCCGGGGGTGCAGGAGGTCGCCGCTTCGGTGGATCCGCCCGCGCTGGGGGACGCTGACCAGAGATGGCGACAGATGGCGGCCCAGCTGGAGACTTTAAAGACCGTCTTGGCACTACTGTGCGACCTCGTCACGCTGGCGATAGGTTCGGGGAGGCCCGGGGGTGAACAACAGACCAGGGCCTTGCCTGCGCCGCCAGCGCCCTCCACCACGCGGCACGAGGACGCCATCTTGGGTGTGGCGGGAGAAGAACCGCGGGAAGCCGCCATCTTGCGCCCTCCGTGGCGGGAAGCCGCCATCTTTGACACGTTGCGGTGCGACGCCATCTTGAACATGCCACGCGACGCGCCATCTGCGGAGGACAGCGGAGCGAGGACCCGCAGCCGTCACTTGACGACAGTTAAGGAATTCTCAATTGGCGGGGACTGGAGTGCGTTCGCCTGCCGATTTTTGGCGGTGGTACGCTCCACCAGATGGACTGACGCGGAGGCCCTGGAAGTCCTGCCAACTCTTCTCGACGATTAGTCGGTCAGATTTTTCCGTTCCATCAAGGCCGAGAAGAAGAAGCTGCTGAGAGGGGTTTTTGATGAGATGGCGGATGCGTACGAGCCTCCGGATGACGCTCACCGATGATTCGTTCAGCGCCAGCGGGCACCCGAAGAGTCGCCGGTGGCATACAGGGGTGCTGTTCTGGAATTGGCCATGGCCGCATACCCTGAGACGGAGCCTGACCTATTGGAACCCCTTATTTTGGGCAAAATGCTGGAGCTATCGAGAGACTTGGGGATCCCTATGCCGGTGTGCGGCCATGAGAAGTTGATGTCACGGGCTGCTGCGAAGTGTTTGGATGCCCAGTTTAATCTGCGCCAATGGAAACAGGTGACAGCGTGGACGGGGGGGCCCATCGTTGAAGAGGGTGCCGCGGGTTGGGATCCCAAGAAGGCGGTCTACGTTCCTGACGGGGAGGACCCTCAGGAATTGACGGCCGCCTCTGCGCAGTGGCCTGCCCGGGGAGGACCGGGGCCACGGTCTGCACCGCCGACGCGGGAGCGTCGGGACGGAGGGAGTGCTGTGCGTCGCAACGACGTCGAGTGTTTTCGCTGCGGTCGCAAAGGCCACTTCGCCAGGGATTGTTGGGCCCGTATCCCAGGGCCGCCCTAGCAGGAGGCCTCGACCACGGACGTACCGCGGAAGGACCCTCCAGGACAGGCAAGTCGGTGCGCACCAGACACCCGGCAAGGCTTGGCACCTCATTCATCACCATCGCCGCGCGGTCCGGGTGTCGTTAACAACGGGAGGCCGCCGACTGGCCTATGTCGCTCGGTAACACAGTGGCGCAAATTGGCATGGAGGGTTGTTGCGGCCGCTACTGGTTCGTCCACTGTTCCGGGTTCTATACAAGGGGTCGACGTGCACATTTTGGTAGACTCCGGTGCGTCCGCGACGATTATCTCGGATGTCATTTTCCGTCTGTTGGGCATCCCGCCGGACGCAGTGCGACCGGTTTATGATTCCTGTGTAGCAGCGAACGGGGGAAGTATGGGCATTGTGGGCCAGGTGGACGCCATTATATCCATTGGAGGGGTGTTGGCCTCAGGAACTGTGTTGATTTCGAGGTCCCTTGCGGTTCCGTGTTTGTTGGGGACCGATTTTCTGGCTAAAATGCCCATTCTAATAACGGTTAATCAAAATTGCATTGAACTACCGGGGGGTCGGAAAATTTCATTTTTGCCGTCGCCCTGGGGGCGACCCGCTCCGGTCTGCCAGGTGCAGGCGCTGTCCGAGGTATCTGTTGACATTCCACCTGGTTCACAGATGCTTATCCCTTTGCGATATCGGAAACCGGTTCCTGGTCGGGAGGGAGCGCCTGGGGTTTTGTTATCACCGTCCGCAACCATAACGGGCGGGTCGGCGCTGGTCGGGGCGCAAACTATTATCTGGCCGGACCAGCCGCCGTTGTTGCAGGTGCTGAATGGGAGTACTGAGAATGTTTGCGTACCGGCCAGAACGGTCGTGGCCCATGCCACAACGGCGTTCACGGCCCATGACGATCTGGGCCGCCGGGACGTGGTAGGCGGAGTTTCTGGCCCTACGGGCCAAGATGATCGCTGAGTTGCCGAATTGTGCAGGGAGAATTCATCCCTGACCGGGGAACAGCGATCCGCGCTTCGCGCGCTGTTGTTAAGTTATTCCGATGTGTTTAGCTCGGATGATTTTAACTTGGGACGCACCTCCCTGCTTTCCCATCACATTGACACGGGGGACGCTGCTCCGATTCGCTTGAATTCGCATCGGATGAGCCCGGCGGAGCGAGACCATGTTCGTGGAGCAGTGGAAGACATGCTGGCTGCGGACATAATATCTCCGTCTAACAGCCCATGGGGCGCGCCGGTAGTCTTGGTCAACAAGAAAGACGGCAAATTCCGATTTTGCGTCGATTTTCGCAAATTAAACAAAGTGTCCGTGGTGGATGCGTCCCCCCTGCCGCGTATGGATGATTCCCTCGATGCCTTGTCAGGGGCGAAGTTCTTTTCAACGCTGGATCTCTCTTCAGCATTCTGGCAGCTTCCCTCGATGAGCCCTCGAGGGAAAAGACTGCTTTCCGTACGCCGCAGGGCCTATTTGAATTTAATTGTCTTCCGATGGGGTTGAATGCTGCCCCCGCCACATTTCAGAGGTTGATGGAGCTGGTATTAACGGGGTTGCAGTGGGAGACATGTCTGATATATTTAGACGACATCATCGTCTTTAGCCACACATTTGACGAACATCTACAGAGACTGGAGGCAGTGTTCGCCAGGATGCGCTCCGCCAATCTAAAATTTAAACCTAAGAAATGTCACCTATTGCAACGATCCGTGCGCTATTTGGGACACATAGTCAGTGCCGACGGGGTTGCCACGAACCCGGAGAAGACGGCGTGCGTCCGCAACTGGCCAACCCCGGCCACGGTGGGGGATGTGCGTCGCTTCTTGG
This sequence comes from Lethenteron reissneri, assembly GCF_015708825.2. Lineage (NCBI taxonomy): Eukaryota > Metazoa > Chordata > Hyperoartia > Petromyzontiformes > Petromyzontidae > Lethenteron > Lethenteron reissneri. The sequence goes on along the minus strand of NC_083798.1, from coordinate 10,152,487 downwards.
GGTTTGCCTCATATTACCGTAGGTTCGTTCCCAACTTTGCAACGATCGCTAGGCCTCTGCACCTCCTTACGGGTAAAGGACGGAAATTCAGTTGGGGACCGCCAGAGGAAGCGGCGTTTAAGGGCCTACGCGATCGTTTGGCGACGGCGCCAACATTGGACTATCCCGATTTCGATCACCCTTTCATTCTGGACACGGACGCGAGTGACACTGGCATTGGGGCCGTTCTGTCGCAGTCCAAAGGCAGTGTGGAACGCGTGGTAGCGTACGGTAGCCGCGTCTTGTCCCCCGCAGAAACCCGCTACTGTGTTACTCGCCGCGAACTTTTGGCCATTGTCTATTTTCTCCGCCAATTTCTGCCGTATCTCTACGACCACAGGATATTCTCCAGGATATTCTCCTATTCTCCTCTCATGCGTCCACAGGATATTCTCCATTTTTTCTCTAGTACGGTCGCGAAAACGTGCCGCCAATGGACGTGCAGTTGGGAACGGGAGCGAGAAGCCCTATTAAGCCTCTCCCCAACTACATTCAGGACGCCGTTCGCCGCGTCGCTGAGGCGCGGGAGGGGGCCCGATTGGCTACTGCCAAGACCCAGGCCCGTAACGAACATTGCGCTCGACGCTCGAGGGGGAAGTGCCCCTGGAAGGTGGGGGACATGGCTTGGCTGCATTGTCCGCAGGTGCGAGCAGGAACCTCCCCTAAATTGCATAAACCATGGCAGGGGCCTGTTAGGCTCACTGAGGTTCCTAACCCGCAGTCCGCGCGCGTTCGGTTCGGATCTCGGCGCTGGTACGTCCATACGTCTCGGTTGAAACCATACGTGGCCCCACGGACGGATGCGTCATCTCCTGATGTTGCCTTGCCGGTGTCTGTTGCTGCCAACGCACCCTTGCCTATGCCTGTTGACCCTGCAAGAGCGCCTGTCGTGCCTTCTACAGACGAACCGGCCGTGACACTGATGGAGGCAGTGGACTCTGCTCTGGGTGGGCCTACCACGGCTGCGGGGACACCTGAACCCGCCGCCCCTCCAAACCCACCACAGACACGATTGCGGGACACCCCGGACTCTGGTCCTTCGGGGGAATGGGACCTTGGCATTGGCGGGCCTCCAATAGCGACAGGCGGTTTTGATCATGTCGCTCCTAAAACCCCGTCGCGTTCTCGGTCTGCAGGGGGGCCGCCGCTCGTCCGGGACGGGCCGGCGACCCGCACGCGTTCTAAATCTCTTTCTTTTCGTTGATTGTTGTTGTTCTTGTTGTTATTGTTATTATCGTTATGTTCTTCGTTGTCCGGTCACGGCTGATGGTTGGAGGTCGCTCGCATTACTTGTTCTGTTTCAGCTGAGGACGGCTGGAATTTTCTCTACGGGGGAGGGTGGTGTAATGCGAGCGTAAACGGGCTCGCTGGATGTGACGTAACAGGTGGGAGGAGTTAGGGTCACGTGGGGAGAGAGAGAGATTTTAAGGACAGGAACCAGAAGGGCTCGAGGAGAGTGTGAGAGTAGAGAGAGAAGGAGGCCACGCGGGGCAGGAGAAGGAAAGTGGCGTGATCGCCACAGGGTTGGGACTCGACACCGTCGGCCATCGGTGTCCGGGCACAGAGGCGACAGAGAGCCAGCAGCGGGGCTGCATAGTGAGCAGCAGTGGGGCTGCAGATCGGGAAGCAGAGAGGCTGCGTAACGAGCCAGCAGCGGGGCTGCATAGTGGGGCAGCAACGGGGCTGCAGGAGCGACGGCAGCAGTGGGGCTGCCGAGCGGGGGACGGAGGAGACACTGAGCGAGACGCCGTGCGGGCAAGTTGTACGAACCAATAAAGGACAACGGAGACAGACCCAGTGCAAGAGTCCTTTATTACACACGCAACCCACTTCGAGCAGTGGTTCTTTAACCTTTACTGCAGCCTTGCACCCCGTGGGGTCTCAATCATATTTAAAAAGTAATAATATTAATACAAACATAGGGCTTGATGAAACACAAAGTAGTTGTGACGTGCCCGTTCTTAATTCGTGTTTTGCTGCTTTCATAATAAACATTTTTGGGTTAGATCGCGTTATTTATGAATGTGTCGTAAAGACAAATAGTTCACTACTTTAGCCCACCGGTGGGCTAAAGTAGTAAACTATTTTGTCTTTTGTCAACGTGACACTTTTTTACTGATTGGCCGTTTCGGGTAGTGGAGGGTTACGACACATTTATAAATAACGCGATCTAACCCAAAATGTTTATTATGAATAATATTGGTCTCGAAAGCCTACGTGTTAAACTTTCGATGCTTTAACTTCTAAAACATATCTGGCCATGTCTCGCTACCCCCAGAAAGGGCATCTCGCACCCCCAGCGAGTGCGTGCACCCCCAGGTTGAGAAGAACCACTCATTCTCTTAGGTTTTTTCAGTAAATTCACGTAGGTAAAATAATCAAATTAAAAATTACTAAAAGTAATAATATAAATAAAATACTAAATCAAAATAATAAATAAATTACTTTTAGTTATTTTTTCTTTAATTTTTTTACCTACGTGACTTTACCGAAAAAACCTAAGAGTATGAATTCTTGCAATCACGAAAGCTTCAAATCTAGAAAAACCACTCACTCCGAGTAGTCTTCGCGAGTTTCAGGACCCTGCAGTATAAAGCGTTACCCCCCAGGCTGACCAACTTACACGAACAACTTTACAACTTACGCCTCCCCCCTTCCCTGGCCCTTGTCCCACAATTCCTTCCTTGATTTGTCATCTCCCTTCTGTTGCACCACATGCGGGCATTCGCGAACCACGGCGCGAGTTGCCCTTCTATTTATGATACTCACCGCATCTCTGCGCCGTGCAGATTGAAAACTATTTTCATGAGACACCTGCTGTTATGTGTTTAGTTTGTTGTACCCCCCCCCGCGCACCTCCGACTAGCACGGTTGGCTACGTACGGTGCAAAAGAAGTCCAACATAGATATTTCAACGGAAGAGGAAGGCCCACTCCACCCTGTCCAGAAGCCTCGTCTCCATCGAGGGTGAGGCCGTAGGCGGTGGGACTGCCCTTGCGGTAAGCTCTGAAGACGGCGAGGATGAGGAGGCTTCCCCGCCAGGTGGCGTAACTAACCCAGGTTTGGAAGATACAAACAAAACATCACTGGTGTCCCCACGAGAGCAGTACATGCCCCCATCCCCTTGGTCTGTAGAAGGGTCGTTGGCCCAAAACGTCAGGCCACCACAGTACAGTATAGAGCAGGAGGCTGTGGACGCACACGGTCTCCGGCGTGCCAGGCGGACTGCTTTGTCACCTGCCACGTGCTGGGGGAGGGTGTCTCATGGCGCTGTGGCTACACCGTGGGCTGACGGCCACTCACACAATACAAATATACTTAACATTGACAAACATTTTTTTTTCTTGAATATCTGGCGCTCTAACTGTATGGCAGTTACGTGTAATAGCATTCGCTAAATGCATAGTACAGTATATATATAGATTGTAAAGCGTCGTTAACGATTACATTTTGAATCATTACTATGCTCCAATCAACACTTGACCGGCGTGGTGAAGTATGGCCTAACAAAACACCCACGACCCGCACGGTGTGTGTGGGGGGGGGGGGGGGGGGCTCGTCCAGCAAAACACCCACGACTTGCACGGTGTGTGTGGGGGGGGGGGGGGGCTCGTCCAGCAAAACACCCACGACTTGCACGGTGTGGGGGGGGGGGGGGCTCGTCCAGCAGTGAATGCACGAATGAGCTCCAAACGTGTGGACACGTTCGGCTGTGTTGCACGACCTTTTGGAACGGTCTTGCTGGGTTTCCAGTCACGAGTTTGAGACCATGACCTGCTCGCACGACATGAATGGATGCATACAAAAACGAATACAATCTCAGTTGCAGTCGCTGCATCCCAAATTAATTTGCTTAACACAATTATGGATGGGGAATAATTTTGGTGAAGTGGCTATCATTTTAATCTTGACTTAAACCTTTCGTGACTGCAGTAATTCATATTCTTGGGTCTTTCGGTAACGTCACGTAGATAGATTCAAATAAACAAATGATAGCTATATAGCTGTCATTTGTTTCATCCGTCCCGTCAATTTCCCATTCCGTTTTGACTTGAAAAATATCGGATATTCTCATAACCCCCAAAAAACAGATGATTGAGAACTCAGTAACCCGTACATGATCTCCATTCACCTCCACGGAGATATATTATTATTATAATTATCACGGCACCGCTTTCTTACGATCCTACCCACGCCACGGAGAGACAGGGCGAGGATCGTGGCAGTGCGCGTGTCACGCACGCGCACAACGCGGAGTGTCGAATGTATCAGTGTGCCCCCCACCCCACTTCCCATAACCAGCGCTCGCAGCTCCTCACCCTCCCATGTGTTAACCACCACCCCGCACCCACCCACCCACCCCCACATCTAGCACCCCCCTCCCCCCGCGTGTTTATTTCAAGCCGAGAACGGCCAACCTTGTGAAATCACAGTCACGAGCGGGCTCTGTAATTACGGATGCGCACGACCTGTAACGCCGATGCGGCGTTGTTTATTGTTGGAGTCGCGGCGTAGATCGTGCGTCTCAGACGCAAATAGAGACGAAGGCAAAGTGTCGTCGTGCCAGTAGTCGGTGTCTTGTTCACTACATCTCCACGAGAGTCGATTGGCATTCAAAAAAAATCTATTCAATTGTCTCGCACCAATCTTGCTGCGCTGGGACATCTGCTCAGCCACTAGAAATCGTCAGCGAGCCGACACTGCCGCACACGTGCAGGCAGCTGTACACGCGCGTGGACGCACGCCCCCGCTGCAGCCCGCGAGCTCTGCGCATCACGGGTCGTCATCACGAGCAGCAGCAGCAGGAGCAGCAGGAGGAGCAGGAGGAGGAGGCGAGGGGTGAGAGTCCGTGGTGACGCGGGGCTTGTATAAAAGCCGCGACGCCACGAGAGTGCTCCAGCTACCGCAGAGGCTGCCAACCACGACTCTGCCCCTCCTGCTCCAGCTACTCCCCTCCCAGCCCCCGCCCCCCCCCACACCTTTATCTATCCATCGCTCCCCTCCCATTCCCTCCTCTCGCTCCGTCCGATCTCTCGCCGGAGCTCGGAGACTCTGTCCGAGGTCCATGCGCTCCTGGGGGGGTGCCTCTCTGCGCGTCCTCGTCAGCCGCAGACCCCAAGAGCTCCCCGGGCTGACTCGCCCAGAGGGCTCCGCTCGCTGAGGCTCGGCTCGCCTCCCCCCCCCCCCCCCGTCCATCTCAAAACCCACGGTCATCCTCAACCCGGCGGACACCATGAACGTCTCCGATTTTCTGGACATCGCCGTGCTCTCGGCCGCTCTCGCGAACTCGTCCAGCGCGGCGGACGGCAACGGCACCGCGGTGCGACTGGGCGCCACTCTGTGCTGCTTAGAGAACGCGACGGCGGGCGGGCAGGTGCCGCCAGCCGGGGGAGACGGGAGCGGTCCCCTCGGCCCCCTCGCAGACGCGGGCCGCCTCTACATGTTCCGCCTGACCCAGATCGCCGTGATGTGCGTGCTGTCGCTGACGGTGGTGTTCGGCGTCTTCTTCATCGGGTGCAACCTGCTCGTCAAGTCGGAGGGCATGGTCAACCTCCTCGTGCGGGAGCGCCGCCACTCCAAGGACGTGGAGGCGGTCATCGTGAGGACTTAACCCGCCCGGGGGGGGTCGTTTGGCCGCAGGAGGTGGAGCATGACACGAGGTGTGTGGGTTGGGGGGGGTACGTACGTGGAGCCCCCCCACCCTCTCCCCCTGACCCCCCTCGCCCCCCCCCCCCTTCTTGAGTGCGGCTGAGCAGCAGGTGGTTGCGCAATCTCGTCTCGCAGTGCCGCCGAGCAGAAGGAGCGATCGTCCTCGTGAAGAGCGCGACTCGACACGGAAGAAGCGAGGATGTGTGTCCACGGTGCCGAGCAGAGCGCGCCTGGCACGTGAAGATCTAAGCGCGACAACGGCTGTCGCGACAACGGCTGTCGCGACTAACAGGTGTCGCGACAGCGCGAGACTCGAGCGATCGCGCGCGTGTGCGCGTGGGGCTGGAGGCGCTGTGCATTCCAAACTCGCCTTAGCGGATGGAGTTAAACGGTTTATGGCCCCCTTATCTGCGTTATGCGTAAAATGCGACGTGTCAAGTGCTCGTCGGAGTTTCGTGTGTCCGCGGATGCGCGGATGCGTGTGTGTGTGTGCGCGCAGTGGTTAGAGCACTGCGCTGCGAACCCGACTACCCGCGTTCGATTCCCATTCACAAACCAAGAACAGTGGGGAATATTTAAACCGGTCATGGGCCTCCCCAAGGTCGACTGAAGATTGAATAATGAGTACCTAGTGCGGTGTATAAATATCAGCACTCATGAGACAAAGGGGGTAGGGCGTGGTGCTGGCCCACCCACCCCTCGTGTGCCGTGCCGGCCCTTCATAGGTGCTCGCTAACAGCACTTGCCCTCCCTACACGGGGGGGGGGGGGAATCTTCGTCTTCGTCTCGTGCGCGCGCGGTACGGACGCGCGTTGCGCATGCGCATGATGGATATGCTTTTTGACGTCGTGAGTGGTTTCGTAACGATCTCGCAAAGGAGCGAATAAAATTGTGCGTGGAGAAACTTCTCTGTAATCGCTTTGATTGCCGCTCGGCTCGTGACCCACGCGGCCACGCGGTTGACTGCGAGCGAGCGAGCGTGCGCGGCGCGCCCTGTCTCGTGCACACCTCGTGCGATGCGCGCACTCACGACAAAGACAACGATCCCCCTCTCCCCTCCCCCCTATAGCCTGTAACAGATTGTTGGGGCGATGTGCCAGCGCGCAACACGCCTCGGCGGGCAGGGCGCCCGCAGGGTGAAGAAAATGCGTCCATCAGGTTGGTGCGAAGGGAGTGGGTCTGCTTGTGCGTCTTCGCAGAGAACTTCGTTATCCCACATCCACGCGCGGATTTATGCACGTTGGACTTCTTTCGCACCGTACGTGACCAACCGTGCTGACCGAAGGTTCGATAGCAAAATCATCATCATCATTATTAACTCGTCTTACCGCTCTTGTTACGAAGAGAAACCCCCCTCCGTTTATGGTTCCACTGAGCGCCTCACCACCTCAGTGAGCCAGAGCCTCTGTCTCGAGATGAAGACGAGGAAAGCGGCAGCTCCCGCGTGTGCAACCATTCGGGCAATCGATCCACTGCCGGATGAGTTCCTCCCCACGACGTGCAGATCGAAGGGGGCGGGCGGTGATATTTGACCATACCTCACCTAACCTGGCAGCACGCGGCCTCTCTAAAGGCGAACGCGTGCGAGCGTGCACGTGGGAGCATATACGTACAGTGCAATCTATGGGGTTTCGCTGCAACGGCCATCTGCTGTGGTCACCGAGTAGCCACGAGGCCCTACAGCATCTGGTATTCCCGTCGTACACAAGAGCAACGCAGCACTGTGTCACTACTGGCGGTATCCCGCGAGAGAGACGCGTACTTAGTTACGCCCAAGTATCCGGAGGGTGATTATTCACGCTCTGTCGCAGCGATTACTCGTGCGTGGTTCACCATCGCGAGAGGAATGCCCGGCTCTGACCTTCATGCCCGCTTCTTCATGGTTTCGCGTCTACTCAGAGCCACGGTGGGGAAGGGGGGCTAGTGGAAGGGGGGCTCGTGGAAGGGGGGTGGTGGAAGCGGGTCCCTGCCGAAGACAGGCGACGTGGCCACCCGGCAACAACCGCTGCGACGCGGCGACCGAGTCGAGCTTCTGAGTGACACCTGGCAGAGAGGGGCGGGCGGGGCGCATTGGAGGAAGGGGGAACGATTGGAACCGCCTCCTCTCTCTCACCTTCTCTGCCCCCCTCCGCACCCCCCACCAAATCCCACGCATCGCCCGCCCCCCCCATCTCCCCCACAGCCACCACCCCAACACGGCTGTCTCTTGGAAACGGCGACCAAAATAGCGCTTCGAGCTAACGCGTGAGAATACAGCTCATTAGGCACGCGCCCTCGGCGTGTGTACGCGTGTGCGCACGCATGTGCGCACGCGTGTGTGCACGTGTGTGGGCTGTACTTGCATGCTGAATGTACGCGTGTTACGCGTGTGCAAGTGCGTACGTGTGTGCACGCGAGCGTGTGTGCGCGTGGGTCCGAGCTGCACGTGCGTGTGATTGTAGCGGGTGTGTGCGCGTGCACGCGTGTGTGCGCGCGTGCTCACGCGGGCGAATACAATTGCGCGTGGAGCGGTAGTGCAATGGTTAGCGACCCGACTTCAATTTCCGCTCACGGCCAACACCAGTGACGAAAATCTGAACCATTACTGGGCCTCCCCTAGGTCGACTCAGCCTCAAATGAGTACCTGGTAGCGTGAATAAACATCATCACTAGGGAGACAAAGGCGGCCGGGCGTGGTGCTGGTCAAGCACCCCCTCGTGTGCCGTGCCGGCCTTCATAGATGCTCGCTAGCAGCACTTGCCCCAATAGCCAGGCGGTCAGATGGCGCTAAATTCCAACCCCTCCCGCCACCCCCAAGGTCTGCGTTCATCTAAAGATGAAGGTGTTATCGGCCACTTAGAGTGCTCCTCCGATTTCAATTACCGATTTGCCATTTGGAAGCTCATGAAGTTCGCAAGTTTATTCCGACGAGGGTCAATTGCCGAAAACATTTCACCTCTTGTTCAGGAGGATTCGATTAATTCCGCTCCCGCGCTGCTTATCCGATCAGTGGTTTACAATAACCGACGCGTGACGGAAAAAACGGTTTCAAAATCACACAACGGATCAGCATAACCCGGCACCTCTGAACATGAACGGTGCTCTCCGTCTCATCTTTAATTCCCAGCGCATCTCAACCATGCGCGAAGGGGGGGGGGGGGGTGGGGGCGGAACTCGGAGCCCTAAGGTGTGCACCTAACAAGATAAGAGCCGCTTATCGTTTTTTTTCGTTGAGTTCCCCATTTCCCCCGGAACGATCCACCGTCCTGCCTCGGAGATAAATCGGCCGGCCTCGTGCCACGCGCGGTCACACCGACTCACTCTCGAGTCACGCAGGAGGAAACCTTCGGGCACAAACTGCCTCGGGTGGCGCACGTGGCGCTCCGCGCGCGAGGCACGTGGCAGCCCCGGCACCCGCTGGTGCTAGCGCGGTGATTCGCACGGGCTCCTTGAACGCGCGCGCGTTATTTATATCTTAGCAATTTATTTACGTGGAAGCCGAGAGCTCTTCGGCTTAGCTTCGACACGGCGAGCGGATGACAAGGCGTTGAATCCAGCGCTCGCGTGAATGGCAGGTTGGCGCCGGAAATAGGCAGCGCCGCTCCGTGATGGTTTAATTGGAGATCATGATACGTATATATATTTCTTATTTCTTATTCTTCCACTCTCATTCTTTTTTTTGCGAGAACGAAGCGCGGGCAGAACGAACGCGCCAGTGTGCGGATGGCGTAGGACCCGCGCGCAGCGCGTGATGCTTTGTGCAATTAATTTGCAGTTCATCCATCCCCGGAGCGGCTGCCATATCTAAAGAGGGCTTTGGTCTGAGCTGGCAGACGCGGTGCAGTCGATAAGAACTCGCGGCTCGCGTCGTGCCTCTAAGCTGCTGGCAGCGCGAGGTGGCCGCGCGGCTCAGAGGTCGGAGCCCCGGGATCGTCACACGGGTGTTAGTGGAGCGAGATGATGGTCTCAGCTTGCAGGATCATCATTGGCAGTGAACAACATTAAAAAACCACCGTGAGATGTATTTGATCTTGCGCTTCATTTTATTTGGCTGCATTTTAATTCTGAAAATTACTAAAATATGAAAACGCCCATTTGCAACTGTGCTGGGATGAGGCGGAGAATCGAATGTGTTCGATGATGGTTGATGGTTCCTTCGTCAGCGATGGATTCGTTGCGGCGTCTTGGCACGCCGCAAGTAGCGCTATACAATGGGGGAAATCACAGAAGCAAAGAGAAACTTCCGACACGCAAACTATTCCTCTCGCTCAAAACCAAACACGCGTTAAAATGGCATTGGCTAAGCACCCGAGTAATGCGGGGCGCTTCTCGAAAACGATTTGTGGGGCTCGTGGAGAGGCGGTCGTGGCTCAAACAATTGGCGAGGCAGTAACGAGCACTCTATGGCCAGACGTAGACCATACCTCACCAACCTGGTCGGTGCGGGTGCAATGAATGTTCGACTCTGTCGTTGGAGGAGAGTTGCGTCGATGTCTTCCTGCGACAACGCAGCGGAGGACGAGTCGGCAAGGCAGGGGTCCTCTCTGGGCTCTGTGAGCAAACCCACGTGGGCTCTGTGAGCAAACCCACGTGGGCTCTGTGAGCAAACCCACGTGGGCTCTGTGAGCAAACCCACGCGGGCTCTGTGAGCAAACCCACGCGGGCTCTGTGAGCAAACCCACGTGGGCTCTGTGAGCAAACCCACGTGGGCTCTGTGAGCAAACCCACGTGGGCTCTGTGAGCAAACCCACGTGGGCTCTGTGAGCAAACCCACGTGGGCTCTGTGAGCAAACCCACGTGGGCTCTGTGAGCAAACCCACGTGGGCTCTGGCTCGCGAACGCGAAACGTCCAAAAACAGAATCTCAGACGCAAATTCAGGGTGCATCTTATGAACGTTCTCAAAAACGTATTTTACTTACCGACAGGGCGTTAATCTATTTTAATTTTTTTTTATATTTGACATCGTGAAAATACGAGCTAAGTCCGCGTCTAATCGAGACTGAATATTTAAATCGATATTCTTTATAGATTTGAAGTTTTCGTGACTGCAAGTATCCATACTCTCTGGTTCTTTCGGTAAAGTCACGTAGGTGAAAAAATTAAGTAAAAAAATAAAATTAAAAAATAAAATATAAACTTAAATAAATTATATTGTGTTGCTTCCGAATCGTCGTGATTTTATTTTTTTATATTTTTCACCTACGTGACTTTACCGAAAGAACCAGAGAGTATCGCTATTCTTTGTATACTTTGTTTAACAATATGCAATCCTATGAACATATTTATATACATACAGTGTATGTATATATATATATGGATGTGTAGGGGTGTTACGGAGGGGCTGTATGCATAGGATCACACGGGAAACAAACATAGTGGGCGGGGCTCCGTGAGTGCACAGGGGAGGTGCTCGCAACGACGTCCGCACTGGGCAGCCTGGGGGGTTGGCCCGGAGTTGTGATCCCCCGGGGGGCCCCACCCCTCAGCAGGGGGTTGTGGTATAAAAGGGGATGAGCCGGAGAGCTCGGGGTACAATGTTAAAGCTAAACCAGTGAAGACCGAAGACCGTCTAGCTAGAGCCCTGGACTCCCCTGGGACGCCGCCCTTGTCAGGGCCGCGCAGGACCAAGCCAGCGGCGTGGTCCCGAGAACCAGAGCTAGTGCTCTGGGACTCCGGGTACCGTAGCCCGACTTACCAATGTCGGGCCAGACAGCCTCCCCTAGCCCGTTAGTGGAGGACTAGGAGGTAGGTCAGAGATAGCTAGCAGTGTATTCCCAGCTAGCCGGGTGAGGGGGCCGATACCCCCTCCAGTATTGTATGTCCGCGGTTGTGACAACTGTTGCGGAATAAATACGTGTGCCTCAACCCCGGGTGTCCAAGAGTCCTCAACGGTATTACAGATGTATGAACTCACACGACAACTCGAGATGCATGCGACGTTTCAAAGCAATTCCGTGCAACGAGGCAGCGCGCGCGCACTTTGCCTGATGCTTGGCGAGCGCACGTCTCGTGCCGTCACCATCACAGCGAGGCGCTCTCAAGCACAACATCAAACTCGAGCCTCGACCGCAACAGCAGCATGCGTGTTGTTACCGCAACAGCGTTAATGTTGTTGTTGTTGTTGTTGTTTTTGCTGGAAGGCTGTCAGCTGAACATCGGCGCGCACAGGCACGTGCTGGAGCGATGCGATCGACTCCCACTGCGTATCATCTCAAGTTGTGTCCCTGAGGGCCGCTGCCTCCATTAGCGGAAGTCAACCCAGGTAAACTTCAGCTCTGAGGCAAAAGGAGGAGGCACGGAGCACTTGGGCTCACATCCACGGCTGTGCCCCTATAGCGTGTTGTTCGGCACAATTTCCGATCATGATGGTGGTGATAGTGGTGGTGGTGGGGAGCAGTAGTGTAGCAGTTAGCGCGCTGTGTCAAGAACCCGGCGAACCTGAGTTCAATTCCCGCACACGGCCAAGACCAGTGACGATTATTTGAACCGGTTCTGGGTCTCCCCGAGGTCGACTCCCCCTAGGCGTCCGGGCGTGGTGCTGCCATCCACCCCCTCGTGCGCCGCGCCGGCCTTCATAGGTGCTCGCTAACGGCACTTTCCCCAACAGTTTGTTAAGGCTATACGGGGGATCTTTGTTCTTTGATGGTGATGGCGGGTGGTGGTGACGAGTGTGGACGATGACTGACGGGACTAACGTGGTGGTGCTTACGTTGGCATTCGCGTTTTCAACCCTGGCGAGTAGGAGGAGGGCGGTGTGCTTCCCTGTGACAGGCGGTTTCATATATGCTCAAGAATAAATGGTGTCGGGTGTGTTTTTTTTTTCAGGATCAGCATGAGCTCGCAGAGAAATCCAATTTCAGGGAATTTAATATTATTTCGAGTCTAAACCCATTACACGCTTGGAACATTGCCACTTCGGCTCTGCCTTGCTCTCACTGTCTCAGATGAAGAAAAAAAAACCCTTAACGTTGACAGATATGCAAATTAAAATAATTGCACACTCGTGCGCGGTACGATATGCATATGCAATAACTACATTGAGCGCTAAAATCAATTAAAACTGTTTATTTTTAACGCACAACGATGATATTCCACAGATATCAAATCATCTTGCAAAGCGCTCGCAACCTGCTTGAACATCCCGCATCTCGTTTCACAGCTCATGGTATACAGAGTTCCGTGCGTGTGTGTCCGTGTGTACGCGTGTACATGGAGGGGCATGTGGGGAACGGTAGTGTAGCGGTTAGCGCTGCCCTACGGCGACACCAGTTCGATTCCCGCTCACGGTCAACACCAGTGACGATTATCTGAACGGGTCCTGGCCCTCCCCTAGATCGACTCAGCCCCAAATAAGTACCTGGTGCGGTGTGTAAAGACGTCGCCACTGGCGAGACAAAGGCGGTCGGGCGTGGTGCTGGCCACCCACCCCCTCGAGTACCGTACCGGCCTTCATTGATGCTCGTTAACAGCAATTGCCCCAACAGTCTGTTAAGGCTATACAGGGGATCTTTGTCTTTGCCTTTGTGTATGCGCATGTGAGCGGTGGCACAATGGTTAGCGCACTGGCCTACGAACCCGGCGATCCGAGTTCAATTCCCGTTCATGACCAATTACAGTGGCGTATATTTTAACCGGTCCTGCACCTCCACCACCTAGGTCAACAGCCTTAAATGAGTGCCATGTGCGGTGTGTAAACATTAGCACTTGGGAGACAAAGGTGGCCGGGCGTGGTGGTGGCTACCCACTCCCTCGTGTGCCATGTCGGCCTTCATAGGTGTTCGCTCTGTTTCAGAAGCGACCTGCATTCGTCCCAAGCGACCGATGTAGCTTCCTTCGCATAGGGGAGCTCTGGTTACTGAAATCGCCGAGGTCAACTCTGCCGAAAATCTGCTCTGACAGTGTGTGCAATCAGTTTCAAAGACAATGCACATACCGTAAGAGCATGTTTTTTGTTTGCATGTTCACCACAAGGATATGTGGTTAATGCAGACATGATTCCTTGCAAAGGTTTCACTTTGGTGTTTTAACATCTTACCACAACTGTTTATTGCCAGAAAGGGGAAAACCCTATTATCATAATGTAATACTGGCAAAGGAGGTCTCATGATACACTACGTATGTTTGGTCCACGCCGGGCTTCATAGGTGGCCGCTAACGACACTCACAGTCAGTCTACATGGGATCAGGCTAATTGCGATATCGTTTTCGCGTGTGTCCGATATGTCCCGGCGCCTTCTCCCGGCGGTAATGGGATTCAGCGCGGATTGGTGGGGGGGGGGGGGGGTCTCAGCGGCTGTGACCGGGTCAGAGACACCGTGCCCCCCCCTCACCGCTGAGAACCTGAGTTCGACTCCGTATTTCGACCACGCATGATGAACGCGTGGTTTTCCACTGTCGTGTGTGATCGATGTCGGGCCGGTCGCTATTGGGGGCACACACTTTGTGTTGAATTTGATTTGAAATGTAATTCTAAACAAATTTCGATTTCCTCTGTAAGGTGAAAGAAGTTCACCATACATACATAGCTTGGTACGCGGGGAGGCGTATCCCCCAGTGCGGATAGGAGGCAATAGAAGGGACATCAGAAGTAGTGATGTGATGGCCGTTCTGGCGAGGGAGGATTATGCAGCTGTGTGTGTGGACACGGAGCCCCATCTCTCCTGCAAACGTGCAGGGAGCCTTTCCAAAACATTATCTCCACCCTCTCCCCACCAATCGCACACTCTCCCCACAAAGACTACACTATCCCCATCAATACTACAATCTACCCACCTATCCCACATTTCCTCCCCCCATCGCTCCACTCCATTCCCTCCCTCCCTCCCCCCTCAACCCAACCCGGTATGCCCAGGCCAGGGGGCTGCCCACGCCCGGAGCGACCCGGAGACGCGACACGACGCGACCTCACGCTGCGCGCGCGCTCCGCTCGCTCCCTGATTGAAGGCGGCCCCTGCAACGGGGTGGGACGGGGAGTGGGAGGGGGGCTCAGGGAGAAAGGAGATGGCGGGGGGGGGGGGGAGACCGGCTGTGACCGTGGGGGCGCGTTGGCTTCTAGGGGTCCGCAAGGCGGTGATTACTTTTCCGGCGGTGCGGATCGGGATGAGAGGGCGCGGTGTCATTGCGGACGGCGCCTCAATGTGTGATGGAGTTTGATTTTTAACGATGCACAAACACCACGTCATCCACCACACACCACACCCCGACCACGGTGCATTTGTCTCCCAGCGTTGTTGCTTACATGCCACACGAGCTACTCATTTGAGGCTGAGTCGACCTTAGAGAGGCCCAGAACCGAGTCAGATATTCGCAATGGAACTCTGGTCGTCGGGTTCGTGGCGCAGTGCGCTGACCACGACGCTACCGCTCCCGGAACGTAGTCTCTGGCCGGCACTGCTCACCCCGGCCACCCAGGATCTCGGCCCTGCCGACTCGTCGCTCTGACCTCCGAGCCACCCCACCACCGCTCCGACAAAGCCATGACGTACGCGAACCCATACATCTCCCTTGTGACGTCTCTGTCATCATCTGAATTCGTAAAGGTCCCTTGTGGGGATGTCCCCTGATGAGACTGCACAGACGGGGTCCGTGGTCATCTTCAGAACGACGCGTGGCGATATTTGGAGGACCGCACCGAAACGACCCCGCTGTATATTTGGAGTGTGCACGCTCTCCCCGTGGTCGCGTCGATTTTGTTATCCGGGTCCTCCGATTTTTCCCTCCACATTTGGAAACCTGCTATCAATGTCCACATCTTGAGCCACTTCGTTGAGCTATAATTTGTGGCCAGGTCGCTTCTGCAAAAAAAAAATCGCTCAGTGGGCTTTTCCTGGTGTAAAATAAAAGCAAATTGCACCCTCTCGCTGGCCCTGGTATACCATCGTTCATCACCGCATGGCAATCAAACCGAACGGTTTCCAGCTCCGAGACGGGTACGCACTTCACAAGGACGAGCCCAAGGGTGGGAAACC
Organism: Lethenteron reissneri; assembly: GCF_015708825.2. Taxonomy (NCBI): domain Eukaryota; kingdom Metazoa; phylum Chordata; class Hyperoartia; order Petromyzontiformes; family Petromyzontidae; genus Lethenteron; species Lethenteron reissneri. Next base: position 10,136,851 of record NC_083798.1, on the reverse strand, counting down.
AAAATAACAATGCAGAGACACATTTTTTTTTTAGAATTCAGCAAAAAACAAAAGCCTTCATATTTCAAGAGCCGCAATGCACTGTGGTCTTGAATACGAGACGGCGATCCTTAATAAATAACGATCGCGGAGCAGAATCCCTTCAAGAGCCGCGTGCTCGCTCCGGAGGCGCCGGTTGCCGAGCCGTGGGCTTGGGCATTGTCCACTGTCTCCGACAGAGTGACCGTTGCACCCCTGTTTGTCGATCCACTGCTGGACGAGGGCTTCTCCGGGTTTGCGCGAGTCCCGGTGGTCGTCATGGAATTACGCGATGGATTAGCGGCCAATGAACTCGACCTAATTAATCACCAAAGGCGGTCCCATCCCGTGCATTCGTTCGCTTAAGTGGGTCACGAGAAAACGAGGTAGCGTTCTCGTGCGGGCTAAGATGCGTGTGCGTCTGAGAGTGTGTCTGTGGGGAGCGCTGGCGTAGAGGTTCGCGCTGCGAACGCGGCGACCCCAGTTCGATTCCCGCTCACGGACACCAACGCCAGCGACGGTCATCTGAACCCATCCTGGGCCTCCGCTAAGTGGGCTCAGAAACGAGTACCTGATGCGGTGAGTAAACATCACCACAAGGGAGACAAAGGCGTCCACGCGTGGTGCTGGCCACCCACCCCATCGTCTGTCGTGCCGGGACCCATAGGTGTTCGCTAAGAGCACGTGCCCCCAACAGTCTGTGAAGGCTACACGGTGGGGGGGGGGGGGGGGTCTTCGTCTTGGTTGTGCGTGTGTGTTAATAATTTTGCGCGCGCGTGTGTGTGTGTGGTACAGCGTGTTCAGTTCAGTGCTCGCTGGATGGAGTTCACGCAGTGGGAGACACGAGCGTGGCGACTGTTCCTCGTCCCCCTCCTCCTCCTCGTTCCCCCCCTCCTCCTCCTCGTTCCCCTCCTCCTCGTTCCCCTCCTCCTCCTCTTCACACGGGGCTCCTCGTCGGGTGAACAACGCGACGAGAAGCGGCGTCGCTCCTCTGCCAGGGAGGAAGCGCACCGCCGCGCTCGTGTGGGGGACGGTGATGTGGCGAATCCGTAGAATAGCCACGTGTGTGTGTGACGTGTCTATCGCCCCAGGCCAGTGTCCTTCAGTGGGGGGGGGGGGGGGGGGCACTTTCGCTGATGAGATTTCAACAATGTGAGGACCGCCACACGTATGAAACCATTGGAGCTTTGACAGGACGACGACGACGATGATGGTGGTGGGTGGGTGTTTCCACGCTTGTGTATTGTCGGGGGTCACGAAGGGTCGCCCATCACCCGCGGCCTTGCAATGAAGATCGCCGCCCTCGACTGTGAGCCCACGGCCTGGGCTCGGTGGCCTCGGAGAGCACCCGCGGGTGTTCACTAGCGGCGGGCTCGCCCCAACAGTCTCTATGGCTCTAGGTGGAACTAAGAGTGCACCTAGCCTGGCACTAGAACATCGGTGACGTCACCGTAACTTAATTCGGATGTCGGTTGTTACACCTTGACACGTGTGTCCGTATGTGTGCGTGTTCAATGAGTGCGTGGTGTATCCGGTTGTGTTGTGTGAAAATCAACAACGGCGAAACAAAGGCGGCCGGGCGTGGTCCTGGCCCTAACAGGGGGTCACTGACAGTGGCTCGCCCCAACAGTCCCTGGGGTTCTCGGCCTGCCTCCGAGCGCGTGCCCCGTGCCCCGTGCCACACGCTCTCCAGGCGAGCGCGTTGCGCGCAGCGCCCGACGTGAATCACGCGCAGCCCGAGACATCCACGCGCTCACGCACACGAGGAGAGTTTATCGAACCCGAGCGCGTCTCGAGGGGACAGAGCCGAGTATTTTTAGACGAGAACCCATCCGTGTGAACAAGTGACGAGGGCCTTGGCGGTGCCGGGTGGACATCTGTTCTAGAGCCTCGTCATGCCACGACACCCCGCCACCATGTCCCTCCCCGCACGCCCCCGCCTCTCCCCCCTGCTCCTCGTCCTCCGCGGGCCGTCACGGAGTGACAGATGTCCGTAGATTTCCCGGACTCGAGCAGCCTCTCCACTCGCTCTCTTCTCCCCTCCTCCTTTCATCTGCATCTTCGCCATCCTCCCCCCTTCCCCCTCTCCCTGCCTGCCTCCCCCGCGGCGCTACTTCAGTCACTCCCCCCTCTCTCGCCACTCGCCCCCCGCAATCCACTCGTGTAGAGTTTCCGCGAGGCTTGCAAAGAGCGGCGGATTAAAATAGGCGATTAGGCTCAGAGACACGTGCGCGTTATGTGCTGATCATCGATTGCTTCCGATCGAGATGCGATGTGGCGAGGGATATTGGAAGCTGTGCTGGGCAGACATTCCCTCCCCTCGCCAGCTCGCACTGAGACCAGCGTGGTGATGAGGTATGGGGGGGGGGGACAACACCCACGCTCCCCATCAACGATCGACGCGGCGTGGGGAGAACTTCAATCAGCGACGAAGGGGCTGCGATTTGTAATGAAGTACAGTATAGACGCTGTTTGGTGACGCTGCTGCGTTGGCAGCGGTGCACGAGGGTTGGTGGATCACCGCACGGATGTTGTGAATCTCCCTTCCTGTGTGCGTCCAGGAGGTGCCATGCCCCGGCTCGCCAGGAGATGGCGGTACAGCAAGTGGACTAATCGCCATCTGTTTCCATATGTACGGGGATTGAGCGTTGCCCCCTCGCGCAAGGCGTGGGTTTTCTCCGGGTGCTCCGGTTTCCTCCCACATGCATCATACTAATAAACGTCATAATAAACACAACGCATCATTCATTGGCTGAAACATCTTTAAATAAAAATCCAATGTTGTAGAACCCTCGAGAAAAAAGAGTCCTTTACGATTGCTATACGACTCTTGGATGACCAAGTAAATTATTTAAGTAATTTTTTTAAACCCACAAAACACACGCACACGCGACACATTCGCCAATGCCATAGAGAGCTGCCGTCACAACTCGACGGGAGATCCCCTTTAGAAGAGAGAACCCTCGTGGAGGTGCGGCATTTGGGGGGCATCAGGAGGCGCACAGACGGATATCGATCGCGGGGGGGTCCCCCTTCGGCTCCGTCACAGCCGCGTTGCCACGGTCCCATTGCACACGAAGGCTTAAGCCCCCCCCTCCCCTACCCACGTGTCTTCTAGACTGGTACCACGATTTATCGCCCCGCCAAACCAGGGCGGATTCGATTAATAGTTAGAATCGCGATTGATTCAGGGACCGGTTTGTTGTGGTCTCATTCTCACGGTGAAATGTCTCTCGTCTCTCGTTGTGTTCTGTATCGTGTGCGCAGTTGCATTCGTTCCATTCACCCGAATGTGACGACTTCACACGAGTCAGACAATGCCCGCGTGTGCATGCGCAGTGCAATGCACGGGCCATTGGGGGCTCCACTGCTGGACAGAGCCGACCCGCGCCGCGCGTGGCTGCGCTGGTTGGCGCGGGTTTGCCAATCTGTGGCGGTGCCCGTTCAGACATCACTCGCCAACCGATGCGAGCCACGGCGCGCTATGAAAGCCCTCGGTACATTGTCCCCTCCTCGGGCTCGCGGTCGCTGCCTCCCGCCGAGGCCGTTGTGTGTAAGGGGCTAGTAGGGGGGGGAGGGGGTAGGGGGTGGCGGGGTAAGGAGACACCTGCAACCGGAGAGCACGCAAGCTCCGCGCGAACACAAGCGGCCCCACGGAGAGCGCAGCTGCGCCGTGACAACGGGGACCCGCGTGCCCGCGGAGCAGCAGCACCCCCAGCAGCAGCAACAGCACCCCCAGCAGCCCCAGCCCCAGCAGCAGCACCAGCAGCACCCCCAGCAGCAGCACCAGCAGCACCAGCAGCACCCCTAGCCCCAGCAGCAGCACCAGCAGCACCCCCAACAGCACCCCCAGCAGCCCCAGCAGCACCCCTAGCCCCAGCAGCAGCAGCAGCACCCCCAGCAGCCCCAGCAGCACCCCCAGCAGCACCCCCAGCCCCAGCAGCAGCAACAGCACCCCCAGCAGCCCCAGCAGCACCCCCAGCAGCCCCAGCAGCACCCCCAGCAGCCCCAGCAGCACCCCCAGCACCCCCAGCAGCAGCAGCAGCACCCCCAGCAGCAGCAGCACCCCCAGCAACAGCAGCACCCCCAGCAGCAGCAACAGCAGCACCCTCAGCAGCAGCACCCCCAGCAGCCCCAGCACCACCCCCAGCAACAGCAGCACCCCCAGCAGCAGCAACAGCAGCACCCTCAGCAGCAGCACCCCCAGCAGCAGCAGCAGCAGCACCCCCAGCAGCAGCAGCACCCCCAGCAGCAGCAGCACCCCCAGCAGCAGCAGCACCCCAGCAGCAGCAGCACCCCCAGCAGCAACAGCAGCACCCCCAACAGCAGCCCCAGCACCATCAGCAGCGTCGCCCTTTCCCTTGCAGTCCGGGGGGGGGAGGCAGAAGTGAGCGCGGCGCGACACCTCCAACGCCTTTTGTTCGCTCCATTTTTGAGCACAAGGTTCTCACAGCAACGTCGGTCCGGACAGTCGCGCGCGTTCCCCGCGAGCGAAGCGGAGTTTGCATTGCACGGATCGTTATAGGGGCCATTATCCAGCTCCCCAACAGCACAACTCCCGGCCCCCTAACCTCCCCGCTCCCCTTCAACCTGTCCCCGACCACCAACTATCCACCCGCCCCCCACCCCTATCCGCCCTACAATACCCCCCTCCCCCCCCATCGATTTCTCCACCCCCGCCCCTAACCTCCTCGCAGCCACGCACGGGAGCCAGGGATCGAGAGCGGTGGCGGTAGTGCGATGAGTGCGGTGCGGGGGGTGGGGGGGTTCTCTCTGCATGGATTCTCGGTGGCGAGATGCGCGTCCGTCTGACAGTCGCAGCCGGAATTTCGAGTGGCTGCGTAGGGAAGGCTCGGACGCAACACCTCGGGATTTGATTTGTCGACCAAAATATCGGATCCGCTGGAACGCCTCGCCCGGCACGTGCATCCGACCCCACGTGGCGAGTTCGATTCGACAGATGCAGCATCAGGGCGAGAGATGTCCCTGGGGATGACTCCGAGTGCGCGTGGCCCTCGTGGTGAATAAATGATGACCGCTTGACCTCTTCGCTGACGGAAAGCGACGAGGAAACGGGGCGACGTTGCAACGCGGCTCCCCGCGGGGCCATCGGCAGCAGCTGCCGCGAGCGCGCGGATGAGTCTCGATCCAAGGCGCGCCACACTCGATGGATGGGCGCCGCCTTTGCCGGGAACGCGCTGCGATCATGAATCTGTAATGCTACGAGGCATCCGCTCCAGTCTGGACCTCAATTCCGCAACACTGCTCACCTTGCCCCCACTATCTCCGCACGCGTCACCAAAGTGTTTTCGGAACACGTTGAGGATTATTAAAATGCATGGGCCCCCGAGTGCACGGTAGACTTCTGTGTATCCATCACAGGTCTCTTGCTGAATATGAACACCGATTCTGCTCAGTCGCACTACTGTACTGCGGAACATGCTGGCCTTTCAAACGGCTGTGCAGTGAGAAACGCGTCATGCCGTGCATCTTGGCCCCCAGCTGAGTTGTATTGGAGCCCAAGGCTGATACCAGTGGCGCAGTGACATCGGAAGCTGCCACCCCCCTGCCCTCTCTCCCCCGCCCGGGGTCCAACAAGCCCGTTGACAGACAGGGAGTGGGGGGGTCTTCGTCCACCAGTGCATTGACAGGGGACTGGCAATTATCCACATTTTAGTTATTTAGCCGATCATACCACACACGTCAACTACCGCTCGCAAATTCACACGCCGCGGTCTATCCACTGCTAGACGAAGACCGGCTCGTGCCCTCACGCAGAGCCCGGCGTAACCACACAATCTCATCTCAGCTATCGCGCTAGGGGGCCACGGGGCTCCTCAAGTCCGAGGGCCCTCGCGGTGCTGCGCCGCTCGCACACGGTCCATCCTGGCCGCACGCGATGGGGACGCGACGAGACCCTACGGGGCAGAGTCGAGACACCGACATCGTAACCGAGGCGCTGCACCGGGACCGCATGACTCTGTCTCTCTCTCTCATCTCTGAGTGCACGCGCGCGTACTTAATTCATCTCAACCCGCGCCGTTAAGTGGACGTGATGGAAGAGGTGAGGGGGAGGGGGGAGGGGTGTAAGGGGGGAGGGGTGGTGGTTGTGGGGGGTTGGGGGGGGCTGCATGCGGTCGGAAAGAATGACGCGACCCCGGGGCGCGGGATGAGGCTAATTGCGTGCAGGGGGCCCGGTGATGTCGCGCGCAATCTGCGCTCAGCGCGCGCCATTCCATTCACAACAAAACGGAGCAATTCGCCTTTTACCGCCCGCCCCCAGTCGCGTTAATTGGCCGCGTCGCGGAGGGAAGCGCGAGAATGGCTGGGGCCTGGCCAAAGGCGATTCACGCCCCGCGCTAATTAATACTTTCCGTCAGGAGAGCACGAACCGCGCGGCGACCCGCGCGGTCCCCGCGGGGAGACGGATAGGCCTTGCGCCGCGTCTCCCACTCCGTTCCCTCCGATCTTCTGCCGCCCCCCCCACACTCCCCTCCCCCTGGGGTGAGGGTCAGGGCAGAGGTCACTGCTCGCTCGTGTCGAGGCTGCACGGGTGGGGAAACAAAAACTCCGGAGTCATTCGCTCGGCGAACTCTGACCCTTGAATTGGGAGCGCATTCAGTGAGCTGCTTTCTGGGGTCGAGCGGTGGCGCTGTGATTAGCGCGCTGCTCTATGCACTCGGCGACACGAGTTTGAATTGCCGGAAGCGACTAAATTCAGCTGTTCGTGGTATCTTACCCTGTCCTCGATGCTATCCTTCAGCAACACACCTCTGAGCAGAATGGTAAAGTATAGTCAAAGCGACGACAACAACAACAACCGCCTATGACCGACACAGCACGGGGAGGCATTAATCCAGGGGTGGATTGACAAACAGACCTGTAGATTGTTGATTATTTTGTATTATTATCGCGCGTGCAGTCTCGTCGCGACAACGGGACATTGTCAGCAGCGTTGAGAGTCGTGCTCAACCTCGCGCCGTGCCACTTCTACCCCCCCCCCCCCCCATTTCCATCTCATTAAGACGTGCATTTCAAAATCGTGAGACGGTGTGCACTAATTGGGGTATAATTACATCGGCCGTGCACTCGACTTAATGAGCAATGTGCAGGAGAGACGCACGCCCGCGCCACGCGCTGCGGCAGGGATAGAGGCAGCGCCTGACGGAACGAAATGCGAGTTGCAATCAATGAGACCTGCACGGCCACGGAGCGGTGAGCCGGCGACAGCCGATATCCTATCGCCGCAGCAGACACGTGTCTGGGTGTGGAGCAAGTCGGTGGGGCCCTAGGCCCGCGAGTCACACAAGGCCCCGTCACTTCGTTCCACACAAGGCCCCGTCACTTCGTTCCACACAAGGTCCCGAGGTCGACCACTTTTTGTTAAATGGCCCCGCAAATGAAATGTATCTGTCACTGCAAACTTCTTAGCCGCTCTGCTCGAACACTCCGTCGAGGTGCACGGCATTGCTCGTGTTATAATCGGATACAGCTGCGGTGCGTGCGTGTGCGTGTGTGAGTTCACGGTGACGGTAGGGTAGCGGTTAGCGCTACCCTGCGCTGCGAAGCCGGCGACCCGGGTTCGACTTCCACTCACGGCCACCAACACCGGTGAGGATTATTTGAACCGGTCTTGGGCCTCCTCCAGGTCGACTCAGCCTCAAATGCGTACCTGGTGCGGTGTGTAAAAACATCGCCACTAGTGAGAGAAAGGCGGTCGGGCGTGGTGCTGGCCTTCGTGGCCGTGCCGGCTTTCATAGGTGCTCGCGAACAGCACTTGCCCCTACAGTCTGTTAAGGCTACACGGGGGATCTTTGTCTTTGTTCACGTGTGGCCCGTCAAAGGTATTACAACCAACTCAGCAGCACATTCGTCAAGAACACTGTGTGGCCTTCAAATATACATGATAGGCGACGTTTCGGATGCTGGCCCTTCTTCACAGCACATAGAGAGGAAATGAAGTCGATTCCCTCTCTGGCCTCTCTCTTTGAGCTGTGAAAAGGGCCGTTGCCTCAAAACGTCGCCTAGTATATATACAGGAGAGTATTGTTAAGGCCCCCACAGTGTTAGAGTCGAGTGTACTGAGTTTGTGTTGCTGATGTTTGTGTCTGCGCACCAACTACCAACCCAGCAGCAGCGGCGTCACCGGACGAAGGGGCATTTGGGAGCTCTGACACGGGCAGCGACGTTCATCTCCCATCACGAAAACAACATCGCCTATCCCGCCCCACCCCGAACCCACGGATTGACCCAACGGCCTCAGCTCGTCGTGGTGGTCGTGGTGGAGGTGATGGAGGTGGCGGGTGGACACGGTGGTGGAGACGCACGCCACGCGTTGTCGCCCGAGACGAGCAGCCAAACAGCACGGGACCCCCCCCCCCCCGACCCACCACGAGGGTGAATTTCCCCCCACAGAGCCACCGCGTCAATAGACCGCCCCCCCCACCCCCCACAACGCTGGCGGGGACACGAGGAGGACGAGGAGGAGTGCGCTGCTGCTTTGTTCTCGCGCGTTTGTTTATTTTAATGACGTCACGCTGTTCGGTGCGGGAGGGAGGGGGCAGTGGCTGGTGATGGGGGAGAGGCGGTGGGTGGTGAGTATTTGGTGGTGAGGCGGAGGGGGGGAGGCTGAGTTCATGTCTCTAAGATTCCGCTCCAAGCCTCCACGCCGCCAGCGCCCTCTGAGTCTGATGGCACGGGACACGTGCGCATGGCGTTGCGCTCAGATTCTGACCGTCGCTTCTGGCCGACGCCAAATCCGCATCCGTTGGCCCTGCCACGCATCCGCGTGCAGAGAGGGAGACACCGCTGCCGCAGAGTCGATGTCGTATGCGTGGATCGGCCGGCATTCTCTCTCATCTCGATCATCGTCAACGTCAGCCTTAGTCAATCCCTTGCTGGACGAATGCTTCCAACCAGGCCGCCACCGGCTCTCACGCTCCTGCGATGCCAACATCCCAGCGGGGGGCGCCGTTCCGGCCGCTCTCGCCGCTGACGTCTGCTTCGTTCGCCGTTCTCTCGGGCGAGTTCCCTCGCTCGGCTGCCACTCCGTCAGGGGCGCTGACAATCTGCCACCAGCCCTCCCAAGCCACGTGCCCTGGCCACAGACCGCTCGCTTTCCCAAATCGCGTGAATGATGCTTCTCAAACTGCGTGCGTTCGAGGCCATCTCACATGCCTTTGAACCTTGGCGAACATTCCTCAGTCGCGTGGCGGGATGACGTTGGTCCGCACGACAGACGCTGGGATTTGAACTCGCCGAGCGCACGGCACAGCGCACGGAGGCGGCAGGGACACCGCGCAGCGCCAATGGGAACAGCGCAGCATAGACAACACGGACACCGCGAAGGGACACCATGCACACAGCGCCTCTAGCACGGCCGGTAGCTGTTGCGTCGTGGAGCTGCCACGGTTGTTGTTGTTGCTGCTGCTGCTGTTGTTGTTATTTAGAAACACAGCTTCGCAAGAAGGCGCTGCACGAGCTGCGCCGTCAGATGTTCCAACACCGCTCGCACTCACTCCTCATACACTCACTCACTCACTCATACATTCACTCACTCACACACTCAGTCATTCACTCATACACTCACTCACTCACACACTCACTCACTCATACACTCACTCATACACTCACTCACTCACTCATACACTCACTCACTCATACACTCACTCACTCATACACTCACTCATACACTCACTCACTCACTCATACACTCACTCATACACTCACTCACTCATACACTCAGTCACTCATACACTCACTCACTCATACACTCACTCACTCATACACTCACTCATACACTCACTCACTCATACACTCACTCACTCATACACTCACTCATACACACACTCACTCACTCATATACTCACTCACTCATACACTCACTCACTCAAACACTCTGCGAGGCTTTCTGAGCCTGATAACTTCGTGTGGGTGCAGGGACGAGGCCACTCCGGCTTCTTGGCCTCGACCCGGCAGTTGTCCCCACGAGACATTCATCACAGACAGGCGGACGGGCTGTTCACTCACCGCGAGCGAGGCGTCGTGCATCTCTCCGCTTTTAATTGGCGTTCATATTCACGGCCTACAGTCACAGACTCCTCCCATGTACACCGCCTCCAACCACCCCGCAAAACCCACACCACCCCTCACCACCCACCGCTCACCACCCATCCCACCGCTCACCACCCACCTCACCACCCATCCCACCGCTCACCACTCACCCCACCCCTCACCACCCACCCCACCGCTCACCACCCACCTCACCACCCACCCCACCCCTCACCACCCACCCCACCGCACACCACCCACCTCACCACCCACCCCACCCCTCACCACCCACCCCACCCCTCACCACCCACCCCATCGCTCACCACTCATCCCACCGCTCACCACCCACCCCTCACCACCCACCACACCCCTCACCACCCACCCCTCACCACCCACCCCACCGCTCACCACCCACCCCTCACCACCCATTCCACCGCTCACCACGCACCCCACCTATCACCACCCACCCCAACCCTCACCACCCACCTCACCGATCACCACCCACCTCACCACCCACCCCACCCCACCCCTCACCACGCACCCCACCGCTCACCACCCACCCCACCCCTCACCACCCACCCCACCGATCACCACCCACCTCACCACCCACCCCACCCCACCCCTCACCACCCACCCCACCGCACACCACCCACCTCAACACCCACCCCACCGCTCACCACCCATCCCACCGCTCACCACTCATCCCACCCCTCACCACTCACCCCACCCCTCACCACCCATCCCACCGCTCACCACCCACCCCACCCCTCACCACCCACCCCACCCCTCACCACCCACCCCACCCCTCACCACCCACCCCGCCCCTCACCACACACCCTGCCCCTCACCACCCACCCCACCCCTCACCACCCACCCCATCGCTCACCACTCATCCCACCGCTCACCACCCACCCCTCACCACCCACCACACCCCTCCACCCCCACCCCACACCACCCCTCACCACCCACCCCACCCCTCACCACCCATCCCACCGCTCACCACCCACCCCACCCCTCACCACCCACCCCACCCCTCACCACCCACCCCACCCCTCACCACCCACCCCACCCCTCACCACCCACCCCATCGCTCACCACTCATCCCACCGCTCACCACCCACCCCTCACCACCCACCACACCCCTCCACACCCACCCCACACCACCCCTCACCACCCACCCCACCCCTCACCACCCACCCCACCGCTCACCACCCACCCCTCACCACCCACCCCACCCCTCACCACCCACCCCACCCCTCACTACCCACCGCTCACCACCCACCCCACCCCTCACCACCCACCCACCCGCTCACCACCCACCCCTCACCACCCACCCCACCCCTCACCACCCACCCCACCCCTCACTACCCACCGCTCACCACCCACCCCACCCCTCACCACCCACCCCACCGCTCACCACCCACCCCTCACCACCAACGCCACCCCTCACCACCCACCCCACCCCTCACTACCCACCGCTCACCACCCACCCCACCCCTCACCACTCACCCCACCCCTCACCACCCATCCCACCGCTCACCACCCACCCCACCCCTCACCACCCATCCCACCGCTCACCACCCACCCCACCCCTCACCACCCACCCCACCCCTCACCACACACCCCGCCCCTCACCACCCACCCCACCCCTCACCACCCACCCCATCGCTCACCACTCATCCCACCGCTCACCACCCACCCCACCCCTCACCACCCACCCCACCCCTCACCACACACCCCGCCCCTCACCACCCACCCCACCCCTCACCACCCACCCCATCGCTCACCACTCATCCCACCGCTCACCACCCACCCCTCACCACCCACCACACCCCTCCACACCCACCCCACACCACCCCTCACCACCCACCCCACCTCTCACCACCCACCCCACCGCTCACCACCCACCCCTCACCACCCACCCCACCCCTCACCACCCACCCCACCCCTCACTACCCACCGCTCACCACCCACCCCACCCCTCACCACCCACCCCACCGCTCACCACCACGGCAGAAGGGTTGCACGGTGTGGGTGATGCAATGCCCCGGCCTGCAGGTCGCTCTCAAATGGTTTCACGCAACAGTTCCCCCGAGTGTGCGGCTTACGGCGTCATTCATACTCGTGTGTGTGTGTATGTCATGTGTGTGTGTGTTGTGTGTGTGTTGTGTATGTCATGTGTGTGTGTGTTGTGTGTGTGTATTGTGTGTGTGTTGTGTGTGTCGTGTGTGTGTGTTGTGTATGTCGTGTGTGTGTATGTCATGTGTGTGTTGTGTATGTCGTGTGTGTGTGTTGTGTATGTCATGTGTGTGTGTGTTGTGTGTGTGTGTTGTGTGTGTGTATTGTGTATGTCGTGTGTGTGTGTCATGTGTGTGTGTGTGTGTATGTCGTGTGTGTGTGTGTTGTGTATGTCGTGTGTGTGTGTTGTGTGTGTGTGTTGTGTGTGTGTATTGTGTATGTTGTGTGTATGTGTTGTGTATGTCGTGTGTGTGTGTTGTGTGTGTGTGTGTTGTGTATGTCGTGTGTGTGTGTTGTGTATGTCATGTGTGTGTGTGTTGTGTATGTCGTGTGTGTGTTGTGTATGTCATGTGTGTGTGTGTTGTGTGTGTGTATTGTGTATTTCGTGTGTGTGTGTGTCATGTGTGTGTGTATGTCGTGTGTGTGTGTGTTGTGTATGTCGTGTGTGTGTTGTGTGTGTGTATTGTGTATGTCGTGTGTGTGTGTTGTGTATGTCGTGTGTGTGTGTGTTGTGTGTGTGTATTGTGTATGTCATGTGTGTATATGTCATGTGTGTGTGTGTTGTGTGTGTGTATTGTGTATGTCATGTGTGTGTATGTCATGTGTGTGTGTGTTGTGTGTGTGTATTGTGTATGTCGTGTGTGTGTGTGTGTGTGTGTGTCGTGTGTGTGTATTGTGTATGTCATGTGTGTGTATGTCATGTGTGTGTGTGGTGTGTGTGTATTGTGTATGTCGTGTGTGTGTGTGTTGTGTGTGTGTCGTGTGTGTGTATTGTGTATGTCGTGTGTGTGTGTATGTCATGTGTGTGTGTGTTGTGTGTGTGTATTGTGTATGTCATGTGTGTGTATGTCATGTGTGTGTGTGTGTGTATTGTGTATGTCATGTGTGTGTATGTCGTGTGTGTGTGTATTGTGTATGTCGTGTGTGTGTGTTGTGTATGTCGTGTGTGTGTACGTACTGTGCGCGTATTGCGTGTGTATGTGTGTAGCGAATACAAATCACTTTTATGTTGCCTCAAAATGCACCTAGCCTGGCACGAACGCTGTTGTGACGTGGCGTAATCTACAAGTATCCTAGTAAACTAAAAGTCAACGTTGCCGTGTGGTTGGAACCGTTGGACCGACGTCAGCTCAACGTTCCACAATGTTTACTGGGATAAATTGCCAAGCGCCACTTATCACGCGGCACGCTCGCACAGCGCGCGCGACTCGACGCGACCTTCGCTGGGAACAGCGGCGACTCGTTGCGCTCTCATCGTGAAGGCGACACTGAGCGGTGTGCGAGTGGCATCGCCCGGGGGAGGATCTTTAGCCGCTAGGAGGAGGAGGAGAAGAGATATTCACAAGGTCCACGGTTCGCAGAAAATGGTTCAGTGGCTCTTAATTAAGAGGCAGACTCCACGTCTGCTTCGTGAATAATGTAGCCCAACCATTCCCCATTCATCCTCCTCCTCCTCCTCCCCCCACCACCACCACCCGTCTCACCCAGCCCCTCCACAGCGTCTCACCCGCGGTGAATGTAGCACTCGGAGCAGGGTCGTGGGCAACATCCACTGACCTGTAACGCGCGCCATGTTACAACCCGGTCGCGATGCCGCGTTCAGCGGAGCGCCGCTGTCTCGATCGCAGCGCGCCCTCTCCCGAACGCGGCGAGTGCAGTGATGGCACGCGCTGCGTGCGATATGAGACGATGCCGTCCGCACGCTTTGTGGTTGCCATACGCGCCCTGTGTACCCTACCACCATCAGTTGTACCGATGATGCATTCCCTGCAGCGGTATGTAGCCGGTACCCCGTGCACCGTGGGGCATCCGTGGCACTCATGCCGCGTGCTGTGCAGTAGTTTGGAGGTTTGCCGCAATCCTCGCAAGAATAGATTCTGCTTTAATTGAACAAGAGCCCCGGTAGAAATCACGAGCGGTAAGGAGAGGAGGGAGGCAAGATGTTCCGAGTCTTCACCTATCAACGAAAGAGTGGGATACCAAATGTGCCCACTCCAGCCCAAAAGTATTTTCTCCATATCTAGGGCGAGGGCGTAGGTTAGCGAGACTGACCTTTGTGCTCGCCAAAAACGAGCCATAAAACCTTACTGACCTCAGGGAGCATAAACCATCGAGTGGACTCCGGTCATCCTCGCAGCAGCGGATTTCAGAAAAGCATCGAACAAAAACGGCGGTCATCGCATTGCGCGCTTTCAGATGCGCTTCTGCCAAACAAATATTTTTCAATAATTGTTCACTCCTCCACTCCAGACTTGTCACATGTGGACCAATTGACGTTCATATTCCGGTTTGTTAACAGCAGCGGGGATGTGGTGGAGCGATTCCGTGGGCTTTGAGCCAATTGAGAGCCACACTGGTAAAAGTTTAGCAGACTGTGTGATTTTGATGGTGGAGGGCCTTGGGTTGGACCTCTCAAAGCGTAGAGGTCAGTCATATCACAATGCAAGCAACATGTCAGGAAAATACAATGGGCTACAGGCCCACCTGAAACAAAAAAAAACCTCTGATAGAATGTGCCTTGTGCAGCGCATTCACTTAACTTAGTTGGTGTTAACACCTTAGACGGCAGTAGCCCAGAGGCTGACGAGTATTTTTTAACATGTTGCAGTCACTGTACATATTTTGCTCTTCATCCACACACAGATGGGGCAAAGAATTTCGGAAGACAGATGTCAGATGACATTAAAATCGTTGTCCAGTGCTCGGTGGAGTGCTCGGGCAGAGTCAACCAAGGCACTGTGGAGAAATTACACCCACATTAGAGGCCTTCGGTGGTATGTGCAATGATGATAATGAGAAAAGAGATACTCGACTTGAGGCCACTGGACTATGTGCTAAATTGGACATCTTAGAGATGGTGTTCATGGCACATTTCTGGGATGTCATACTTGACCGGTTCCACGCGACAAGCTTGCACCTACAAACAAGTGACATTGACATCTCTGTAGCAGCACAGATTTTATCTTCGTTGAGGGCATTTGTGGTGGGACAGCGAGACCAGTTTGAGGCTTTTGAAAGGGCAGCCTTAAATGTGACAGGTGTCTCTCAGTCATCTGAGCACGATCTTCAGCGAAAGAGGAAACGCAAAACATTTGCAGATGAGAGCTCACAGCCAGGTGTGACACTTGAGGGGAGGGAGAAGTTCAAAATATACACATTTTATGTGGTCATTGATAAGCTGGTAGCATGCCTTGAACATCGCTTGAACGCTTACAAGCGTTTGACCAGTCTCTTTGGAGTTCTATTTATGTCAGATCAGGTGTCTAACAGTGATGCCATCGTGGTAAAGGTAAATGCACTCTCCGCTGCATATCCATCAGACCGGGACACGAACTTTGCCAACGAACTCATACAATTCAAGTCTTTCATGTCTGACTGAGGGTGAGAAGTGCCCCACTAAATTGCTTGAGATGTTGCAGGCACTTAATATGCAATCAGTGTTTCCCCAATGTTTTCGTGTCACTTCGAATTTTTCTAACTTTGCCTGTGACAAAACTGCCAGGGTGAGCGGACATTTTCCCTTTTAGGCAGAATAAAAAATGAGCTGCGGAGTAGCAGGTGCCAAACACGCCTCAGCTCATCGTCACTTATGTCAATAGTCAGACCTTGCCAGACAGCGAGATTCAGACTATTGGATGATTTTGCGAGGAGGAAGGCAAGAAAAACACCAATATAGGAAAGCGGGGGGGGGGGGGGCAGGGGCCTCACGGGACCACGACCCGGCCCCAGGTGTTTGGGTGTTCTCCTCTTTTCCACAACAAGCGGCACGTGAATCCGTTGCCGTCTCAAGCATCGATTCATTGTCCCGCGTATTCACCGTCTCATTTGGATTGCGTCTCATCTGTTGCCTGTCGTGTACACTCCGTCTTGTGTGTGTATGTGTGTACGTACATGTGTGTGTACGTGTGCGTACGTGTGTGTGTACGTGTGCGTACGTGTGTGTGTACGTGTGTGTGTGCGTGTTGACCTTCTTTTGGAACGTACGTAGCCAACCGTGCTAATCGGAGGTGCAGGGGAAGGACAGCGAGCCAGGGTATTGCGTGCCCCATTGCCCCCTGACGGAACAATCGCGCACAATCGGCACGCATCGTAAGTAGTCGAGCGTCGCAGAGAGCATCTTTGTATGCACGATATCGTGAGCGTACGGATATATTTTAATCGACAGGTCAACACGCCGGGCTGCGCAACGCTGCACCGCGATCCCTTTCAGAGGAATTGCTCGGCTCAGATCCCCGTGGATGTGGCAACGGCGAACAAAAAACGGACCGCGTCGACCCCCTGGCGAACGGCGATTGGGCGGCGTTTCATCGGGGAGGGACAAAACAACAACAACACAAACATCGGACGAATAATGAAGTCACCAAGATGTGAATCTGGCGCCCCTCGAGTTGACCGGATATTCCCAACTCGCGTGATCGACGGCGCCGCGTGCACAGCCAACCGGGCGGCGCGATAGTAACGCACAGAGTTGATGTGCGGGGACGGCTTCGCGGCTCCGGTTTTGGGGAGAACACAAACCCCGTCTCGAGATGTCCAGCCTCACTCTCTAGAGATCGACGCGTGCTAGGTGGTGGATTCGTCCAGACCTGGAAGCTGAAGGCAGTCAGGACGACGATGATGATGATGACGATGACACGGGCTCCTACCAGGCCAGTTCTCCCCGGGATGCGACATGAGCTGCGTGCGCCCGTCCGCTGAAGAAAGCCGCTGGCCGAGACACTCTGGTTTGCGGTGGTTCTGTGTGTCTGTCTGTCTGTGTGTGTGACTATTTGGGTCTCCGTGAATCCATGGGCCGCTGCGCGAGTGCGCGTTGATAATGAAGCCGCTGCCAGCCCAATCCAGTTTCTGTTCCATTCCACCTGCGCAGGTTCTCACTCGAGACAGGGGCACGCGGCTCGAATCGAAGCCGCGCGCTGCCACCGCCGCCGCCTCCTCTCGCAGCAGGGAGCCACGGGGGAGCGAGCCCCTGTCAGCTCGCGTCTCCGTCTCGGCGTCGTTCCCGTGTCCTCGTGGTCCCCCGCGTCCCGCCCGTGTCTCATTCGGACCCACGCCTCTCCATCATGCGGCGCGGGTAGAGCGAGCGACCCCGTGACTTCCCCGTGCTTCTCACCGCACCAGCACCCACAGCCCCCCCCCCCCTCTCTCCAGCCCCCGTGCTCCCCACCCCCCCCTCTCTCAGGACACACAGCGCACGCGCGGCGTTCCCGGAGCGTAATTCGACGAGTGTCCTAACTGGGCGGCATGCATGAACGCACCTCTGACATTTCGTATTCTTGACATGTGCCGTATATATTAAATATTATACTTTAAGTATAAATAAACAGTTCAAGTGTCTATAGAATCTTTGGAGAGATTAACAGTTTCACCTACGTGCGTTAAAAAAAGTGCGTTACAGGGCAGCGCGCGCTGCGATGGGAAGCAGCCGCCACCGTCACGACACCCGCGTGGAGCCGGACTTGTCACCCCCCACCCCCACCGTTGACTCTGCCGTTCTCCTTCTTCGCTCTCGCGTCGCGCTCTCAAATCCCAACTCGCCGCACACTCCGTGCACGGCCGCTGCCGCTGCCGCCGCCGCGAGCCGAGCAGAGTCGAGCCGAACGGAGCTTTCCACGCCCGCGGGAAATCTAGAATGTGGCGTGCCCAGCCGCGTGCTATACATTTTTTTATATTTTTAACATAAAAGATCAACGGCCGTCCCCAGTGCAAAGAAACGCGCGCTGCTGATGCGGGGAACGAACGAACGAACGAACGAAGGAACGGGTGAGATCAGCAACGCGTCCGGAGGGCGCTTTGTCGGCGGGGCCCGTCCGGCACATTGCGCGGGCGACGCGCGCTCTGCCAAACTCCGCGTGAAGCAGGCGGAGCCGGCGGCGCGTCCCGACGGGCAGCGGCTCAGACGACCACCTCGGTGCTCAACGCCACCCGGGCACCACCAGCGCCGCCACCGCCATCCTCGTCCCTCCTGCGCCAACTCCTGCGCACGGCGTCGGCGCGGAGGTAGGGCTGGCTCCTCAGGTCTGCGGGGACACGCGAGCACGATGCGCACGTCGTCAGCACGCCTGCCGAATTCGCGCGAGCACGGCGAGACTGCACAGAGCTCGACTGGAAGGTGGCTCAAGGACTCGAGCACGGAGCCAGCACCACTGAGATCCGAGCTACGAATCAAATTGCACAGCGGTCGTGGTTCTTATTGCATTAGAATTAAACTTTTTTTTTAACAGGTAAGGCCCATTGAGCTATACAGTGTACAGCTCTTTTTCAGAAGACGACCCTCGCCACAAATTGATAGCTCAACGAAGTGTCACGTGGAAATCTATAGCTGGTAATTACTCTGAATGCACGTTGAATCTAAACGTGGAGGGGAAAACCGGAGGACCAGGAGAAAAATGCAGGCGATCCCGGGGAGATCATGCAAACTCAAGATGTACAGGCATCGCGTCAGGGTCGGGATCGAACTCACGACCCCCTGTATACCAGGCGAGGTAGTTAACATCTCCTAGCCACCGTGGCGCCCCTCGTTAATGGGATTGGCCAAACGTCTGAAACGCAGGACCCTCCTAAAAACGAGTATTTAGACTCAGCGAGGCTTCCCTGCATAGACGGCATTACTATTATTAAAACAGATAACGAATACTGTCCTGTGCAGCAATCGGTATGAACAACCACGGACATTGCTGGGCATTCGGCAAAGTCCGCCCGTAATCTGCCCCGCGCCCATTCCCCTCACCCCCCGTTTCCCACCAGCAGAGCCACTTATCTACAGACAAGAGCTCATGTGCATCAACCACGACCGCTCCACTGCTGGAAGAAGGCCTCCGCAGGCCGCGGGGCACGCGCTCACGGCCCTGCCGTGTCAACGGGAGGCTGCGGGGTTGCGTTGGGTCGCGTCCGGCGCTAAGAGGAGCGCGGAGCGGCCGCGTGCGCGTACGAGGCTGGGCGCCAGGAGGTCTTCGGGCAGCGGAAGATCGCAGAGCAGACGCGAGGAGCGCTTGGCAGTGCGAGCAGCAAACGGGACAGCCTTGAGCACTGACAGGAGGAGGACGGGCCAAGGAGCGCACGCGCGCACACACGCGCAGACACGCACACGTACACACACGAAGACACGTACACACACGCACGTACACACATACGCGCATAAACATGCACACGTGCGCACACACACAGACAGGTACACATACACACACCCGTAGGCACGTACACACACGCGCGCAGACGCACGTACACACACGTAGACACGCACACGTACACACACATGTAGACACGCACACGTACACACACACGTACACACGCACACGTACACATACACGTAGACACACACACACACGTAGACACGCACACACACGTACACACGCACGTAGACGCACGTACACACACGTAGACGCACGTACACACACGTAGACACACGTACGCATGGACATGCACATGTGCGAACATACAGACACGTACACATACACACACCAGTAGACACACACACGTATACACACGAAGACACGTACACACTCACGTACACACGCACGTACACACACACGCCGCGCATAGACATGCACACGTGCGCACACACACAGACACGTACACATACACACACCTGTAGGCACGTTCACACACGCGCACAGACACACGTAGACACGCACACGCATAATCGCACGCGAGAACGCGCGCACAGACGCCGTGCACGCCCACGCGCGCACCCGTGTGTGTGCCAGAAGGAGAGTTGAGAAGGACATTTGGAAACGGGGTGGTTAGTGGTGGTTGGTGGTGATGGTGGGCGGGCGGGCGGGCGGGCGGGCGGGGGCGAAGGAATAGGTGTCACGCACGCGGCAGCGGTGGCAGTGATTAGAGGGGGGAAACAATGAGGCAATCAGAAGCGCCATCAGCCCCGCTGGCAGTAGGCGGGCAGAGGAGGCCGTGAAACCGCCAAGGCTGGCCTCGTATGGAGTTATAAATAGCGCGTTTATTAAAACGCGACTTGGAAGACGAGACGCGCTGCACGCAATAGCCCATTTCCCCTCCCCTCCCCGTATGTGTCCGCTCGCTATATCACATAAATTAAACACGCGACCGCACGATGCGAATACGGTGACAACAAAGACTACGACTGCAACGACTGCGATTAATTTCTCAACGAGAAATCGTTTCTCGCTAATTTGACGTTCTTTCCGAATAGCGTTCTCCCATCGTCACGCTCCACCAGTGGATTGAACGGTTTACATCATGGCCATAATCATCCCCATTGCATCATCATCATCACCGTCACTATTGCATCACCATCACCACTGCATCATCATCACCATTGCATCACCATCACCACTGCATCATCATCGTCGTCGTTATCATCATCACCATAGCATCACCGCTGCTGCATCATCATCACCATCGTCATTTTCCTTTAACTACGGCGAGAGCCATCCACTGAGACCCAGTGGCTGGTGGAGGCGCGCAAACACCGCGTGCGGTGAGCTCCATGGCACGGATATTGGCCACGGGGGAGACATAAGCAGCGGGTCTTTTCTTTCGTAGGGCTGGTCACGCCTAGATAACGGCATCAAGAGCAAGCCGAGTAACGTATCGCTGTGATGTCTCCTTCGCGTTTGTGAATCGGGCATTGCATCGTTACATTTTGTACGGTCTGGTCTGGATGACCACAGTCGCAACACTGGAGAGTTTTCTATTTTACATTTGTGCATCAGGTATAAGCATCTTGCCATGGTTTGTGCAGCGGATACGGTATAGGGTGGACCATGAGCTTCGTGGAAGATGAAAACCCAGTCATCTTCTGCGTTGGGTCTTTTACAAGGTGTTTCTTTGAAATATATGAATACAATTTTTGGGGAGGGGGCACCTGAAATTGTATTTCATCTCTTGAAAATGACTTGTATGCAAATTACTGCTTGTAAAACGAGAGGGCACATAAGGTCGCCAGATCACGTGGTACGCTGCTGCTGCTGCCGCATCAGCTGAAGGCGGCATGGGTTCCTTGGTGCGTCAGGCTGGGTGAAGCTCTCCTCGACAAACAATCGCCGTCGGCATTAGCGCTGTTATGATGCCGATTATGATTATTGTTGGTGTTGCAACGACGACAGCGCAGGCAGCACGAACCTGTGATGATGTCCTCGATGGCGCCGTCTTTGCCCTCGTAAACGACGCGCTCCTTCGCCAGCTGCCTCCTCTTGAGCTCGGCAATGAGTTCGAGCTCCGCGCGCTTGGGCACCGCGTTTCCATGCGCAGCGCCCGTGCCGGGCTGGTGACGGGAAGGGAGTGGGGGACGTGGGCTCTCTGAGCGGCATGTCGATGTGCTTGGGTGGAGTGGGTTAGCAGCGCTGCGCTACGAACCCGGCCACAGATATCAGCGGCGAATGTCTGAAGCGGTTCCTGGGCCACCCTTAGGCCGACTCAGCCCTAAATGAGTCCCTGGTAGCGATGTGAACATTGGCACTCGGAAAACAAAAGCGCCCAGCGTGGTTCTCAGTGCCGGATTAAGCTAGTGCGGGGCTTGTAGCATGTTATAAAGGGGCCCCCTAAAATAAAGGCGTAAATATTAAAACACACATTTTTTACTCGCATAGTAAAGCAATTATATTTTTTCATTCGCTATACAGCCAGATGATATGACAAATCGCTAACCTTAAACACCCAGTCGTTCATAAAAGTTGAAGGCAGTATAGTACTATAGTAATGGAGCAGCGCTTAAATGCTTGGAAGCATTTAGTGCAGTGCCCTTGAAAGTGCGGGGCCCGTAGCATATGTAGCTACTTGTGCTACCGGGATAACTGGTGGTTCTGGGTACGCCACCTGGGTCCTGCACCGTGCCGGCCTTCACCAACATTATCTGTCTCCACAGACTGTTTAAAGGCTACACGGCGGATCTTTGTCTTGGTGCGTGCGTGTGTGCACGCGTGTGTATGTATGTCCGCGCGTGTGTTCGTCTCACCGCGCCGCCGCCGTCGTCGGTGCCGCGTGTGCCCCTCCCGGCCCCGCGCGTCTCCCCGGAGCTCTGGTCTTGCTTGTCGCGCGCCTGGTCCTCCACGTCCGCTTGCTGGGGCGAGCAGACACGGGGGGGGGGCGAGCAGACACGGGGGGGGGGGGGGGGGCGAGCAGACACGGGGGAGGGGGGGGCGAGCAGACACGGGGGAGGGGGGGCGAGCAGACACGGGGGGGGGGGGCGAGCAGACACGGGGGGAGGCGAGCGGACACGGGGGGGGGCGAGCGGACACGGGGGGGGCGAGCAGACACGGGGGGGGGGGGCGAGCAGACACGGGGGGCCATCAGACCCCCTGTCCCGACTCCCTGCGCTGCTCGCCTGCAACCTGCCCCCCCCCCACCCCACCCCCCCTTTGCCGATCCCCCCCCAAAAAGGGGAGAGGAGTGTGGAGGGGCCGCGGGTTACCTTGTACGCGCACACGAAGCGCACGAAGAGCGGGAAGAAGACGGAGGGCGGCGTGCTCTTGGGCTCCTCGCCGTAGTACTCAACCACGGCGGAGTACGCCTCCTGTCTCGCGCGGAGACACGGACATGCAGAGGCGGCACCGTGTGCCATGTGCCATGTGCCGTGTGCCATGTGCCGTGTGCCATTTGCCGTGTGCCATGTGCCGTGTGGCATGTGCCGTGTGCCATGTGCCGTGTGCCAAGCAGGGTGTGCCATGTACTGTGGGCTACGTGGCTTGTGCCATTTACCATGTGCCACATGACATGAACCACGTACCATGTGACACGCAGGATGTGCCTACGTCAAGGTACGTGTCCGTGAGTCACTGGAAAGGAACATCAAGCGTAGAAACGATAGCGATGATGTAGAGATCGGTGGGAATGTTATAATCTGTTGTTGGGGGAGGTATTTCTTGAAGAAGTCAACAGGCGTCTGAACATGCTCAAATCGAGATGGCGTTTGTGAAATTACAAAGTCTTTCAAAGCATATTACGAATTTAATACGTACATTTCAGGATTAATTGTAATAGAGCAACATAGCTTAGACTGTTCTCAAGACTTCTTTGTGAGTATTGTATAGCTATGGTCAACAGTACAGAAAACCGCTAAAAAGGCTGTAATTAACGTGATTCATATAGATAATGGTCAGTTAATGCTGCAAATTATTACATCAAAAAGTTTCCCAGTGACACAGTAACTATTACATACCTTATGCTAGCTGTGACGAGACCCTTAAACGAGTTCTCAACGGTTTAACAGGATGGATATAATGTATGTGGTGTTTATATTTATAGTTAACGAGTCAATAACAAAAGCTTGCATCTTTCTTTAATGTGGTTGCCGTAGAACGATTCATTGTGATGTATCTGATTGCAATCGTACGCCAATGTTAAAGAGCCTAGTGCACTAAGGTTATTATGTTGAGTTTTTTTTTCATGATAATTAACATAGCGAAGGACGTTAATATTGGTTAATACTGTTAATAACATTGTATCTTTACAGCACATAGTGGATAAATAGGGGACTATAGTATTTTAGCGGAAATAACTTGTGGTTATGTAAACTTTGACCACCAGGGGCGATGGTGAAGGCAGTTACAGACGGGAGCGATGGCGGACGACCCACGTGCTCTGTCTGGCACGTGGGCTGAGAGCTGAGCGCGGCATTGTTCGAGAGTACAGATTCCGAGTGGGCGTTGGAGACTAAAATGGAATCTACCCCGGAGAAGTCTTCACGTCTCTCGTTTGTGTGCATGTGTACCCCCCCGAGTTCGCTTAAAACTCATTCCAAAATAATGTAATGTGCAGCTTCCGAACTGGACATCGACGCTACACAGGCGGCATGTGCCCACGTGGCATGTGCCCACGTGGGTATCGCAGCAAATTCCATTCTGGATCTGAAGGAATTTCGCAGAGTGTAACAACATGAGGGGAGAGGTAGTACAGCATGTGGATGGGGAGTAGGATACAATGAGGGGCAAGAGGTAGGCGAGTGCGAGGACGAGACGAGAGAAAGAGATGAGAGGCTTGAAAAATGTCCAAGCATTGCACACACTCACACACAAAGACAAATATACCCCTAATAGCCTTGACAGACTTGGGGCAAGTGCGGTTTGCGAGCACCTATGAATACCGGCACGGTACACAAAGGGGTGGGTGGCCAGCACCACTCCCGATCGCCTTTGTCTCCCGAGTGGCGATGTTTACACTGCACTGGGTACTCATTTAAGGCTGATTCGACCAAGGGGAGGCCCAGGACTGGTTCAGATAATCATCATTGGTGTTGGACGTGAGCGGGAATGGAACTCGGGTCATCGGGTTTTGTAGCGCAGCGCGCTAACTGCGACACTACCGCTCCCCATAACACACACGCGTGCGTGCCCACACATGCAGTTTCTATTCACATTAAAATCCGGCAGAGAAGAAAATTGTTCACATCGCTCCTCATTACACAAGTATTTAGATGCATTACCCCAATACCTACCCTCACGGCTCGAGTAGAGATCACAGGCACAGGCTATCGCAATGCGAGTAAGTACAGTAATCCCTTGCCAACCGCGAGGATGAGCTTCCTGAAAACCAACTAGATTGGTAAACTTAAGACCTTACGGGAAAATTGGGTGAGGGGAACCCGAGGTCGCGAGTGAACTTATGAAATCACATTTTTTAAAATTTACGTTCACTAAATTAACCAATGAACACAGCGCACGAACTAAATATAATTTCTGTGGCAATTGAGACATGTTTAATTAAGAAAAGTACAGTAAATTAAATTGCATTTACCTTTGATGGTGATGATGGGGGAGGCGACATACTTGAAATTTACATAAATTAATTTAGAAAAACAAACATGAAAAATATATATTCCTGAGTGGCACACAACGTGATATTTACGCACAAAACGTGAATACGCAAATCAAAAACGTTAAAATATACAATTAATTCGTGAGACGGAGTGTGAATCTGACCAGTGGCGGAGGTAGCAACGCGGAGAAGAAAGAGGATTGGGTATCTCCAGACCCAGAGGTGTCTCCTCGCGTCTCCTCGAGGGAGATTGAGAGGCAACGTGGCGGATGCTACGCGGCGGTGCCAATTATTATTTGGCGTTGGTAAACAGGTCTACAGAAGTAGAATTCGTGTACACTCAAATATCACGGTTGGTAATTTGGCGGTTGGCAGGGGATTACTGCAAGGACATTTATAAACTCGCAACTCGTATAACCTGGGTTATCATGGGAGTTTGACTTCTCTTCGCTGCCCCGACGAAAGTGGAGATCGTTCTTAACAACCACGTCCCAACCACATCAACCACAGCATCACGTAGAGGATGAGGAGTAGGAATAAGAAGGTGTGTGGGGGATATTTCCTCCAAAAATGGTGCCTGTCAGGGACTCCACTGAACTGTGAATGCGGTGGTGAGGTGCAAACCATCATGACTGCCAAATCAATACAACCACGTGTACTCTGGTGTAACTAGCAGACTGCTCCACTCAGCTACCCAAATACAACCACGTGCACTCTGGTGGAACTAGTAGACTACCCCACTCAGCTACTCCAATACAACCACGTGCACTCTGGTGGAACTAGCAGACTACCCCACTCAGCTACCCCAACACAACCACGTGTACTCTGGTGGAACTAGCAGACTGCTCCACTCAGCTACCCCAACACAACCACGTGTACTCTGGTGGAACTAGCAGACTACCCCACTCAGCTACCCCAACACAACCACGTGTACTCTGGTGGAACTAGCAGACTACCCCACTCAGCTACCCCAATACAACCACGTGCACTCTGGTGGAACTAGCAGACTACTCCACTCAGCTACCACAATACAACCACGTGTACTCTGGTGGAACTAGCAGACTACCCCACTCAGCTACCCCAATGCAACCACGTGTACTCTGGTGGAGCTAGCAGACTGCTCCACTCAGCTACCCGAATACAACCACGTGCACTCTGGTGGAACTAGCAGACTGCTCCACTCAGCTACCCCAATACAGCCACGTGCACTCTGGTGGAACTAGCAGACTACCCCACTCAGCTACCCCAATACAACCACGTGCACTCTGGTGGAACTAGCAGACTACCCCACTCAGCTACCCCAACACAACCACGTGTACTCTGGTGGAACTAGTAGACTGCTCCACTCAGCTGCAGTACCCCGATACAACACAGCCTGATGTCTGCAATCGTGCTGCTGGAGGCAGCGTGTGTGTACGCCAGGCCCCACCTGTGCGGCGTGCGCGTCTCTCCGGAGCCGACGCAGCGTCTCCGAGTTCTGCGCGAGGAAGTCGCGGATGATCGCATGTCCCCCCGCGGCCTCCTGCTCCCCGCGCGTCGCCTCCATGCCGTCCTCCAGCTCCTTCACGTCCAGCAGCACGCTGTCCAGCGACACTGCGGATACGAAGGGTGCGTGGATGACAGGACTAGCTATGTCCAGTGATAGTGCGGATACGAAGACAAGCAGAAAATAAAGCAAACCACGCCCAGTGACACTGCAGATACCAGAGACATGCAGCTAATAAGATACTCTGACGTCTCGCTTTCTATGTGCACCTAACCACATCTCTCCCCCAGCCCTACGCTGTGCTCCTCCATCAGCTCAACTATCCGCCCACCAGACCTCTGCCCCTACCACTCTTCACTTGCCCTCATCCATGCCCATTTTAACACTTCACTCACGCGCCCCATACCCCACTTCCTCTCATCCACGTACCACCCATCAGACAACCTCACTCACCATCACACTCCACCTTATTCTGCTTTACCTACCCCAGCAACATCAGCTCCATTCCCAGCCCCTGTCCCTCCATCCATCCCATCGCCTCCCTCACTGAACGCTGTCGGCTCGCATGTTAAAGCGCCCTAGAAAGTGCGCTATATAAATCCAAAATAGAATAGAATAATACTCGCGGGCCAGGAACGCACAAATAATAGAACACTGACTGTGCAGTGATAATGCGGATAACCGGACACGAGCATAGCAATACAGGCGGCGTCTGGGGCCAATGCGAATGATAAAACACGGGGTGTCCAGCCACGTTGCCGCTGATAATAAGACGCGCGCAGTCCGGGCACGCGCTGTGGACGCGACCTCATCCAGTGGCGCCGATAGGCTGGCACGCCGGCACGCCGCCTCCACAGCCCCGAGGGCAGCACGCGCTCCCTGCGGCTGCGTTCACCCCCCTCGCTCGGCATGGCTGCGGGCATCATTCGTGCAACGACGATGGCAAAGAGCGTCGGTAAAGACGACGCTCTGCACCTTCTCAAAGCAGCCACTCTCTTCTTGCGCACGATCGCAGCTACACGAAGTTCAGGAGCTACACGAAGTTCAGGAGCTACACGAAGTTCAGGAGCTCAATGTCAATGTCGAAGTCTGCATGCCACGACGAGAGGCTTCAGGAGAGACAGAGACAGAGACTAGTTGTGATGTACCTCCTCCGTGAAGGAGCACAGACACACAGAGAGTAGTTGTGATGTACCTCCTCCGTGAAGGACCACAGACACAGAGAGTAGTTGTGATGTACCTCCTCCGTGAAGGAGCACAGAGACAGAGAGTAGTTGTGATGTACCTCCTCCGTGAAGGAGCACAGACACAGAGAGTAGTTGTGATGTACCTCCTCCGTGAAGGAGCACAGACACAGAGAGTAGTTGTGATGTACCTCCTCCGTGAAAGAGCACAGACACAGAGTGCAGTTGTGATGTACCTCCTCCGTGAAGGAGCACAGACACAGAGAGTAGTTGTGATGTACCTCCTCCGTGAAGGAGCACAGACACACAGAGAGTAGTTGTGATGTACCTCCTCCGTGAAGGAGCACAGACACACAGAGTAGTTGTGATGTACCTCCTCCGTGAAGGAGCACAGACACAGAGAGTAGTTGTGATGTACCTCCTCCGTGAAGGAGCACAGACACACAGAGAGTAGTTGTGATGTACCTCCTCCGTGAAGGACCACAGACACAGAGAGTAGTTGTGATGTACCTCCTCCGTGAAGGAGCACAGACACACAGAGAGTAGTTGTGATGTACCTCCTCCGTGAAGGAGCACAGACACACAGAGTAGTTGTGATGTACCTCCTCCGTGAAGGAGCACAGACACACAGAGAGTAGTTGTGATGTACCTCCTCCGTGAAGGAGCACAGACACACAGAGAGTAGTTGTGATGTACCTCCTCCGTGAAGGAGCACAGACACACAGAGAGTAGTTGTGATGTACCTCCTCCGTGAAGGAGCACAGACACACAGAGAGTAGTTGTGATGTACCTCCTCCGTGAAGGAGCACAGCCACAGAGAGTAGTTGTGATGTACCTCCTCCGCTGAAGGAGCACAGACACAGAGAGTAGGTGTGATGTGCCTCCTCCGTGAAGGAGCACAGACACAGAGAGTAGTTGTGATGTACCTCCTCCGTGAAGGAGCACAGAGACAGAGAGTAGTTGTGATGTACCTCCTCCGCTGAAGGAGCACAGACTACCGCGGGTTTACGACGGAGTCCATAGTTTGGGATGCCTGGCCACAATTGCACTTCTGTGGCTTATCTTTAATTTGACGTTAATGAAGGAGATGTGCGCATCGGCCTGCTGGATGTTCCCGTGCGGTCGATGGTGACACCACCGGTGTCTTCGAGGAGGAATTTCAACGACAGGAGGAGGTGCGATGGTGTTTGGTCTAGATCGGAGCGTTTATTCCGGACGCCCGCATTGTTCTACTGCCTGCCAGCGGCGTTCCTCCGTGTCCGAGTGAGATTCTAGGATGGCGAGAGCAACGTGGTCCCAGAAGAGGGATCGGGAATTAAGTCGGCAGTGAGGAACGTTGTGGAGGTCTTGGTTGACCATCTCGATCACGCCTCCCATGAAATCAAAGGCGCAAACCCGGAGACTCAAACGGCTCTCGTATTGTACCGCCTGTCAACGGCTGCTGCGTGTCCCGGGCGTTGTACCGCACGTGGTTTAAAGCTTCGTCGGTGAGAAAACACTCCAGCGCTAACGGTCAATACCGCTGTTCGGGCGCCCAACGTCGAGGCGACGTGCGGCGCACTTCTCACCTGGACGTGAGCACGAATGCACCGCAGCTCTTATGGCGGAGCATGTGACCGCCACTTCAGACTAAACTAAAACAAAACTTTTTTTAAATTTTAGCAAGTAAGGCCAACCGAGCTATATAGCTCGTTTTCAGACGTGAGCTGATCACAAATGATAGCCCAATGAAGTGGCTTATCACGCAGCAATTTATTGAAGCCAAGTACTCGAAAACGCATGTTGATTCTAAATGTGGAGGGGAAAACCAGCAGACTCAGAGAAAAATCCACGCGACCACAGGGAGAGGCACAAAAACTCCAAATATACAGGCATCGTCAGGGTCGGGATCGAACCCACGCTCTCCTATATACCAGGTGAGGTCGTTAAGACCTCACCGGAGTGGCGCCCAAAACGTCTTTGTTCGGTAGCTTCCAGCTCGTGCTGGACAGCCCTGGGACATGCGTCCATCGCTCATTGTTTGAACCCTTAACCTCATCTCCTAACATCGTCTCCTAACCCTAACCTCGACCCCACACTTCCTGCACGCGTGACGCGCCTGCCGATATGAATGTTGACCCGACCCTGGCCCCCACCATCCCCCAATTCACCCCGCCCTCAACACCTCGCCCCCCCCGCTCCCCTTGCCCCTTGCCACACCACCCCCCAATCACCCCGCCGCGCCCCCCACCCACGGCCGCACCTGAGGCCGCCTTGTCCAGGTACTGGAGCTCTGCGTGGAAGGCGCTGAGCTCAGGGTAGCGCTCGCGCACCACGCGCGTCAGGTACTGCAGCAGCGTGCGGGAGCGGTCCGTGGACTTGGTGTCCAGCAGCTTCAGCAGCGGACACGGACACGCGAACACACGTACATGAACACGCGTACATGAACACACGTACACACACGGACACGTGTGAACACGCATGGACACCGGTACATGAACACGCATTTACACATGGACATGCGTACACACACACGGACACATGAACACGTGTACACACATACGGACACGAAGTACATGGATACATGAGCAATGGACACACACACACGGACATTGATCCCTTGTCGAGCCATATGGATAAGGTTGGGGCAAGTGCTGTGAGCGAGCACCTATTGAGGCTTCAAAGGTGTACGGAGGTGGTAAGGTCAGCACCACGCTCGACCGCCAACGTGTCCCCAATGCACCAGGTCGTCATTTAAGGATGAGTCGTCCTGGGTGAGGCCCAGGATCGTTTCGGATATCACTCGCTACTGATGCTGGGGATCCAACTCGAGTCACGGAGTTCGTGTCGGGATCCGGGTTCAATTAAGGCCGGCGAGTCCCCAGGTCACCCCCATCCAAGGTCCCCCACGTGGCCACGACCTTACGCGTTCGACTCCCTCACCAGGTCGAGGCTGTTGAGCTTGAATCCGTATGCGGCTCCCCTCCGGCTGCCGTTCATGTAGTTCCCAAAGGCCAGGACGATCTGCAATGGTTGTGGCCGACGTGGGAGTGGGCCGAGAGTGGGTTAGAGGTGTGGGGTGAGCGGGGAATGAGCGGGGGGTGAGGAGCGCTGCGGTGACAGAGAGAGAGAGAGACACACACCTCGAGTATCTTCTTGAGCTTCTGCGACGACTTCAGGGACAGCGACGCCGCGATGACTGCGTTGAGTTGCTGAGGATTCGGGAGATGCGGGCGGACACAGATGCACACACAGAGCACGTGTGACGGACCAGAGCCAGACACAGGCCAGTGATGTCAGAGAGGGAAGACGTGTGCTGGAACACAACCAAAAGGAACGCAGGAGACGCCAGATGCTCGCCAGGTGAATGTGCGCGGTGCCATTCCTGTGCTCCAGCGCATTGGCAGGCAAGGGTCGGTGAAACGCATAGAGATGTGTGAGACTTCCAAACACACGTTTGCGTGCCTCGCCATGGTTTTAAAGTCTTTTGTTCTCAATAGCAGAGCTCAAAACTCGTATTGGACAGCCAGCACGATTCCAGGGGCATATCTGGAATGATTCATAACAGCCCACAAACGGCATTATTTTTCCCATCACTGTAAGCATTTTAGCCGTACTAAGTGGGAACTGGAGAGGTCCGTGAACATCACCGCGTCCGCGAGAGAACGGAACGTGCAGGGGTGTGGCATGAGTGCGGTGGAGCTGAGTGCTCCTGCGTGCCCGCGCTGTGATTGAGCAACGCGGGGCGTGCGGAGCGGCGTCAATGGGTTGCCAACCAAGGGAATTTGTGAGCCCCCAAACACTCTCTGCTTCTAGAATATCTGGCTGCTATAAATGTCCACGTAATAAGAGCAACCACGAGCGGGAGCTCGGCGTCCCGTGCCTCCGCATTCAAGTATGTTTTAGTTCCATCGGCTTTTAAGCGAGCAAAACGCTGAACCAGCTTCAACCTTCTGGGTCTCATCAGCAGTCGGGCTTTGCTCAACGACTGCCACCGGACCAGCAGACGGTCTCACGCGATTGGTAACAATGCGCACTACCGTGAAACCTGGCGGCACGCTCGCGAAGCACACAGCGCGGGTTTCCTGGGTGAATCAACGTCAATTATAACAATTCTCAAAGCGCAGTCGATATACATTACGGGACCACATCGATCGCACAAAAACAAAACCGACGAGTTTGTGTTCCTGCCAAGGGAGGTTTTCGTGTTTTTGGTTTGGTGGAGGGGGAAGTGGTCACGGCATGCGCATAACGTCTTGAGCCCCCCAGAACCCCGATGACCCCCCCCCCCACGATGGACATGGGGAAGGAGAGAGACAAAGACCGGCAGAAGACGCGATGCGCTGTCGGAGAAGTTGCCCATGAAGGCGAGCGCGGCGAGGCGCTGCGGGAGGCGCGCCACGGCGCTCAGGCGCAGCATGAAGCGCTCTTCGGGCGGCAGCGCCCCGAGGGGCCGCCCCTCGTGCTCGTACTGGCGCAGGCGGCGGCCCTCCACCTCCGTGGGCACCAGGCGAGTCAGGCTCTCCACGAAGTCCAGCGGCAGGCGACCCACGTGCAGTCTGCGGCCACGGGGTCAGGGTGCCGGTCGGGGTCAGAATGGAGAGTCGCGGGTCACAAACGCGATGCGTCGGGGTCGCGGTGTCTCTCTCGCGGTGTCGCGTCGCGCGCCGAACGGCAACTGGCGGTCAGAGCGGAGAATCTGAATTTGGACACCGCTTAATGGACCCGTTATCGCAGCGCGAACGCACAACGGGAAGGAGCGCGAGTTGGGGCTACACGTGGCAGACTGGCGGTGGCATGGGTCTCGTAGCCAAAGCCACAGCGAGCGGTAGGCGAACTAGATATGGTGCGCCGGGTACGCAATGGGTATGCAATTGTGCATGCATGTTGAACTCATTGCCCACCCGTACGCAGCCAACCTTGTTAAATCGGACACAAAACAGGTTTGAGGTCATCGAGCCAGACGGTCCCAGCTGCTGTTTAAGCCACACACAAACCGAGACAAAGGTCCGGCCTCGCGCCAGCCGCGCACGAGCTGTCCAGGGGACACAACGGCGGGGCGGCCGCACTTCTCTATGCAGGTGACGATGTCTCCGTCGGGGAGGCCCGCGCGGCGCAGCGTGATGGCGAGGTTCTTGGCGCGGTGCGAGTCCATGACGACGAGACGGCGGCTTGGGGAGCGCGGCGCGGCGGCGCGGCACGGCGACCGCGTGGGGCCGCCCTGGGCACGCGTCTTGAACAGATCCTCAAACTCGCTCATGTTCAGCTCCTGTCCGTGCCGGGGTATATGGCATCGGTAAGAGATGGTTGCGGGGGGGGGGGGGGGGTAGGTGAGCATATCAGTGAATGAGTGATCACGTAAATAAGCGATTGAATGAGTGAGGTGTTGAGGTTAATGGATTCGTGAGTGAGCAGGTAGACGGATGAGTGAGTAAGTGGTTGGGAAGGTTAATAGATAACTGCTTGAGTGAGAAGATCAGCGGCTGAGTGCATGTCTGGTTGAGTGGGTGCACGAGTTGGGTGACTGGACGAGTAATTTAGCAGATGCATGTGTGAGCTCCCGCCAGTTAACGCACGAGTACCCCCCCCCCCCCCCATCTATCCGTCTCACACACTGTGCACGCCAAACTTGCTGCACATGGTGGGATTATTTGTTGGGGGGTGAGGGTGGCCGTCTCGCACCTGCAGGACCCGCTCATCATCCAGCTCGTGGAAGACTGTGCCGTGGATCTGCGCCGGCTGCAGCGCGGCCCAGTTGAAGGCCGGCATGCGGAAGCGCGGCACCACGGCCTTCTTGACGCGGAGCGCTGCAGCGTGGGCAGCGTGGGCAGCGCAGATGGCAAGGGGGGAGGGGCCGCATCATGCGCACAAACACGTACGCACGTGCACACACCCACACGCACACACGCGTGCACGCGCAGTGCATTAGACGGGATAGACGCATTGCGATAGGATTTAATCACACGCGGCAATCGCGGGATTTGTAAAAGTCCGTCTGCAGGGAAGCTCGTGTAAATTCACTGTGGACCTTGTGATGATCCAGTGTTGGCTGAATCATACCGTCACCACCACCACCATCATCATCATCCTCAATTCATAATCACAAACGAATCGTGCACATGCGTCACTGCACATCTATACACGTCCGTGGGTTAGTACGGTGGACGGATTGATGGAGACACATGTGGGTGGAAGGATGGTTTGACGGATTGATTTAAAATGCACGGGTGGATGGATGGAACTAGGCGGAGCGAATGGATGGGCGAATCGACCGACGGACAGAGGTTGTGGCTTGACGGGTCGACGGCGGACCGATGCTGCCGGCGGAGCGCTGCGGAGCGACGAGGCCCAGTTTGCGAGCGCACCTCTCGCTTCCGTCGGCGTCCCCGGCGGTGGCGGTGCTCCGGGTGGCGGAGGAGGAGGAGGAGGAGGAGGCGGTAGCGGCGGGGGCGGTGGGGGTCCTGCCGGGGGCTCCGTCGGCGGCTCGCCCGCGGGCTGCTCGTGGGCAGGAAGGGGCCGCGACTCCCGCGAGTCGAGAGCCGACGGCTCAGGCGGAGCCGCGGCGCCCCCTGGCGGAGGTGTCCGGGCTCTGTCTGCCGGGGCGGCGACTCCTGCACGGGGCTCTGGGAGTTGGGGAGAGGAGGCCGCCTTAGCACCACGGGGAGAGGGCGGGGGTTCTACGGAGCGAGTGGTCCTGCCATAGGAATTGTGCCACGGTGGTGAGGTGTTAACTACCTCGCCTGGTATACAGGAGGTGGTGGGTGTGATCCAGTCCCTGACGATGTCTGTATACTTGGGGTTTGCGTGTTCTCTCCGTGGTCACGTGGATTTTTCACCGGGTCCTCCGGTTTTTCCCTCGGCATTTAAAATCAAAACAACCACGCGTTTAGAGTATTTGGCTACTATATATTTCCACGTGATAAGCCACTACGCTCAGCTATCATTTGCGGCCAGATCGCTTTCTGTTACAAAAGCTATACAGTATAGCTCGGTGTGCCTTCCCTGGTAAAACAAACAATAGTTTTGACTTTAAATGCGTAATTTTCCATGACTGACGCAGGTGTGTGCCAACGAAGATGAGTGCTGCGCCAACGCTCGAGTGAACGCAGCGGCCGAGAGCGCGCCACGAGACAGCAGCTCCCGTCTCACGAAGCGGGACACATCGGAATCAGAATATTGACTTGGAGTGGAGGAATCCCACGAGATGCGAAACTCCTTTTCACAGACGTCCAGGAGTTTCGGCAAACCCGTCGCGTGTGGATGCATCCCAGGGCCGCACCGTCCTTGGGTGGGGGCGCGGTGGACGCTGTGGACGCTGGTGGCCTTGGGCCCTGGGCCGCAGATGCAGGCCCGCAGTCGGGAGCCCCCTTCGTCCCCACAGCGGGGGGCCCAGGAGCCGCCTCGCTCTCTTTGAGCCGCTGCTCCAGCTGCACGACGCGGCAGCTCGTCTCCCGGTTCAGCTCCTGAAAATAATTGGTGGTGGTGGGGAGGGGTCAGTCGGGGTAGAGGGGGTCAGGGTTCAGTCAGAGCTGCTGGGGCCCCTTGGAGTGGCCAGTGCCCGTTGGAGTTGGGGTCACACCCATGGTGCTTAAGTACATCTCTAGGGTCCTTCCCCGTTGCTACCTTCCTATTTGCCCTCTGAGGTCACTCCCGTGGCCACCGCGGAGCCCTACCTTGCCGGCCGCCTACCTTGCCGGCCACCTACCTTGCCAGCCACCAGCTGCTCGTTGGCCCTGCAGAGCTGCTGCTCCAAATCCGCGATCCGCGCCAGGGCCTCGTCCTCCGTGTCCCGCAGTCTCCCGCGGGCCTGGGGACGCGAGAGCCGGACCACGCATCACCACGGAGAGCGGAGCCACGCGTGGCTCCAGCCTCACAAGTACTAACCAGCCTCTGTAGGCTGCTTAGCTTTCAAGTTTTGCAATGCCCGGACGCATCCAGGGTTCAAGTTGGAATATAAAGTTTATTTTGTTTATCCGGGCGAGAATTAAAAATAACCGGGATAGGAGTCTCATCTTGCAAGAGTGACCTGGTCACCAACGTGACGAAATCAAAAACAGGGCAGAGTGCAGGAAGGGAGGAGCAAGTCGAGGTCTCATTTCCATCACGATGCAGCTCCAATGGAGATCGTGGCGAGTTTTGATTCTTTTTTTTTTCTTCAACCGTGTACAAGACCACAGCACGCGCAGTCGTTCACGACGCCACCACATCAGCGAGCCCTCCTCGAGCGACTCGTCCTGCGGCACTCCGCCGCCGCCGCCACGCGACGCGGTTACACCGCTGGCTCCACGAGCACCAGTCGGGCGTCCCTGCCCCCCTCTGGGGACTCACAATGGCCAGCTGCTCCTCCAGCTCGCCCACGCGCTCCAGCGCGGCCGTCTTGGTGTCGGCGTCCTCCAGCAGGGAGCCCACGTCGAACACGTTGTCCAGGTACGCCTGGATCTGCACCTGGAGCCGCTCGCTCTCCGTGTTCTTCAACCTCTACACGCGTTGGCGGCGGTCGGACAGGAGCAGCACAGTGGTGGCGATGAAAATGTTTAGATAATAAATAACGTGATCTAACCCAAAACGTTTACTATGAATAATATGGGTAGCGAAAGCCTACGTGTTAAACTATACATCAGTGGCTCATAACGACGGTGGCGTGGATAAATGCTGACCAGCCCATACTGCACATCTGTGAAAAAGAGTTTCATAGCTCATCGGATTTGTCCTGCAGTCTAAATGAAGGTGAGACGGGAGGGAGACGGGAGTGAGAGGTGAGATGGGAGGGAGAGGTGAGCGCGCGTGCCTCCAGGTAACCGTCCAGCCCCAGGTGCGTGAACTCGTACTGCAGGTGCACGCGGAAGTTCATGTCCTCCACGGAGTGCACCACGATGTTGATGAACTGCATGCACGCCACCTGCACAGGTGGAGGCGGGGTGCGAGAAACAGAAGAGCCGCGTCTCTTGAGAATGGCCGGCAGAGGGGGCTGTGAACCCGGCACTGAGCACAGGAGAACACAGTTCGGCAGCGTAGCACGGGAGTCAATCAGACCCCAACCACAACCCGAACCGACTTATCCACTTACACCTTAACCACAGCCCTGACCACATGAGACAATCACACCCAAACCACGGTCATAACTCTATCCTTCCTTAGCCTTGAGACACCGAGCTACTCAGATCCTAGCCCTGTCCGTCACACCACCGCTTATCCGAAACCTACGCAGCCCCCTGCTGCATCGTCTCCTCCACACCTCTTCGTGTCCAATCGCTCCTCGCTCCGCCCGAAGCAAATCACTCGCACCGCGGTAAACTCACCACGAGTCCATCCCGAGTACACTCACCATGAAGTCCACCTTGGTGTCGTCGATCCTGAAGTACTCCATGAGCTTCTCAAATCGATACCTCTCCGCGCACACCTGTGGGATGCAAGGGGGTGTTGGGGTGGGTGGGGCAGGGCAGCTTACCACGGGAAGGCACACACCTTTACCTGCCCACACTACTGCCCTCACCTCGTCACAGCCTCGAGTAGCCCCACGTGGTCCCAGGAAGCTTTGGGTAGCCCCGTTGTAACACCAAGGGACACTCCGTAGGTGCAATAGCGGAAAACAGCTTCAAAGGGGGGGACATCTAGTGGTCTCTGAAATTCACTCCCCATCTTCCTGAGCTTATTTCAAGAGAATTTGGAACCCACAAAACACAAGTGGCTATTCTCTCGTAGCTACTCGCACACAGGCCTTGCGTTCCCGTGCTGTCCGGCACGGAGTTCTCAACGACGCTTCATTAAGGTGGGGGGGGTACTCGAAATTGACTTTAAGAACAGAAAGGAACAAAACGATTGAATGACGAGATGTGGAGTCACGTGGCATAGACGGAATTGACTTTGACCTCTGTGGGCACCACGGTGGCGAGATGTTAACTACCTCACCTGGTATGCAGGGGGTCGTTGAGTTCGATTCCAACCTTGACACGTGCATATTTGGAGTTTTCCCCGTGGTTGCGTGGATTTTTCTCCAGGTTCTCCTGATTTTCCCTCCAAATTCATGAGCACGCGCTTTAGAGAATTTGGCTGCCAACATTTTTCCCACATGATGCCCCACTAGGTCGAGCTATCATTTGTGTGGCCAGGTCGCTTAGGAACAAGAGCGACATAGAAAAATAAAACGCTGAGTTGAGTTTTAGAGTCCAGCGGTGGGATCATAAGAAGCAGATGCCCCCTGCACCCGCTGCCCCCTGCACCCGCTGCCCCCTGCACCCGCTGCTCCCAGACGAGGGTGCCGTCCGTGATAGCGCGCGTCCCCTCCTCCCGGGAAGGTGGTGGGGGGTGACGGGGCGAAACGCTTGTTCACCCCCGACAGCACTGCCCTTGCTCAGGGCCAAGATTAATCATTGATCGCCTCCTCTGGCAGAGCGGCTGGGAGGTCGATTTCTGCCCCACGCCAGCAGACTCGCTCAAAAGCGGATTAACCTACATTTCCCAGTGTAATCGTACGGACGCACGCGTATTTGTTCGCTCGTCCATTGGTGGAATATCCAACCAGAGGCTTAAATTAAAGTGAAATTAAAGCAGTGTTGGTGCGCATTTCAGCTGATGCGCGCGCCTTGGCGTGATGGCGAATTACAATTCTCACACCGATCGTGGGCATGGGAACGAGCAGCGAGCGAGGCAGGGTCCTGTCACCTCTTTGAAGTTGTCAAAGGCAGCGAGGATCTTATCGTGGCCCCCCATGACCAGACAGACGGCGGCGAGCAGCTCCAGCACCAGAGCCTTGGTCCTGTTGGAGCGGACAACAGAGACAGCTCGTGGGGCAGAGACACACAGAGACACACAGAGACACACAGAGACGGCTCGTGGGACAGAAACACACAGAGACACACAGAGACACACAGAGACGGCTCGTTGGACAGAGACACACAGAGACGGCTCGTGTAACAGAGACACACAGAGACACACAGAGACACACAGAGACGGCTCGTGGGGCAGAGACACACAGAGACACACAGAGACACACAGAGACACACAGAAAGGTTTGTGGGACAGATACACACAGAGACACAGAGAGACGGCTCGTGGGACAGAGACACACAGAGACACACAGAGACACACAGAGACACG
Organism: Lethenteron reissneri; assembly: GCF_015708825.2. Taxonomy (NCBI): domain Eukaryota; kingdom Metazoa; phylum Chordata; class Hyperoartia; order Petromyzontiformes; family Petromyzontidae; genus Lethenteron; species Lethenteron reissneri. The sequence goes on along the minus strand of NC_083798.1, from coordinate 10,098,073 downwards.
CAGAGACGGCTCGTGGGATAGAGACACACAGAGACACACAGACACAGAGACGGCTCGTGGGACAGAGACATTGAGAGAGAGGAAGGCAGTGACGACGCTTCCTCATTGTGGCACATACATGTTATACAACAAAGACAAAGATCCCCCATATAGCCTGAACAGACTGTTGGGGCAAGCGCTGCTCGCGAGCACCTATAAAGGTCGGCACTGCATACGAAGGGGTGGGTGGCCAACACCACAACCGGCCGTCTTTGGCTCCCCTGTTCTCATGTTTACACATCACACCCTATAATTAGTTGAGGCTGAGTCGACCTAGGGGAAGCCCAGCATCGGTTCAGGTAATCGTCACTGATGCTGATGGCCGTGAGCGGTAATCAAATGTGGGTCACCGGGTTCATAGCGCAGTGCCCTTAATCACTACGCGACCGCTCCCCAAACACCACAAACACAAACGCGTACACCAATACACACCTTGCATACGCACTCACGTCAACACAGATGTGAGTACACACTTTATACATAAAGACAAAGATCCCCCGTATAGCCTGAACATACTGTTGGGCCAAGTGCTTTTAGCGAGAACCGATGAAGGCCGACACAATACACCAGCACCACGCTCGGTCACCTTTGTATCCCCAGTGGCGATGTGGGTTACACACCCCACCAGGTGCTCATTTGAAGCTGAGTCGACCTAGGGGAGGCCCAGGACCGGTTCAGATAATCGTCACCGGCGTTGGTGGCTGTGAGCGGGAATCGAACCCGGGTCTGCCGGGTTCGTGGCGCAGCGCCTCTCACCGCTGTGAACAAACACGTGTTCACACACAGACACCTCGACCATCCCTTCACTGGAGGGACCATGGGTGGTTGTCAGACGCTGTTAGCGAGCACCTGTTCAGGCATTCACAGCGCCACGCCCAGCCCCCTTTGTTTCGGCATGAAATGGAATCTAGGTCGCCGGGATTGTAGCGCAGTGCGCCAACCACGACACAATTGCTCCCAAACTCTCTCTCTCCACACACACACAACATATATGTAGAAACAAAGACCCCCCGTATAGCCTTAACAGACTTTTGGGGCATGTGCTGTTAAGGAGCACCTATGAAGGCCGTCACGGCGCGCGAGGGGGTGGGTTTCCAACACCACGCCCGGCCGCCTTTGTCTCTCCAGTGCTGATGTTTACACTCCGTGCAAGAGACTCGTTTAAGCCTAAGTCGTCCTAGGGGAGGCCCAGGACATGTTCATATATTCGCCACGAACGTTAGCCATGCATGGGAATCGAACGCGGGTCGCCGGGTTCGTAGCGCAGCGCGTTGCCCACTACGCGCCCGAAGCCAAAGAACCCCCGGATATACTCAACAGACTGTTTGGGGCAAGTGCTCCCCCGTGCGCATGTACGTCGAACTTCTTTCGCACCGTACGTAGCCAACCGCGCTAATCGGAGGTGCGGGGAAAGGCCAACAACGACACGCGCACGGGGACAGTGATGAGCTCGGCATCTGTCAGCGCGGATCCCCACGGCCGGATGAACCGGGCTCCCGGCTCCCGGCGCCGTGACCAACTCGGCTCGGCGACTCCTCAAAGCGCATCGACGCAAGGCGCGGAGGGCGCTCGCCCCTCTCCCTCCCCGCGGCGCTGGCGGCGCTCAGCCGCTCCGGGAGGCGACTTGAAGGCGCTGGGGCTTGCCGCTGTTGTCTTGAGCGAGCGAGCGACCCCCCCCCTCCCCCCCGTGACCCCCCCTCCCCCCCGTGACCCCCCCTCCCCCCCGTGACCCCCCTCCCCCCCTGACGGTGTTAGCGCAACAGCGGGGTGATGGAGCAGCACGCGGGTATATACTTCCTGACCTTATCGCTACCCTTAAGGTACAGAGAGAGACATGCGCTTTTAAATCTATTTTTTTTGTTACCAGGATGACCACTTTTGGAGCTCTATGAACCCAGCGAACTCATTTCGACTCTCGCCCGCGGCTGCCATCAGTGGCGAGTGATATCAGAACAGACCCTGCCCCCAACCCGCTCCCCTTCACCAACCTGCGGTGACCAGCGTGGTGAAGTATGGTCAAACAATCCCAGTGAACATGGGGGAGGAGGCCTTCATACAGCGGGGGATTGACCAAGAGCAGCCGAGCCGAGAGCACGCAGCTGAATCGACGCGCGAACGTCTCCGCCTCGTGCCGGAGTCGAGTGCCCCCCACCCCCCATGGGCGGTGCGTGGGGGGGGTGCGTGGGAGAGGGGGGTGCGTGGGGGCGGTGCGTGGGGGGGGGGGCGTGGGGGGGTGCGTGGGGGGGGTGCGTGGGGGGGGTGCGTGGGGGGGGTGCGTGGGGGGTGCGTGGGGGGGGTGCGTGGGGGGTGCGTGGGGAGGGTGCGTGGGGGAGGGGGGTGCGTGGGGGGGGTGCGTGGGGGGGGGGGGTGCGTGGGGGGTGCGTGGGGGAGGGGGGTGCGTGCGGGGGTGCGTGGGGGAGGCGGGTGCGTGGGGGGAGGGTGCGTGGGGGGAGGGTGCGTGGGGGAGGGGGGTGCGTGGAGGAGGGGGGTGCGTGGGGGAGGGGGGTGCGTGGGGGAGGGGGTGCGTGGGGGAGGGGGGTGCGTGGGGGGAGGGTGCGTGGGGGAGGGGGGTGCGTGGGGGGGTTGCGTGGAGGAGGGGGGTGCGTGGGGGGAGGGTGCGTGGGGGGAGGGTGCGTGGGGGAGGGGGGTGCGTGGAGGAGGGGGGTGCGTGGGGGAGGGGGGTGCGTGGGGGAGGGGGGTGCGTGAGGGAGGGGGTGCGTGGGGGAGGGGGTGCGTGGGGGGAGGGTGCGTGGGGGAGGGGGGTGCGTGGGGGAGGGTGCGTGGGGGAGGGGGGTGCGTGGGGGAGGAGGGTGCGTGGGGGAGGGGGGTGCGTGGGGGAGGGGGGTGCGTGGGGGAGGGGGTGCGTGGGGGAGGGGGGTGCGTGGGGGAGGGGGTGCGTGGGGGAGGGGGGTGCATGGGGGAGGGGGTGCGTGGGGGGAGGGGGGTGCGTGGGGGAGGGGGTGCGTGGGGGAGGGGGGTGCGTGGGGGGAGGAGGGTGCGTGGGGGAGGGGGGTGCGTGGGGGAGGGGGTGCGTGGGGGGAGGGTGCGTGGGGGAGGGGGGTGCGTGGGGGAGGGGGACGCTGAATTATGCAGGCGGGGACGCGAGGACTCGGCCAGGGCTGCTGCCCTCTCTCTCCCCCAGACACATCCATTAAAGATCGACGCGCGCCACTCGATCCCCCACTCCCCTCACTGCATTAATGACTCCGCTCTGCGCGCCAAGGCATGCCACCGTGATCTTTTAACATCCTCTTCAGATCGTTCAAGACCAACACCACTTGCGTTTGCTGGAAAATGTCATCCGCACCAGCAAAGTGCGTCACTCCGTGGAAAACCTCCGGGTAATCCCCCCACGCAGTGGGAGGTCGCTCCTTCTCTGCTGCTGCCCTTGAGTTATGGAACTCCCTTCGACTCTCTGCCTCCCTGTTCAAGTCCAGGCTCGTATGGATGGATGTTGAACTTCGTTCGCACCGTCGGAAAACAACCGTGCTAATCGGAGGTTCGGTGGGAAGGACAACAAACTAAACACACAAAGCATTTCGAAACAAATGAGTTTTTAATCTAGATGATTTTAAAGTGAATAGCTCCAGTAGCTTCCTAATATCGGAAGGAAGAGCGTTCCAGACGGCCGCAGAAGCGCAACTGAAGGTGCGCGATCCAGTTGACCGTCTTTGTTCGACGGTGAGCCAAAAGTCGCTGCTGCTACAACAATGATGACCAGAGTTTGCGTGATGGTGGTTTATGCTCCTTTACGAGATCAGCAGCGAGCTATTGGGGTTGATTGGTGGCAAGCACTTTGTGTGTGGAAAGTGCGACCTTATATGCAACACCTTCCCCTTCACTGTGCCTCTCTCTCTATAAAGTGTGATGATTCACTCTGCCCCGCGTATTCCTACTCTGGTCTCTCAACTACCCCCCCCCCCTCGCTTTGGAAACGACTTAGAACAACACGACTCTCTTACCCAGCTCCCAAGAAGCGCACCTCTCACACACGTGGCGAGTGCAGCGACTTGAGACTGCTGCTGTTCTCGTTTGCATCGTCTGCCTGACGAGCACTGTGTGCCACTGCCTACCATGCTCGCACCGTCTGCACTACACTGCTTCGTTGTCTTTTCCATAATAGAAGCTCTCGGGGTTAGATCGCGTGAATATTCATGCGTCGTTAAACACGCCACCACCACCCAACACAGCCAATGAGTAAGGTTTGTCACGTAAACAAGACGTGCCAATTCGTTACTCGTTCAGCCCACCGGCGTGTTGGAAAGTAAACCCACGACATTTACAATTCGAGTACCGACACAATTATATTTACGCGATCTAACCCACGAAAAACATATTTGGATGTACTCCATGACTCGCTGGATCGTTGCAAGCCCTGCCGAACAGCATCATCACCACCACCACGACCACCACCACGACCACCACCACGACCACCACGACAAGCCCCGCACCGCCGCTCTCGGGCCTGCGTGGCCCAGCGAACGAGCGAGCGAGCAGTGCCGGGCACCTGCAGCGGGGCCCCCCGCGGGCTACGGAGGGACGGGGATGGATTGGAGGGGGGGGGTTATTTCGCCCCCCCCGCCCCATTGAATTATTTGCACCGGGGCCCGTGGCGACCACGCTACCCCACCGACCACGTTGTGCGCGCACCGGGTGGGGGGGGGGGGGGGGCAGGGGGTCTCCTACCGGGGGTTCCTGTTGTTGAGACTCAGCGCCACCTCGTTCACGCAGCTCGCGTGCTCCATCACCATGTTGAATCCGTACTGCGGGCAACACACAGACTCGTCTCTCTCTCTGTCGTGGCCACAGAGCGACGGGGGAGGCGGAAGGGTCAGGTGAGGCAGCTCGCCCCGGGCCTCAGGAAAGGACAAAGTGGACCTCAGAAGGGATCTCATTTGGCATTTTGCTCCGGGCCTCCCACAACATTTTGGCTGTCCCGGCGTAGTCTCTCTGCCCTCCTCTCGGCGTCCGGCCCAGGGCCGCTGCGTTCGTTACGCACCGCGCTGCTCGTCTCTAAAACGGCACTGGCAGTCGGGTCAAAGGCCAAAGCGCGTGGCCGCATTGCGCGGGCGGGAGCCGCTGCGGAGCGCGCGGGGCGCGTCGTGGGGAAACGGCCCCAGACGGACATCGCCAGCGGCCTGGGGGTGACTCGCAGCGCGAACTCTGTCCGAGTTGGTTGCTCACCGCCGAGGGAGGCGCTCGGCCACAAGTACAAAAATGCGGAGGAATCGGTTGGGCCCGTTCAAATGTTCGAGTCGCGGTATTTTGCGTACAACGACGACAAAAACATTCCCACGACATGCATTGCACGCATTTCGCGCCCGGTTTCTAGATAAACCCCGACCGGTTTGACGGCAAAATCGGAGCTCGCACGGTGATTAAGGACGCGAACATGAAGTCACTAATCTGTTAAATGCACCGTGGCCTCTGAAAGGAGTGCACGGCTGCGCGAGCGACTACAAATGGTCGGGGCAGGGCGAGAACAAAACCAACGCTCTCGGTTACAAATCAGTGGAGACAAAGACCCCCCTATAGCCTCGACAGACTAGTGGGGCAAGTGCGCTCGTATTGGCAATCGCAACGGGGTGAGTCGCCAGCACCACGCACGGCCGCCTTTGTCTCCCTAGTGGGAGACACAGCGCTCCAGGTACTCATTTGAGGCCGAGTCGACCTAGGAAAGGTTCAGGACCAGTATATATATATTTCAAACCACCACTTACTCACTCACCCGGAACGCAGTCCCCCCAGAGACGCACCAGGCCACATGCGAGGATTAGTAAATGCAGAAGTGCTCACCTGGTAGTTCACCTTGCCACTCACCTGGTACTTCACCTTGCCACTCACCTGGTAGTTCACCTTGCCACTCACCTGGTAGTTCACCTTGCCGCTCATCTGGTAGTTCACCCTGCCACTCACCTGGTAGGTCATTCTGCCACTCACCTGGTAGTTCACACTGCCACTCACGTGGTAGTTCACTCTGCCACTCCCCTGGTAGTTCACCTTGCCACTCACCTGGTAGTTCACTCTGCCACTCCCCTGGTAGTTCACTTTGCCACTCACCTGGTAGTTCACTCTGCCACTCCCCTGGTAGTTCACTTTGCCACTCACCTGGTAGTTCACTCTGCCACTCACCTGGTAGTTCACTCTGCCACTCCCCTGGTAGTTCACTTTGCCACTCACCTGGTAGTTCACTCTGCCACTCCCCTGGTAGTTCACCTTGCCACTCACCTGGTAGTTCACTCTGCCACTCACCTGGTAGTTCACTCTGCCACTCACGTGATAGTCCATCCTGTCTATAACCTGGTAGTTCACCTTGCCACTCACCTGGTAGTTCACTTTGCCACTCACCTGGTAGTTCACTCTGCCACTTACGTGATAGTCCATCCTGTCTATAACCTGGTAGTTCACCTTGCCACTCACCTGGTAGTTCACTCTGCCACTCACCTGGTAGTTCACTCTGCCACTTACGTGATAGTCCATCCTGTCTATAACCTGGTAGTTCACCTTGCCACTCACCTGGTAGTTCACTTTGCCACTCACCTGGTAGTTCACTCTGCCACTCCCCTGGTAGTTCACTTTGCCACTCACCTGGTAGTTCACTCTGCCACTCACCTGGTAGTTCACTCTGCCACTCACGTGATAGTCCATCCTGTCTATAACCTGGTAGTTCACCCTGGCGCTCACCTGGTAGTTCATAATGGCCCGCAGGCACATGATGCACACGTGGACGTCGTCTTGGCTCACGGGGGTCAGCGCCCTTGCGCGCGATGTTCTCCGCCTGCTCATGGAGCTGTGCCTGCAACAAGCGGATTGGGGGATCGGCCCACGGGACGACAGATTCCTCACTTGGCGTTAATGCGCTCGGCTCGCCCTCGGCTCGCCCTCGGCTCGCGCTCGGCTCGCGCTCGGCTCGCGCTCGGCTCGCGCTCGGCTCGCGCTCGGCTCGCCCTCGGCTCGCCCTCGGCTCGCCCTCGGCTCGCCCTCGGCTCGCCCTCGGCTCGCCCTCGGCTCGCCCTCGGCTCGCCCTCGGCTCGCCCTCGGCTCGCCCTCGGCTCGCCCTCGGCTCGCCCTCGGCTCGCGCTCGGCTCGCCCTCGGCTCGCCCTCGGCTCGCGCTCGGCTCGCGCTCGGCTCGCGCTCGGCTCGCGCTCGGCTCGCGCTCGGCTCGCGCTCGGCTCGCGCTCGGCTCGCGCTCGGCTCGCGCTCGGCTCGCGCTCGGCTCGCCGCTCGGCTCGCCCTCGGCTCGCCCTCGGCTCGCCCTCGGCTCGCCCTCGGCTCGCCCTCGGCTCGCGCTCGGCTCGCGCTCGGCTCGCGCTCGGCTCGCGCTCGGCTCGCGCTCGGCTCGCGCTCGGCTCGCGCTCGGCTCGCGCTCGGCTCGCGCTCGGCTCGCGCTCGGCTCGCGCTCGGCTCGCGCTCGGCTCGCGCTCGGCTCGCGCTCGGCTCGCGCTCGGCTCGCGCTCGGCTCGCGCTCGGCTCGCGCTCGGCTCGCGCTCGGCTCGCGCTCGGCTCGCGCTCGGCTCGCGCTCGGCTCGCGCTCGGCTCGCGCTCGGCTCGCGCTCGGCTCGCGCTCGGCTCGCGCTCGGCTCGCGCTCGGCTCGCGCTCGGCTCGCGCTCGGCTCGCGCTCGGCTCGCGCTCGGCTCGCGCTCGGCTCGCGCTCGGCTCGCGCTCGGCTCGCGCTCGGCTCGCGCTCGGCTCGCGCTCGGCTCGCGCTCGGCTCGCGCTCGGCTCGCGCTCGGCTCGCGCTCGGCTCGCGCTCGGCTCGCTCTCGGCTCGCTCTCGGGCTCGCTCTCGGCTCGCTCTCGGCTCGCTCTCGGCTCGCTCTCGGCTCGCTCTCGGCTCGCTCTCGGCTCGCTTCTCGGCTCGCTCTCGGCTCGCTCTCGGCTCGCGTCGGCTCGCGCTCGGCTCGCGCTCGGCTCGCGCTCGGCTCGCGCTCGGCTCGCGCTCGCTCGCGCTGCGGCTCGCGCTCGGCTCGCGCTCGGCTCGCGCTCGGCTCAGCGCTCGGCTCTCGCTCGGATGCGCTCGCTCGCGTCGGCTCCGCGCTCGGCTCGCGCTCGGCTCGCGCTCGGCTCGCGCTCGGCTCGCGCTCGGCTCGCGCTCGGCTCGCGCTCGGCTCGCGCTCGGCTCGCGCTCGGCTCGCGCTCGGCTCGCGCTCGGCTCGCGCTCGGCTCGCGCTCGGCTCGCGCTCGGCTCGCGCTCGGGCTCGCGCTCGGCTCGCGCTCGGCTCGCGCTCGGCTCGCTCGGCTCGGCTCGCGCTCGGCTCGCGCTCGGCTCGCGCTCGGCTCGCGCTCGGCTCGCGCTCGGCTCGCGCTCGGCCTCGCGCTCGGCTCGGCTCGCCTCGCGCTCGGCTCGCGCTCGGCTCGCGCTCGGCTCGCGCTCGGCTCGCGCTCGGCTCGCGCTCGGCTCGCGCTCGGCTCGCGCTCGGCTCGCGCTCGGCTCGCGCTCGGCTCGCGCTCGGGCTCGCGCTCGGCTCGCGCTCGGCTCGCGCTCGGCTCGCGCTCGGCTCGCGCTCGGCTCGGCTCGCGCTCGGCTCGCGCTCGGCTCGCGCTCGGCTCGCGCTCGGCTCGCGCTCGGCTCGCGCTCGGCTCGCGCTCGGCTCGCGCTCGGCTCGCCTCGGCTCTGCGCTCGGCTCGCCGGCTCGGCTCGCGCTCGGCTCGCGCTCGGCTCGCGCTCGGCTCGCGCTCGGCTCGCGCTCGGCTCGCGCTCGGCTCGCGCTCGGCTCGCGCTCGGCTCGCGCTCGGCTCGCGCTCGGCTCGCGCTCGGCTCGCGCTCGGCTCGCGCTCGGCTCGCGCTCGGCTCGCGCTCGGCTCGCGCTCGGCTCGCGCTCGGCTCGCGCTCGGCTCGCGCTCGGCTCGCGCTCGGCTCGCGCTCGGCTCGCGCTCGGCTCGCGCTCGGCTCGCGCTCGGCTCGCGCTCGGCTCGCGCTCGGCTCGCGCTCGGCTCGCGCTCGGCTCGCGCTCGGCTCGCGCTCGGCTCGCGCTCGGCTCGCGCTCGGCTCGCGCTCGGCTCGCGCTCGGCTCGCGCTCGGCTCGCGCTCGGCTCGCGCTCGGCTCGCGCTCGGCTCGCGCTCGGCTCGCGCTCGGCCGCGCTCGGCTCGCGCTCGGCTCGCTCTCGGCTCGCGCTCGGCTCGCGCTCGGCTCGCTCTCGGCTCGCGCTCGGCTCGCGCTCGGCTCGCTCTCGGCTCGCTCTCGGCTCGCTCTCGGCTCGCTCTCGGCTCGCTCTCGGCTCGCTCTCGGCTCGCTCTCGGCTCGCTCTCGGCTCGCTCTCGGCTCGCTCTCGGCTCGCTCTCGGCTCGCTCTCGGCTCGCTCTCGGCTCGCTCTCGCCGGAGTCACTAAGAGGGTTTAGTGGAGCGGCGCACGCTGCCCGCACCGCCAGCGGCGTTGCGGCCTGGCTCGATCGTCGTGCGTGCTAACTGCGACGCAGTCGCTCGTAGCGTCCGTGCGTGCGTCTCGTTGCGAGATCGCACGGGGGCAGTGGCAGCTTTGCGATTAACGCACCGCACTACGAACCCGCCGGCACAGCAACAACAACAACAGGGACGATTATCTGCACCAGTCTTGGGCTTCCCCGAGGTCGACTCGGCCTCAAATGAGAACCTGGTGCAATGTGTAGTAACCATCGCCTACTACGGAGACGAAGGTGGCTAAGCTTGGGTGTTGGCCACACCACCCCCTTTGTAAGCCGTGTCGGTGTTCACAGGTGCACAGAGCACGTGTCCCAACAGGCTGTTAGAGGCGACGTGGGGGAGCTGTGTCTGTGCGCACGCGTGCCTGAGCGTGAGCTGCCTGGCCGCGTTCGCCGCTCCACTCTCCGCTTCCGCGCTGGAGCCGCCTCCAGCCCTCGGCCTCTCCAGGGAGCTGGCGCTATCCCACGTGTCTGGACCCTCCGTGTCATAGCTGCAGACATCGTCATCATTGTCAGTATCATCATCCTTGTCACTAGCATCACCAACGGAGGAATGAACACTCCCCTGGGGGATACATCCACCGCAGAGATGGAGCGACGAATCCATGTCGTGTGCAAGAGCCAAGAAGCATCGTTACACCGCGAGACCCCGATTGGTGGTGACGGGTTTGGGGGATATCCTCATCCAGCAGTAGACCGATGACGACGGAGGTGACGTTGATGATGATGAGAGGAGGGGTGCGAGTGTTGAGGTATCTCGTGATTGCTCGTGGCAACGTCGACGTTGGGCACGAGTGGAGGGGGGGGGCTCGAGGTCGCAGGGATGGGGGGGGGCGACTCACGTGCCCGAGCACTGCGCGTAGTGGAGGTAGTCCACGAGCACATCGAGTCCCCGGTTCTCTTCGTTCAGGAACTCGTGCAGCCACCTGGGGGGTGCGGGGGGCGTGGGGGGGGGCACCCAGTGTTGATGCGAGGACTTCACAATAATTTGGGGTACACTCCATAGATGGGAGCACGTTGTGGAGACTGAGTGAGCGGAAGTTGCGGATCGCGAGGAGTCGATTGTTCAACTGCTTCGGCAACTGGCAGAAGGCGGGGAAGGGGTCAGCGAGCAAACGCCGCGTGCGTGAATGTGTGTTGCACTTCGTTTGCACCGTACGTAGCCGACCGTGCGAATTGGAGGTGCGGGGGGAGGACAGCAAACCGAACGCAAAAAGCAGTTCTCAAGAAATGAGTTTCCTATTAAGATTTCAAAGTGCATCGCTCCTGTTGGCTTCTTAATATCGGAAGGAAGAGCAGCGATATCAACCAGACTCGCAACAGCATGAGCAAACACAGCTGCAGTATAAGCGAAGCAGCAGTAACAGAGGCATCATTAAAAGTAACAACACGAACAAAAGAAACTGCGGTGACAGCACTAAGAGTCACAGCGGCAGCATGAGTTCCCGAGACCACAAACGCAATAGCAGCAACGGCAGGATAAGCAGACGCAGCCACCACAGCTGCATCAATGGCGGCCACAGCAGTAGCAGGCGGCACAACACCGGAGTCACACCCGATGTGGTTGGTCCGCAGGGAGATCTCGATCTCGCGCAAGACCAGCGTGGACTCCTGCACGCGCCTCTTGAACTGCCGGGGAGAGAGAGAGAGAGAGTGAATCACTCATCACGATCATCATCGGGCATCCCAGGCACCCCATAGAGTCTTACACAGTGACCCCCCAGTGACCCCGGCATGAGATCCTACCAGGCACGTGGTGTGGTTGGGAGGGATAATCATTGGCAATAACAATTTCATCGGCAGTCCTGTGTGGATGAGGCCGGGATGGTCGTAGGGGTTGGTTGACCATACTTGACCACGCTGGTTTGTTAGGGCGGGGGGGGGGGGTCACAGCAGGGCCGGTTCATTTACCACGCTCGCCACTGATGATCGTCGTGCATTGGATTCAAAATCAGGTGGCGGTGGTTCGTAGAACAGTGCGAGAATCATCGCACCACCACCGCGCTATGAAGCACTTACCTTGTTTTAAATAAATGCTTCCGTCTCTCCGTTCGTCCACCCTGGGGGAGGGGGGCAGCCCCCCCCCCGGGGAGTGACCCCCACCCCCTCCCCAGTGGTGATTTACGCCCAGATCGAACCCAATCTGTGGGAGCGGCACTCCATGCAGGAGCCGCCGACTCGAACTCCCACGCCCAGGGCTCAGGTAACGAATCTCCCTCCACTTAGGGGGATGAAATGCTCCGGATGTTTTCCGTCAAATCGAGGTTGGGAGGGGTGGGGGGGGCAGAGTAATTCGGCCACTTTCATCTGCTGCGCGTTCATCTACGAGCGGGGGCGGGGGGGGCTTCGTTCCATCCGGAGTTCGATAGGGGTAGGCGAGAACCGACAAAACATGTCCACACCCGCTACACGGTATCGAATGTCCCTTCTCGCCGTGGCGATGGCGACCTAATCCCACGCTGCCGCCTCGAGTCCGCCAGCTGCCCGGCAAAGACTCAGAGAGAAACGAAGCTCTGCCTTGTCGCAGAGATGAAGTCACGCGCGTCGCGTTCAAGGAAGGCGGCAAATGAAAGACAAATATCACGTTTTATTGGGATCCGTGCGAGCTGTCACATTCGAACAACCCCGCGTGTCACGTGGCTTCCGACCGCCAGTGAGGTTTAAGACAACGCGGCATCAATTAAACCCGGGGCCGTATGCATCCTCTGAGGGGATCCCCAAAGCAGCAAGAGCCCCCCCCCCTCATCGGTGGGGATGGGGGGGACTGTGCCGCCGTGTCCCCGCTGTGCTAAAGGGGAACCCGCCCCTGTGTCCGCCACTCCCTCACGACCACACAAAGTCTCCCTCGTGACCATGGCTCTGTGGAAGGAGGCCGTGCCCCTGTACGTTCCTGAAGGGCCCCCCACGACCACCCCCCCCCCCCCATTGTCCTCACCTTGCGCGCGAGACCCGCGTTGAGGTGCACTTTGAGCTGCGCGAGGCACGCGTGGGGGGCGGACTTCACCTGGAATCGCTCCTGCGCACACAGGGACGAAGCGCAGAGGGAGGGGAGCGCAGAGGGGGAGGAGAGGAGAGGGAGGGGAGAGGGAGGGGAGCGGAGAGGGAGGGAGGGGAGAGGGGGGGACCGCAGAGGGGGGGACCGCAGAGGGAGGGGAGAGGAACGGAGAGGGGGGAGAGCGGAGAGGGAGGGGAGGGGAGAGGAGAGGGAGGGGAGGGGAGCGGAGGGAGAGGGAAGCGGAGGGGGAGGGGAGCGGAGAGGGAGGGGAGCGCACAAGGGCAAGCGTCGACACTCAAGACATTTACATTCAGACATTCGTGGTGACATGACACCTTCAATTTCGGCCCTTTGTAACTCCACTGCTGGATGAAGACCGTATCGGTCGTGGGGGTTACCCATGTTTCACCACGATGGTCACTGCGGGTTGATGAAGAGGTGGGGGAAGCGGCGGGGGGGGGGGGGGCATGGAATGTTCAGATCCTCGTCGCAGGCGTTAGCCGTAGCCGATAATTCAACTCAAGTTTGCTGTGTTCAGAACGCATTGTGCAAATCACCGCGCCACCACTCCACCCCTGGCCTAGACTAATTCCACTGAACATCGCATTGCGTGCATCCAAGTACTATCCAGGCTCAACAGCACGGACCAGCGTGGTGATGAAGTACGATCCAACAACTCTTACGACCCCACGGTGTGGGGGGTGAGCACCGGGCTGCACGTGCACATTGTACTCGATAATCGCGGAGGGGGGCGGTGGTGGTGGGGGAGGGGGGGGCACCTGGTCGCAGACCAGCTCCCACTTCTTCTCGTCCTCGTACTGATGCAGAGCCTTGGCTTTGTCGGGAGGCAGGTTCATGGAGCTCTACATTCACACACAACAACAACAACACGCGCACGTGTGGCCATGCAGGCGCGAGCAGCGCGTGCTGAGCGAGGGTTTGAGCGGCGCGCGAGGCGACAAGGTGGTCAGCAGCACCACGCCAGAACGACATCCGCCGTTGTCTCCTCAATGATGATGTTTGTCCATCGCTGCACGTACTCAGTTGCAGCTGAGTCGACCGATGGGGAGGACAGGAATAGCGTGTGATATGACACGCCATTGATAGTGGCCGTGGATGGCATTGGAACCCGAGGTGGCTGGGTTCGTAGGGCAGTGCGGTGGCCGCTGCACCATCACTCCACCCCGAAAATTCAGATTTTTCGTACCACGAAATGCAGGCGGTTCGGGAACAATTCAAACATTAATGCAGACTCCTATGATATTCAGATAATTGGAATGGATACATTGGATACTACCAATCCACACACACACACCAACAACAAAGATCCCCCATACTGTCTTTAACAGACCGTTGGGGCAAGTACTTTTAGCGACCTAGGGGAGGCCCATAATAGGTGCAGACATTCGTCACCGATGTTCGCTGTGAGCTACACGACCGCCCCCCACTAGGGCTAACAACCACGTACACACCACGTGCAGACACCACGTGCATCAAGTCTGGCGACATGAAGTCGGGTCTGCATTCACATCCGCTGCGTGTTAGCGGTGCAAAATGCTGGACACGAGGGGAGGAGGTTAGAGCGAAGAGGCTGAAAATAAATACGGGAGAGGGGGGGTAGCTTGTGTGGGTTGGTGGGTGAAGGTAGGGAGGGCCACACCGCGTGTCTGTGGGCCGCTATCAGCTCCCCGCAGGATGCCCGCACGATCGTAAAGCTCTCGGCTCGGGAGTCGCGTCACAGCCCGAGACAAACAGCTCCCGCGCCCTGATTTACCGGGCCAGGCGCCGCCGACGGCCACTTAAATGTGCCGAATGGCGCACGTGGGCACACTCCATTAAACCCGAGGACTTGGAGGGATCATATCACGGCACACGGAACCCTCGTCCACGCCCCCCCCACCCTCAGCCCCCTCCACCACCACCACGACCACGAGTCTCCACGCCGCTGCCGGTGGAGGCGCGCTGGCGCGCAGCCACTTCGCGTGCCCCATCAGTCCAAGCTCTCCCCGAACCGCCGGGAACACGGTGTGACAACACCCATTATGGACGCGGCGAGTAGCCAGCGTGTAGTACATCAAGGTGACGGCTTGGCTGACACTGGCGCACAGACTGTGTGTGTGCGCGTAACTGTGTCTATGCCTCCCCTAGGTCGCCTCGCCCTCAAATGAGTACCTGGTTACGATGTGTGAACATCGCCACTCGGGAGAGAAAGGAGGCACGGCGTGGTGCTGGCCACCCACCCCCTCGTGTGCTGTGTCGGCCTTTATAGGTACTCGCTAACAGCACTTGCCCCAACAGTCTGATGAGGCTATATGGGGGGGGGGTCTTTGTATTTGTCTATGCAGGTAACTGCGTGTGCGTGACACGTTTGCATTCTTTGTTTAATCTCAATATCTCCCTCGAGCAATACTTCTGCTATCACAGAGCTCTTACCCAAATAAAATATCTGCCTGGGCAGAGGATTGAACAGAAACTACCACCGTAGAACCGGTGAGATATGTATAATAATCAAAACATTGCCACTATTTTGAAGATAACCGTAACGAGACAGCGAAGTTAGACATTAGGGTTTCGGTTGTGAAGAATGAAAAATAATTACGACGGTCAGTCAATCATCCAAGACGTGGATATATCTCCTAATCTACCGTTTCTCTGACGTGGTAGCCTATCCTGGAGGAAGATGTGCATGGGAAGATCTGTCATGAGACACCGTCAATCAATGCACAACACCGCAAGCCTCGGTATCGATTCCCGAGGCGTTCATCACCTCCGGCCTGTGCCGTGGGGATGTCACAATCTTATCCGAGAAAAGCACATTCCGAAAAAGCACGCTCCGAATTATACAAATGCAGCCCAAGTCTCAAATCTATCGGCAGCCATCGGTGTCTCGCAGAGGGAGAGAGAAAGCAAGCCGGGAGGAATGGTCCAGAGACTCGTTTCGGATCAAGGTGACCCGCCCGTACAACAGCAGCAGCAGCAGCTGCAGCAGCAGCAGCATCGTCGCCTTTTCACGCCAAGTTTATTTCACAGCCCGCTGCTCTTTCATCTCATGGCGAGAAGGTGGGGGAGGGTGAAGGGGAGGGGCGGGGCGGGGGGGAGGGAGGTCACGGGGCGCGCTTAGCGCATCCCAGGACAGATCCGTGCGCATTGCGCCTCGCAGACTCCGTGACCCCCGGCTCTCTCCCCACCCCGACCCTAAACACGAACGACAAAGATCCCCACCTCCCCACTCAACCCTATGGGACATCTGCAGCTTGTTTGGCCGAGTGCCGTTGTTAGCGAAATGTTGTGGCCAACACCGCCCAGAAGCAATTCAAATATTCGCTAGTATTTACTGGTCGTGAATGGTCATCGAGCTCGCGTCGCTGGGTTATTTAGCGTAGTGCTCCAACCACTACCCCGCCGCTCCACACAACGCGCGCGCTCGCACGCACGCGCGTGTCGCCAGAGATGGCCCGTGGGTCACGTGAGCCCGCGTCGTCGTGGTGGTGGCCACGGCGGGCGGGGTAAACTGATACAGAATAAACACCTGAGGGTCGACTCGCCCGAGGTGCCTTCGGGATGTTTGAGAGCTCAGAACGCGAGGCAACCGACGTTCTGCACGTTCGGCAAAGGGCGCAGGAGCACGCCGACCCCAACTCAAATGCCTGAATATTCCACAAGTGTGCGCGAATCGTTAAGCGGTCTCCCCTCAAACGCGTGATGTTTCATTTAATTGAGTAAACAGGATCACTCGGTGGATTGGTGGCGTTACGGTTAACATGAAGATAGTGATGCACGTACGTACATGTACGTGTCTGTGTTTTTGTATCGGTGTGTGTGTCACGTCGAGTACATATTCACGTGTCTCTATGACGCGTCAGTATGCATGCACAGTGTCTCTATGGAACGTGAGTATGCATGTACGTGTCTCTATAGCGTGTCCACTGCTCGTTTGCGAAGGTTCGCGGTTCGACTGCAACGGTCGCCCTGGTTAATACCGCAGCGTGTATTCACCAAAACAATAATACGCGTCGTCTGCTCCACAGTGCACGTTCATGATTCAATGGCGTCGTTCGCGAGAATGGGGCTTTGTGTGCGGGCGCCATGGTCCAAATGTGCCACATTTGAGAGATAAATGTTTACCCACAAATGTCTCAATTGGAATCAACGGTACACCCTTACCATTCTGTGATAACCGGGCAGGACTCTCCTGAAAAAAAGAGCCGCGAGACTCGTCTATGATAACAGAAGCGTGATAACGGAGCATTGCGTACAACGCACCCACCGCATATGCGCACAGAGCGCACACGAGCGCACACGCGCACACTCGCACGTGCGCTCTAGCTCAGCTTTCCCTCGCCGGAATCGCACCCGCGGAGTGGACTCCGTTGTGGCTGAGCCAGCGATCGGCGCCTTCCCTCGGCTACTGCCTCGGGCGTCGAGGCGGGTAGCTGAGCGACGGCGTCGGCTCGCGTCCCCGGCGCAACCGCGTGGCCGCGTCGCGCCCCGCACCTGGGCCCGGCCTCCCTTCTCGAACTCTCTGGCGCCGTCCCACGCGTGCCCCCACTGTCGACTTGCATCCTGCCCGGCTACCACCCTCCGTACAGATCTGCACCGCACCTCGCAACCGGCCACACGCTTGCTCAACCCTTGCCACCCCGTCGCGAGTCGCCGCTGCCCCAGTGCATGGGCGAGAGCTGTTCGCTCGTGGCTACCCGCGCGAATCGTGCGCGAGGTGTGCGTACGCGTGTGTGTGTGGTGGGGGCGTGGGAGTGGTAGTGTCGTGGTTAGCGCACTTTGCGCTACTAACCCGGCGACGTACGTTTTACTCCCATTCACGGCCAACATCGGTGGCGAATATTTGAACCGCTTCTGGGCCTCTCCTAGGTCGACTCAGCCTCAAATGAGTACCTGGTGCGGTGTGTAAACATCGCCGCTAGAGAGACAAAGGCGGCCGCGCGTGGTGCTGGCCACCCACCCCTTTGTGTGCCGTGCCGGCCTTCATAGGTGTTCGCTAACAGCACTTGGCCCAACAGTCTGTAAAGGCTATACGGGGGATCTTTGTCACTTGTGTGTGTGCGCGTCTCTCTCGCGGTGTATGTTTGTTTTGTCTGTATGCCTGCGTCTTTGTTTTTGCGCTACGAACCCGGAGACCCAAGTTCGATTCACATTCACGGCCAACATCGGTGACGACTATCTGAACCGGTTATGGGCCTCCTCCCCTTCGGTCAGACTCGAGCCGATGTCGCAGGCTGACAGCCACGTGGCGGAACGAGGACCATCCTCGTTCAATTGTCCTGCCACGCGGTGACATTTATGCATCCACATTGTGGTGCAGCATCACTACACCCCCCCCCCATGTACGCGTGGTATTTAACCCTATTGTTGTGCTTCGCTTGAAGGCGCTCGAATGGTTTTACATGACCATTGTATGACTGCATTCTATTGCGTTCCACTGTTGAGATTGAATCGCGTGGCTGAATCAACTCGCGGTCGTCGGATCTCGGAATCCACGCCAGTGTGAGTCTGCACTCGTCTGTGCTTCAACGGGTGACCACCACCACCGTGCGTAGCTAAACAATAAAAGACTCAACATATTCGCCAATGACACTGTGTGTGGCCTTAAAAGAAAACGGATAAATAACAGGCGACGTTTCGGGGAATGGCCCTTCTTCATGGCACATCGATTGGTTTCTTTGCACAGCAGGCTGCTGCGGGGCGACGTTGTGAGCAGCAGAGAGCATCGCAGCAAAACCCATGCCCGTGATTAGACGAGTTGGGGGGGGGGCAAAAAACCATGGGGGCGACTTGAGACATTGGTCTCTGAGAAGACGCGGTCTTATACTGGGGACTTCGCAAAGAGAGGCCCAGGGCAGAATGGGATGCGAGCCAAGGAGGCTGTTTGAGGAGGTGCCGCAGGTTGGCTGTGGCTTTCCCTCCATGTTTGTCCAATAGTTGGTTGGCTGGCAGGAGGAGGAGGTGTACAGCTGCCACCCCCCCCCCCCCCCGCCGCCACCCCCAGCATATTTGCATTCCCACGCAATTCTCTAAAATCGCATCGCACGGACAATGCTCACCCCGCAGAGCACGCCCGCTGGGGACACCGCGAACGGCAGTCGCGTTGGCAGCGGCGCGTGCAGCGGTCGCGTGACCCACGTGACCCACGTGTCGGCGATACCCCGTGGAGTTGCCCTGTGACCACTTTCCCCTCCTTCCGTGCGAATGGACGTGGCCCAGTGGTACCGCGTTAGCCGCTTGTTGCGGTTCGAATTTACAGCGGCAGCCCAGATTAATACCGCGGGTGTGTCAGCTGTAAAAAATATAATACAATGCGCCGCCTGCTCCACAGTGGAGGTTAACGATCCCGCGACGTTATTCGGAAGAGTAGCACATCCTGGCGTCATTGACCAAATATTGACAAAAAATGTAAAACATCACCCGCAATTTTCTCAAATGGATTGTACGATACGTAGCAATCATCGCCCGCCTACCCCGACAACTTGGCAGGACCCCCTCCTGCAATCAATGCATGAGACTCAATGACGATGTCAATGCGTGAACAAACTTCGTCATGGTAACAGGGACGGCGCCCGCGCGCTCAGCACAGCCTCGCGCTCAGCCCCGGGACGGATGGCGAGTGGAGGTTCGTGATGGATCGGGAGGAGCGGGCGAGCAGCTTGTGACACGCACGCTCATGATGGAGCCCCCCTCCCCCAACCCTTTGCTAGAGCTCCACCATTCTTCACCCCCGTCGGCAGAGCCGCTTTATTCAGTGTCGCCGCGTTAAATCTCGGGGTACGAGGTGCCATGGGGTGGCGGGAAAAGGCAGGTCCCGATTGGAGCGTCTTCCGTACAGGGGCTTGGACGTGGCATCTGTACGCGTGTGCCACGAGGGGATCTGCACGGGATCTGGCATCCCAAGTGTCCCTGCGTGTGTCCGTGTCTCTCTCTACCTTGATGCGTGCCTATCTTCATGGTTCTCTCTCTATCCGTGTCTCTGTGCCTGTCTCTCAGCGTGTCTGTATGTCTAGGCCTGTTTTTTATGTTGCTGTGTTTCTCTCTCTGCGTGTATCATTCTGTCTACGTGTGTTCTGTCTTTCTACGTGTTTCTATATTTCTGTACGTTTCTCTGTGTCTCTCAGTCTGTCAATGTGTGCTTTGTGTGGCGTGGGGGGCGGTAGTGTAGCGGTTAGCAAGCTGCGCTACAGACTCATCAACCCAAGTTCGATTCCCGCTCACAGCCAACACCGGTGACGATTATCTGAACCAATCCGAGGCCTCCCAAAGGTCGATTCAGTCTCAAATGAGCACCTGGTGCGGTGCGTAAGCATCACCACTCGGGAGACAAAGGCGACCGGGCGTGGTGCTGGCCACCCACCCCCTCGTGTGCCGTGCCGACCTTCATAGGTGCTCGCGAACAGCACTTGCCCCGACAGTCTGCTAAAGCTATACGGGGGATCTTTGTTTTTTGTTTGTCTGTGTGTCTCTCTGTATACCTGTGTTTCTCTGTATGCCTCTCCGTCCAGGCCTCACTTGGTGTCTTGACTGTCCTGGTAGCCCACAGACGTCGTATCTGTGCGTCCAACGCTCACACGTCGCTTAGACTCAGCGCAGTCAAAATAATAACAGTCAGCCGTGCTTTTGTCCTGGACAATTTGGCTTGGACTTGTCAAGCCGTGACATAAGCCATACGAGACTGTGTTGACATCGGTGTACAGGCGCAAATAAACAAAACCTCATCAACGTTGGCATTTTCCAGTGCTCTGAAGGTCCATCGCCCGAAACGTCAGCCTGCTAAAGATGTATTTGTCGTTCGAACGCGATTACTACGCCAACGACGTTGAAAATATACGTCGATTCACTGGAATGTCTCTTTAATCGGCTCGTGTGTGTGCGCGTGTGTATACCCACGTATGAGACAAACACACCACCTATAACCTCATAGACTGCTGGGGCAAGTTTTGGAAGAGAGTCCGTATTAATGTCGGATCAGCAGTGCGCGAGTCGGTGGTTTGGCCAGGTGCTGATATTTATTTACTTTCAGGCCGAGTCATCCTTAATATTTACTCGCTCACAGCACTTTGCTCAACGGCCAAACTTAAAGTCTTTAAGTTGACAGTATTTTGATTTGTTGCACGGATGATGCCGCTCTGCCAGTTACCCGGCGACTTTACAATGGGGGGGATCCGTGGCGCGTGAACACAGCAGCGGCCTGTACGCGGGGCGGGGGGCCTTTGACTGTGTATCGACACCTCGACGCGACGCAGCCACGTGCCACGCTCCTCGCGGTTTCAAACCGCGCCGCGCCGAGTGAGCGCTGTGCTCCAGCGAAGCCTTTCCCCTTCAGCGGCATCGCGTTGTGGTTGTGAGAACACAGCAGCAACAACAACAACAGCGACGACAACAGCGACGACGAGACTGGGACGCGAAGAGCGAGATGTGGTAGCACATTCGCTCGCAGCTTCGCGCCGTGAATACGTTTCTCTCTCCACAGACAATGCACTCGCTGTTCGCCAGCACCTATGAAGGCCGCCACCGGCAGGTGAGTGGGGTGGGTGGCCAGCACTACGCCCGGCCGCCTTTGTCACTCCAGTGATCATGTGTACTACACACCACACCAGGTGCTCAGTTAAGGCAGAGTCGCCCTGATTCATTGTGAGTCGGACTTGAATTGGGTTCGCCGGGTTCATAGTGCAGTGCGCTAATCACAGTGCCACCGCTCCCCACACGCATATTCGTGCACACAAAGACGAAAATCCTCTGTGTAGCATTAACAGACTGTTGATGCAGTGTGCCATGAAGGCCGGCACAGCACACGAGGCGGTGGGTGGGTGGCCATAACCACGCCCGGCCGCCTTTGTCTCCCTCGTGGTGATATTTACGCATCGCACCAGATACTCCTTTGAGGCCCAGGACCGGTTTATATAATCGTCACTGGTGTCGGCCGTGAGCGGGAATCGAACTCGGGCGCCGGGTTCGTAACGGTTGTGTAGCGCTGACCGCTACACAACCGCTCCCCACAAAGACAAAGACACAAGCATCCACGGTAAATGTAAAGAAACGCACACACCGCCCCGTTACCCCAAAACATATACACGGCCACACACTCACCGAGAGAGACAATCCAGTGCACACATAGACACCCACAGAGAAACACACCTGCAAAGTCACACACACATACACGTGTTCAGTGACGCCCACCCACTCACACCGTCACGTTTATTTTGTCAACCAGGTGAGATCCCGACAGACCAGGATGAGCCTCGTTTGCTCGTGACCCGAGGTACTCAAATACCTTCTGCAAATATACACGTGTCGTCACATTTCGACAGCGTACGAGTTTCGCGAGCAGGGGTGGCTGGGTGGGTGGAGAGCCCGGTTCTGACGTGAATAGAGGAGACTGCTTGCGTGGGAATATCAGCTATTGTAAAGTCGCACTCGGAAGAGAGGGCAGTACACCAACGCATTATTGCATCTATCTGTACGGCGGCTTGAGTTACCTACGCCGAGTCCAACTAGGGGAACGCAAGGGCCGGTTCTTATACCACTCGCCACTGATGTTAGCCGTGCCGTGAATCGAACTCCGATTGTCGGATTCGTATTGCCACTGCTCCGCACACACACACATACACTGTAATTAATCGGAGAACGAGCAGAGAAGCCCAAACACACCTAAACCCGTACCGACAGCCGCCATTCGCCACGAAGAAGCCGCGAGGTCACTTTGAGGCCACGTTAAGTGTTGATGGCTCTCTGCTGGCAGGAGGTCACGAGACAGGCCCAGGTGACATGGGTTGGCTGACTGAGATGACTGGCAGATACACCGCCTGTGCTCCTACTCTGCCAACTTGCTGTATCTTATGCGCCCGGCACTCCGCTCGTTGTTGTGAGCGCCGCTCCTCCACCCTCCGTTGTTGTTGGAGGGCGACTTCCTCCAACTGCCTAGCAACGTCTTTCACAAACCGCCTCCACAGAGGCTAATCTTGAGACCGCTGGCACCGGTCATCTGCAAGTCCACTCAGCTCCAGATCCTCCTGTACCGCATCAGCCGGTCCCCGCACTCTAGCCCGTGTCGCGCCTGTTTAGCCCCCTCTATCCGGCCAAACAGAATCCGCTTGGGCATGCGGGCTACATGATTCAGACAACGCAGCCTCCGCCTGCCGGAGGTGCTCACTGAGAGGACTGTGTCCTGAACTTTCAAAGATCTGTGAGATCCTCACAATCCAACCTGGTTGAAACTAGGATGAATGCATGTGTACGGATCGTAGGCAGGCCAGTCTGAATGTTTCAAACTGGCGTAGATGTCCCTTGAAAAGGACTCCACATATCGTAAGCATACAAACAAGGGAGGGCACAAACTGTGGCCGAGAAGAAGCTGGAGCTTCGTTGGAGCGATAGACCAGGTAGCTGCCACACACAGCGTTCCCCAGCTGATGAAAAGATAATGCCGTTTGCCTACATTCACCCTCACAAGCTCATAAACCCCGAAACGCAAATACGTCACCGGCAGACACCCACAAAGACAAACAACCTATCGAAAATACCACACGCAGACGCGCACATCCCAATACAACATCGTGCAGTCAGTCGCACTCTGTGACTTTCTACTTTGCCGTGTCACTTGCGCCACCATCGCACGCGACACGCGGGCCTACGCTGACCCCCACCCCCCACCACCACCACCACTCCCACCACTCCCTGCTCGATCGTTGCTCCTCCGCCACGCGACGGCCTCACCAGCACCGCGGAGAACCGCGCCTCCAGATCCTCGGGGCTGGGCACGGGCAGGCGTCGCGGCGGCGTCCCGTGCAGGCTGCGCGTGTCGGGGCTGCCGCTGCCGCTCGCGGTCACCTCGGCGCTGCTGGCGCTCCCCATGGCGGCACCACCTCCCGCGCGCCTCCCCGCACAGCGGCTCCCCGGCGACTGTCAGGAGCTCCAAGCGGCGCCCAGCGGCTCCCAGGGGAGCAGCACCCGGGACAGCGCAAGTGAGCAGCCGCGCGAGATCTGAGAACCTCGCCCGACAGAGGAGGCGCTAATGCGGGATCAGCATCCCGTGTCACAGAGCGACATCCAAACCTCCTCCTCCTGCTTCCTCTTCTTATATCAGGGCTACAGGTTCTCGTCGCATTCGCGCCCATTCCACGTTTCCCCGACGGGGCCATGCCTGCGCGATAGAGCGCAGCGCGCGCGCCCCATCTTTCCGAGGTGACGCGCCCCTACCTACAGCAGCTGGCGCATGGCGTAGAAGACGCGGGGCGGCAGAGAGCGGGAGCAGGGAGAGAAGGAAGAGCGGAGAGAAGGCAGAAGGGAGCAGTTCTCGTGGGCGCCGTGACTGCGTTGGGCGGGGAGGCGTGGGGATGCAGCCGGGTAAGCAGGAGGCGGGGGAGACGCGGGGAGGCGCTTAATATTATTTTATTTCGTGGGAATGAAGTGAATGAGGCTGCGGGTGTGTCTATCTCCGCTCTCGCTCTCTCTCCCTTTCTGCCTCCGTCACTCTCCCCCTGCCCCTGGGCGCCGTGCACCCCGCAGATTTCCCGGTCGCGCCGATCGTGAGCGTGTCTGAGGTAGAGAGCGAGCGAGCGAGAGGGAGAGAGAGAGAGAAGGGGAGCTGCCATGACGTAATGGGAGTGAGGCTGGCCCCACGAGGCCCTTCAGCGTTGGTAAAGTGCGGGTGGTGGTGATGGTGGTGATGGTGGTGATAGTGGTGGTGACGAAGCAGGTGATGCATGCTCGATTGAGACACGCTGCCATTTGTGTTTGGGGGGGGGGGGGGGGGGGGGCGACGCGGCCACGCGATTTGATGGCTCGGGGCATCAACGCTCATGAATTAATCAGCTGCATTACGCAGCATCGTCAGAGGCGGCGGAGAGGCCCCGTTCCGTCGTCCAATTGCTGCTTCTGCCCCCTCAACCCCGACCTCACACCCCCCCTTCCTTATTTTGTTCAAGCCCCAACATCACAGCGAATGCATCATTATTTCTCACTAATACGTCGCGTACCCAGGGAACACGTTCTCGCTCACGCTGCCAGACCGGCTTGGGAGTCGTCAGGATTATCGGCGAAAGGCTCCAGGGGTGCTCCCACGCGCACAGCAACCCCCCGACAAGTGAATGAAAACAGCTTAATATACGTAGAGGCCCGCGGAGCTTGGGCAATTGTTGGTAGCGCCGGCTCATCGCTGCCTGGCGACTGCTGCTGCCCGCCAGCTCGTGTCTGGGATTCCTCGGCGATTACGAGACGCAATTTGCGCAAACACGATATACAACTACACGTGTCAATAATGCACTTCCACTAGAGTACCAGGTACGCCTATCCACAATAATCCTATATTAATAGTACAATACTTTAATCATAGGAACATGTTCATATCATTAGCGCTGTTGGCTACCTACATACAGGGTGCGAAAGAAGTTCAACATACAGAAGGATGAGGCGCGATGGACGTGACGTTCCAAAGTAATTCCCGAAACAAGATTCCTGCTGTTCCGGCTGAAATTAAGCGCGGAGCATTCCTCTGATGATCAGATCACGCCCGGTCTCCCCGGGTTTGAGAAGCTAAGCAGGCTTGGCAGGTTTGAGAGCCTGCTTGCTTGCTGCCGATATGCGAGCGCCAGGCACCACGCACGCATTGCAGGCTGCTGTGAGGTGGGTCCGCGGCGGGCAGCAGAGGGCAATGCAGCGACATGCAGTGTATACCAATGACGACGAGCTTGTGAAATATCGGCGATCAGAGGTATAAGGGCGAACACAGTTCACTCGTTAAGAGAGAAACACCACTCACAAAGATCCCCCATATCGCCTTTAACAAACTAGGAGGGCAAGTGCTGTTAGTGAGCGCCTATGAAGGTCGGCACGGTAACACCACGCCAGCCCGCCTTTGTTTCACCAGTCGTGAGGGTTACACGTCACACCAGGTGCTCATTTGAGACCGAGCCGACCTAGGCGGTGGCCCAGGACCGGTTCAAAATAATCGTCCCTGGTGTTGACCGTGGATGGGAATCGAACTCGGGTCGCCGGGTTCATTGTGCAGCGCGCTAACCGCTACACCACCGCTCCGACACCCGCGACGTAGCCACGCAAGACAGGGTTCCAAGGGGGCCTCAGAGGGGAGCCTCATCTGACATGTGCCCCACGCCTCCCCAAAAAGCTGTCCACGGGAGGACGTCAACTCCTTTAGTAATCAACATTCCGATCTGCGTTCTTTGTGGCAATTGCTCAAAAGGGCCCAAACACTCCGACGTAATTGGCACGGCAAGCTATTAAGAGCTCTGTATACAAGAGGAGCGGTAGTGTTGCAGTGAGCGCACTGCGCTTCGAATCTCGTGTCCAGAGTTCAATTCCCACTCAAGGCCAACACCAGTGACAATTATCTGAACCGGTCCTGGGCCTCCCCTAGGTCGAATCAGCCTCAAATAAGTACCTTGTGTGGAAACATCGCCACTGGGGAGACAAAGGCGGTCGGGCGTGGTTCTGGCCACCCACCGCCTCATGTGCCGTGCCGGCCTTCATAGGTGCTACTCGCTAACAGCACTTGCCCCTACAGTCTGTTAAAGGCTACACGGGGGATCGTTGTCTTTGTATACAAGAGAACCCCTTTCCATTGGATTGCACAAACGGTAGGCACATTGGTGACGGGGTAATCACGTGGCCCGCCAACTCCTGGGCTGCTGCTGATGTTGTGGTTGTTGTTGTTGGTGCAGGAGCCATCTGCACCACACAACCACAATTACAACAGAGATGCAGCACCAATAGGCAGGCGCAAGATACCAGCAGCCACACAGGGCAAATGTGTGGACAGGAACAAATTTATTTTTTAAAAAAATTAACCCGTAAAAACAAAGTTTTTCACTATAAATTCTTTATATGCGTGTTCAATGGGCCACAACCCAGCCCACATTGGTCTTTGAAACGGGCGGCTAGAGTCCTCTCGTCCTCTGGCTTGAGATGGCTGCTACCTATGGGTCAGATGATTGTCCGCCACCATTAAGCAATTGGTAATTAAATATAAAAAAAATTCCTAAAAGGTGTAAAATTTTGGAAAAAATGTTTCACGAAATTAATTGTCACGCACAACGAGTCTGTGTGCAAAATGTCAGCTCGATTGGATCACGGGAAGTGGGTTAAAAAACGACCGAAAGATTTGCACGGTCGTAAGCAAGCAAGCAAGTGAACTTTATATAAAGGATTTAATAAAAGTTTATTTAAAAATAAAATATTTATTCATTATACGTATTATCTCACAACTTGGGTTTTATACTTCATACTTTTATATATTGGTTGTTTTAACAATTAAACTAGCATTCAACGAAACGACTAATGGGGCAGGATATGGGAGTATATGGAAGGATATGAACGAGCGTGTGCCGCTAAAACTGTGCAACGCGCAGTCATTTCACGTAGTGGACAGGCGTGTTGCACTGCACTTCTATGCCCCCCATTATACTCTTCGCACTCACCAAACCTTCATTGACCAGCGTGGCGAAGTATGGTCAAATATCCCCCCCAACCCTCCAAAACAACCCCGCACTCATCCAGCAGTGGATCGACAAATAGCCTGGACGTGTCCTCAGGGCGGTCGCTCGGGAGTGAAAGACTCCTCTCCCAGCTCACGTGATTAGTATGGCACCTCCAGGCTCGTGGTGGTCAGTCAGCATTTCACATCACTGCATCGCTCCCGGGCGCATCGAGATCTCGCAAGTTCCCGCTTACCCAGTAGCACGAGGCATGGGTTTAGGGGGTTCGGGACCCCCTTCTATTGCGGGCCCCCCTACGGGGGGCGTGGGGGTGCTGGGGCTGCTGCTCGTGTCCACACACGCGGTTTAGGAGCTACGCTCTGTCAGGCGCCGTGAACTCCCAGCAAGGAAACATCACCAGGCTCTGGCGTTCGTGCCGAATCCTCCCGTCGTTGGCATCGCCGTGTGGGGTCTGTCAACAGCGGTTGCCCCGTGGGTCGACTGGCCATCCTGCATTGGAATGTGGAATTTCCACCACTGCCTCGGGGCTGTCAACAGGAGGGCAGCATCGCCTCAATGATCACGTGAGCAGTAAATCGCTGACCTACGAGCCCTACCCTTACCTGGTAATATCAAAATAGTTGAGTTTTATTTGTGTATATATATATTTTAAAAGTGTTTTGTTCACCTTGCCTATACTTTGCACTTCCATCGTGTTTTTGTATTGTCACGTGCTGACCCGCCTCTGGACATGTGTGAACAAGCGCTTCATAGCCCATCGGAGTCCTCCAGTATAAATACAGATCCTGAAACACATTAGTCGACCATTAGGACTGGCGCCTAAGGGGCCATCCATCTAGTAGGTACAGAAATCTGTCAAAACCTGACCCCTCCCCCTCCCTCCCTGTACGCACGCGGACTATTTACACCCCCCCCTCCCCATCTGCGTACGTACAGCTTGGCGCACCCCCCCCCCACCCCCCGAATCCTATAGAACGGCCGATATTTAATCCACGCAGAAACGATCAAGGATTAATAACATTGACGTGTTTAAGCAAACAGATAGTCCACCTGCATTAAATAATTAACTTGCGTACCTTGGCCACTTATTTTGCCGAGCTGCGCGATAGCTGCAGTCAGGGGTCACGGTGGCACACGAAGTGACACCTCCCACAGTCCCACTTCTCACGGCAGTACTTGTTGTCGGACAGCTGAAGCCACTGATGAACTGTGGCTCATTTGAAGGCCAATGGAGACAAATTATTATCGAGGCTTCACCCCCCCCCCCCACCCCGTTTCCTATACGTACATTGTCAGTAAACCCCCCTCGCCCATACGCAAGCGTACACGTTTGGGTTAACCCCCCTCCACCCCTCCATGCGTATGTACTAAATGGACGGCCCCTAACCTGAATCACCGAGTCACTCTTGTTATTCTCTTCTAACCAGAGCCACGTGGCCAATCAGCCACTTGTACCGACGCGGCGTGGCCGTGCGCCAAGGCCCGTCACGCGCCAGTTGCCCGTGGCTCCGCGTTTTCGCTGGGTCTCGGCTCGAGGACGTCGCGCTAAACCAATGGCGGAGCCAGGATTTTTCAGGTAGGGGGGGGGGGCAGCCCCTCCAGCAATGAAAAATGATAGAGGAGTTGTTAGTAAGGACTTGTCCCTTGCTTTTTATTCGACGCGTGTGCGGCGATGGCGCAGCCATCGATCGAGGGTGTGTTGATCGGCATCGCGCTCGCTGAAGGTGTTTGCCTTCAGGGAAGTCGTGTACTGTATACGTAACTGTGCACAATTCTGAGTCACGTATAACTGCTTTGCCGTTACTTATTGACAATTATGGACTCGGACTATTGTCCTATCATCTCATAGAGTCCCTGGCACATAATAATACGCTACACAGTGGCAGTGGGGGGTCGCAAAATGCCGATTTATTACTAATAAACCACAATGATCCGATCGAAATCCCTAATTTAGATCGGGTCATGGGGGGGGGGGGGCACATGCCACCCCACCCCCCACTGGCGCTAACCACAACTCGGATCAGATTCGCTACCCCCCTCCCACCCCTCGCGTCCATCATACACCGAGCACCGCGGGCGGACGCGAATGGCGACAGCACCACCCACCGCTCGAGTTCACCTCGCTCCGAGTCGGGCAGGAGGGGCTCTCTGCTGTCTCGCAGCGGCCACGGCTCGCTCGCGGAAAGAAACGGCAGCGATTCAAACTTGGCGAGTCAACACGCGGAGTAATTATTATTATTACGAACACCAAGTACAAATGTTAAACAGTCACGTCCCTTGTCCTTCCTCCCCGCCACTTGAACATAATGTGAACGTCCATTCGTTGCGGCGAGATGAAAGCCCACGCCCACCACCCTCTCTCTGCACATACGCGGTGGTGGGAATGGGACGGAACGCCGTGGTGGGAGTGAACATTTGAACCCCGACTGCGTTACGGAAGGAATCGAGGATTCATATTTTCTTGTTAAATTTATTTGACTTTCAGATAGCCACCTAGACTAACAGAGAGACCCAGGCACGCACAGAGACCCACGTGGAGTGAAGTTCCTCCTCGGATCTATTCCCATTTCCAGCACTGCACAGACCCCTCTCTACCTGGAGTGCGATTCCTTATCATGCACAGCCGTCATAGCTTCTGATGGGATGAAGGACTCCCCAGGCCGTCGCCATTTCTCACGGTCACGCAAATGCAGTAACTCGCTCCGTCTCCCAAGGCGGTCCCGCCTCTCTGTTTTCGCCTTTGGCTCCCACTGTCAATCCGTCTTGAGCGCCGGACATTGTTATTATTACGGCAACTGCTACCCATTATTCCATTAAACTTCCCGTTGTGTCATGCCCACAACGAATTCAGTCAATTTTATTTCCAAATTCGCTTACAGAAAAGTAAAGTTGTCCTCTTCCCGAGTGAGATGGATTATATCTCAAGACATCACCTTACGCTACACCTATATAGTACATACAGTATAGTATTCAAAAGCCGTTTCAGTCCAATAAAGAACACACGTAGAAACCTATCGATGATTTCCTCCCCCCCACCTCCGTAGAACATGGAATGCCCTTGGATAAATAATGTAACTTTATTTTTCAAAATATAGGCATATATGGGAACAAGAGAGATAGACTATATAATGTACATGCAAATTACAGGTATGTATAGGTATATTAGCGGCCAGAGGCACGTACAAGCGTGGGGATTATTAAAAAAAATATTTTAAAAAAATATCAGTGAGACAACGTGGGCACACAGACAATGAGAAAAACTTGTGGTGACATCAATTTTGGTGGCATCAATTGTGATCACACATGCCCTGGGTCCTACAGCACGCGTGCTGTGTGTGTGGGTAGGTTTTCATGCACACATGCGGCAGTGCATTTTTGAGAACGAGTCGATAGAGACATTTTTACCGACTTAATTCGTGCGACAATTACACGCCGCGGGCACACGGATGGTGGGGGGGGGGGGGGGTAGTTTACCCCAGTCTCAGATCTGGGGGGGCCTTAGACAGTGTTCCACAAGGCGACCTCAGAGGGGAGCCTCATCTGACATGTTCCCCACGCCTCCCCAAAAACCTGTCCACGCGAGGTCGTAAACTCCCTACGTAGTTAACATTCCGCTTCACAACTGTGTGTGTACAGTGCCCGTATGTACACGGACACACAGGTGTTCATGCGATTTGGCATCATTGTTGGCAAGTCACAGCAGCTGTTGGGCGTTGAGGTTTAGAAATTAGTGCACGACGGAATTTTCATGGCTGGAGCCGGCATAGCTGGGAGGCGGTGTTCGTCGATCGAAGAGTCAAGGCGAGTGTAGCAGGCGATCGATCTCCCACAGTCATGGCTACAGCAGCTCGCACGCCACACAAGCCCTCGGGGGCAGGGCTCGTGGACCCCGCGGTAAGGAGGGCGTTCAAGGCTGCAGCAGGGGCGAGATCAGGGCTACCGCGAGGGTCCGATGGTGGCTCTGTGAAGATTACCCACGACATTGTCCAGCAAATGCGTGGGCACAGTTTAGAGGTTGGGTCAAGCAGCCACGATAAAGGTTGAGGGCCCCCTTGGCCACTCAACATGGGCCTCGTGTGGAGCAACCGGGGGGGGGGGGGCATAGTTAAAGCATTAAGGGAGCCCAGAGGATGGCTTGCCACTGATGAATATCAACTGCCCCTGTCCCGTATAACGCCCAGTGTCCAGCATAGTCAGCAGCAGAGAGGATGTATTCGTGACATTCGGACAATCGTCGATTGTGAGACATCGCATGGCCACAGCAGGACATGACAACTTTTAAAAACATGCAGCGAGGTCAGATCTCTTCCGCTGACCGAGGGTGGCTTCCGTTGCAGCGCACTACCCAGGCGGTGATTTGTGGGTGCCAAGAGTCCGACGCACGGCAGGTGGAGCCCTCTCGACAGCCACCAGGGTATGGAGGGCTAACCAGGACGTGGAGAGGGGGGGGGGCTACTAGGACGTGGGGGGCACCTGGACACTATTTATACTGTGGCGAGACCGGAGAGACTGGAGAGGCCGGAGTGGCCGTGGCGTTAGTCGAGCCCATGTGCGCCGCGTTCAAGGCCGCCAGCCGCCCGACCGCTCGCACCGCGTGCACCGTTTTCTGCAAAGAACGATAAAGACGACAACGAGCAATTAACACATTTACAAATCTACACTCGCCTCGTGTGATGAACGTTCACGTGCTCATCGTTCCCCACCGTAAAGTGTCGAAAGACTTACTATTATTTTTAATTTGTTATCGATCGGATAAAAAAAAATTTTTGTTGGTTCACGAAATGCCGGCAGTTTTTGTTGCCCCTTTTTGAAAAAATGCTGTTATAAGCGATTAACCATTCTTCTAGCACAAAGGCTATGTACGAGCCATACATACGCAGTTTGGGAGCTACATACGTTTCAATGCGATTCATGTACGAAACACGCAGGAGGGTAAACACGATAAGACTTTGATAATTGTTTATACAGTTTTATCTGGCAACAAAACTGACACCTTTTTTACAAGGAGTCATGTTTGCATAGACCACAATACCTGCAGTCGGAATGCAAACAAAAAACATAACTCTGATAATGTATGCACTGTCCTTGAAATTGATTGGTCTACACCCGAGACCGCTTTCTTTAGAGCCTAGTCTCACATGGTGTTGGACCATATGACGCCAAAAGGGGCACAACTCAAGGACAATGCACCATCAGAGTATGAGAGCTAGGGGTAAGCATTTACACCATTGGAACCTCATTTGCCAGTAACTTCTTCCTAGCGTTGTAATGCATACATTATCAGAGTTATGTTTTTTGTTTGCATTCCGACTGCAGGTATTGTGGTCAATGCAAACATGACTCCTTGTAAAAGAGGTGTCAATTTTGTTGCCAGATAAACGAGTAAAAAAACTATTATCATATTTTGCTACTGGCAAATGAGGTTCCAATACGATAAGACTTTGTGCAGTATATAACAACGCGTGTCCACATGTCGTGTGGCAGCGCACAGCACGAGTCCTCCTCCTGGGCCGGGGCGCGTGGGGGCCTACCTGCCACTTCCTGCGCGTGATGTAGCTGCGCATGCGCTCCTTGTTCAGCTGCTTGGGCTCCAAGCGCTCGGGACTCGACTGCACCCAGGGGTGCTGCACGCACTGCTCGCAGGTCCAGCGCTTCCTGCGGGCGCGGCGTCGCACGTTGCAAGCGGCGTTTGAGATTTCGATTAAATTACCACCGCGAGTTCATTACATCTGGTTCACGTGGAACGCCAACCCCTTGCCATAAAACAAAAATACATCACAACGCTCCTACGGGCCGGGAAGGGATCTCGCCAGATTTGGCAAATATTTTATCGACAACGATGCTGCCTTCATCACTGGAGCAATAATTGCATCTCTATTTTTTTCATCGTCATTAACAATCCACTCGTGTAACCAGGAAATCCTCACTGAGTCTCAAGACTTCTTTTAGGAGGGTCCTGCTAAGTTTTTTTAGTACGGGAAGGGGGATAAGGCGAAGTTGCTGCTGTGTGTAATCCCAGTTGGGTCATTTGCAAGAATTCTGTCACCCTTGGGATGTGTGGTCCATGCGCAGTTACATTGAAGGTTTATTTTTTAATAATAACTACTGCTTCCCTGTTGGTCATCATATTGGGCAACTGGACGAAAAGGGTAACGGCTTGGACAAAATCATTTAAATTTGCTT
Organism: Lethenteron reissneri; assembly: GCF_015708825.2. Taxonomy (NCBI): domain Eukaryota; kingdom Metazoa; phylum Chordata; class Hyperoartia; order Petromyzontiformes; family Petromyzontidae; genus Lethenteron; species Lethenteron reissneri. Next base: position 10,064,999 of record NC_083798.1, on the reverse strand, counting down.
TGCACCATACCGTATGCCTCCTTTTCATTTGTACTTTTGCAAATCCGCAAGTTCCTTTAAAACTTGACACTGCTTAATTTCCTCGATTGCCCGATGTTTCACATGATGAAGTTCTTCAGTTTTTGGTTGTCAGTCTTACAGGGATCACGATAATGAGCTCAGATGGGGGGTGGGGGTATGCAAGCTGGGGAGAGGGGGGGTCTCACTTGACATCCTTCTCGATCATCTTGCCGATGAGGTCCTTGCAGTCTTCCGAGATGTCTGCGAACCCATCGTCGTCAAAATCCCAGTTGCAGCTCGTCACGTTCGCCATTGTCTCAACGTCGGTGTCGCCGGCCAACGGGGAAATGCCACTCACCCTGCCAGTGGGGAACACGGTCACGGAGAGACATGGGGATACGGATGATACGGGGAGCACAGACAGAGAGACACGGAGACAAACACATGAGGGCATGGAGACAGAGGGGCGTACATACAAGGGGGATAAGGGGGCATGGGGTGACCAGGCACTATACATCGGTGAACAATGAATGATTGTGCGTGGGATGACTCGATTGTCATTATATATCAATACGGTCACGAGTGCTTTGATATGTGAGATTCCTCCTGTAGTAATCATTTACCAAACAGTTCAACTGAGATGCATTCAGCCAGTAAATGCATCTGGCATTTTTGTCCATATTCAACGTCTAAAATAACAAACTGCATTTTTCATTGCTACGACTATGACTACGAGACTTAAGGCTATTGATAGCTGACATAAAATGCACAACAATTACGAACGACATCACAGTTGTGCCCAACAAGGCGGCGTTAGCCAGGCACAAGCGAATGTCCCCCACGGGCACAAGCGCGTGACTCTGCGATGAGATCAGCCCGGACTAGGTTGGAACATTAACTGCGGCGTTTACTCACAGAATGTAGCAGATAACGCCGATGCTCCACATGTCCGTAACGAAGGTGACCTGCTCAAAGGCGATGACCTCTGGGGCCACAAACTCCGGGGTTCCAAACATGACCTTCAGGGGAACCCCCGGCTCTGCCAGTGGACAAAGCGAGGAACGGAAAACATCATCACAGAGCCGTCTCTGAGACGGCGTCGTGGTGGTCACCATGCGTTCGGTATTGTGGTCCCCCCGGCCTCCCCGATCGACAGGCGCGGCAAGGATGCGAGAGAGAGAATCGTAAACGCGGCCCCCCCGGCTGGGCCGGATAGACGCCCGCGCGGAAGGGGCTCCCCCGTGGTGACCACGTTGAGCCACGCGCTGTGCGCGGGCTGCAGAGGAGAACCCGTACTGCCTGCCTCCCCGTGTTCCGTCTCGTCCAATACACTGGCCAGACAGTAATGTCGTTCAAGAATGTATGTATGTATGGAGAACATCTTTAGCACCGTACATAGCCACCGTGCTAATAAGAGGTGCGGAGAAACGAAGCACAAAAAGCAGTTCTAAAGCAATTAGTTTTCAATCGAGATTTAAAAGTGCATAGCTCTAGTGGCTTCCTAATATAAGAAGGGAGAGCATTCCAGATGGCCGCAGAAGTGCGTCTGAAAGTGCGTGATGCTTTGACCGCCTTTGAAATGACGGTTAAGAATCTGTTCTTACCACAAACGATTTGATGCATTATTTGAATAAGTACCACTAGAAAGAGTTTTGCCCAGAAAACATTAAAGTTCTCGGACGAGGACCAGTTTAAAGATCACTAAAAAATATAATCGAACTGCGAGCCACGCGAGTATAGAGGTAGGCCACTATTCCGTGCTAAACTCCGTATTGGTGTATCACAAGCTAATGACGGGCTGCTCAACCGTTACGCGCCCGCCGCCGCCGCCGCCGCCACCGCCGTCCCTTTGGCCGGCGGGCGAGACCCGCGGTCGTGTCCATGCACTCGGCGCAGTGCGAGCGCCCACTTACCGATGCGGCGTGCGAGGCCGAAGTCGATGATCTTGATGCGCGTGCCCGTGCGGTTCACGCACATGATGTTCTCGGGCTTGAGGTCGAGGTGCACGATATTCTGCCGGTGAATGAAGCCCACGCCATCCAGGATCTGCCGCATGTACTCGACGCATTCGCGCTCCGTCAGCTCAAAGTCGTCGTCGCTCACGCGCTCAAACAGCTCCCCGCCCGAGACGCTGCGGAACAACGCACAAAGGCGACGGCTCTGAGAGACGTTCGCAATCCTCCGTCGTCGTCGTCATTCTCGTAATCATCCATCAAGGGCCTATGCTCTCGATGGATGAAGGCCTCTCAAGCGGACCGCCATCTGGAAGTGTCTCGTGAAGCAACGATGAGTGGTTTCACTGCTCCCCGTTGTTGGGATGGCTACATTTCCTCAACTCTTTGAGCTGGTGGTGTCAAAGACAAATAGGCCACAGTCAGGTCTTTTGAGCCAGAGGTCTGAAACCAGGCTGAGAGCTGTTTACATGCAATGCTGCACACCCATGTGTGTGTTGGGAAATATATTTGTTTCCAGCATACATACATGTTTCTGCTCTCATGGGTTATTCCTGTCATCTATATATTAAAACATTTTCTGAGATCCTGGGTTCGAATCCAGGCAGCCACTTCACAACAAAAACCATCTGACCGAATGTAGGCTCTTAACCTCGATGTGGCTAAAATCCAGATCAAAGTCATAAAAAAAGTGGCATGATGGTTACGTACAAAAGGGCACGTGGAAAATTGCAGTGCCCCTAGTGTGGGTAAAAGGTCACGTGCGGGAGATCTCGGTCGTGCATCTTGCACAGGCCGCTAGCGGGCAGATTCACCGCTGCACTTCTCACTGTGAGAACGGCGAGTGGACACTCCATCTCATAATGTCATGGCAACAGCAAAAATTGAATAAATTTGGACAAAATAAAAACCAGTCATCTCGGATTGGTCAGCGTAGACCGCTTGCGTGCGCGTGCGTGCAGCTCTCACTACTCGAGCACGATGGTGATCTCGGTGGGTGCCTCGAAGGCGGCAAGGCACTGCACAATGCGCGGGTGGCGCAGGCTGTTCATGATGTCCACCTCGCGCCGCAGGTTCTCGCGCTCCTCGCGCCGGCGCGCGCGCGAGAACTTGCCGGCCCACTCCCGCCCACTGCTCTTCTCCCGTAGGCGGAACACCTGCCCAAACTTGCCCCTGGGCTCACGGGCAGAGCACGCAAGGACACGACACACACAAACACCATACAACACACACACACACAACAACACGTGCACACGTGGGCAGGTGAGGACAAGGACACAGATCAGCTTTTCGAGGACTGTTAGGGCACTTGCAGTTAGTGAGCGCCTACAAAGGCAAGGACGTACAGAGACGCACGTGTGCACAGGGAGGCGCAGGTGCTCGTGTTGAAGCAGTCACAAAGTGGCAGCTCACCAACAGCATGGTTTGTGATGTTTTTCTATATCTCGGTGTGAAATTAAACCCCGCTTAAACAAGTTGTGGCATCTGAAGCCAATTAATGATAACGTTTTGAAATGATAATTATAATTTCATTCCAAAAATATATTTCTTGTAAAAATCGTTTTTTCGAGAAAAACAAATATTAATTAATTGGAGAGTGCACAGCTGCCTAACCAGGGCTTAATTTTGACTAAATATTTTCTGCGTCGCTGGGAGACCGCGAGGTGGCACGCGGCTGGCACCAACAGCCACAGCGAGGCGTGTGCTGGACGTGGTATGCCACGAGCGGAATCATTCTCAGGGGTTACCGGACCCATGGACAGACCTGGCCGAAAACACAAGATGCGCATTTTAAACACGTCTCGTGCACGGGACTGCTCCTGCCACGATCTCTCCACCAAACCGTTGACGACCACGCGGAGCTCTCGAGAAGAAGCGGCTGCGGCTCGGAGACATCGGCATTTTTCCGACCGTACAATCGGCGCGCCAATTTCACGGCTGGTTGCGAATATAAATTAATGGGGGGGGGGGGGGGGCGGGGGGGGGGCTGCTTATGCGGTCAAGGGTGCTGCTCGATTCCTCGCCGTGACACCCCCTCCGTGAAAGTGCCTCCACTGCTCGGCTCCAGGGTTACCGATTATCCACCAAGCCCACGTGCAAAGGCCACGGCGGTTTTAATGCCAAGCAGCCTTTTGGAGCAACGAAAAAAGAAATCAACTGGGCGAATGCAACCATTGTGAACGATATATTTATAATACTATTTTACGCCACTTACTGGACATGGATTATAACCTAGAAATATTTTGAGAAGATAAAGTGATTAATGTACGAATAGTCTCGTCAATAATGGTTGCACTGAAATGGTTGAATTGAGTTTCTGTAATAAGGACGAACACACAACGCCCCAAGCACGTGTGTGTGTGGTAATTTCGTAACTGAAACGGTTTCACCAAAGGGGCATCTATAAATATAGATTAATATATATAGTTATACACGAGATATTTTTTATTTTACACCCAAGGCTTAATGTCCCTCTCTCGAGCCCCTGGAAGTGAGGTTGCTTGGAGTGGAGATGACTGCACGGAATCGCTCGTGGGGCTCCGCTTTCGATGATAGCGAAACCTGGAGCAGACCCCCTGCTCCACGCTCCACGCTCCACGCTCAGTCTCGCCACGAGTCCACAATGTTGCGCGATGGCGCGAGGACTCACGTGCCAAGTTTGTCCAATCTCTCAAACAGGTCCATGACCTTTTTGTCGGTTCTGACCACGACATCGTGGTGCTCCGGTTCGCTCTCCTCTTCATCTGCACACAAATGGAAAACAAAATCACTTTCAGGGCAGTGTGTGTGTGAGCGCGAGGCCACGTGCGGCAGTGCTTGGGGTTGCGATTCGACTCGATGCTTAAAAGATCGCCTGCCTTTGCCACCGCAACCTCTACATTCAATCGTCCACTGTATCTCTCTCCCCGCCTGTCCCCTTGCACTACAGCTCACAGTGGAACTCTCCACAGTAGTGCGACCCACAGCCTCCTCCTCTACACCAACAAAGAGGACTGGCACTGCCCGGCATATTCCTAAAGGCCCCCAACAACTCTCTCCTGGCTTGAGCGACACCAAACTTGGCTCTGCATTTCAGAGTCACGGTAATTGATGTCTGTGTGATGTTGTGCCCGTTAAAGATTGCATTGTGTTATTCTTGTTTTTGTAACGAAGATGCTCACCGTTCAATGGTCCTTCTGCCGAGGTTCACGAAAGCGTGAGCATGCGAGACAAACACAACACGCCGGCAAGAAGTACCGATCATCCAAAAATCGCATCCATAAATAAGCGAGCAGGCTCTTATGTAGACCAGTGCACTTAGCTCAAAAAGCTGGACCTAAAATTTCCTATTTGCATTTTGACATTTTACATGAAAACTCGAAGCACACCTTTGGGCCGCATTAAATCGACAAATCACCACGCAAGGCACTTGGCATGCGCGTGTTAACGCCGGCGTGGCAACGCGTGCAAGAGCGCGGTGCCGCCTCACCCGCGTTCCCGACCGTGACGAGCTGCGACTCCGGTCCCGCGTCGCCGAGGCCGTGCGCGTTGCGAGCGCGAACCCGGAACCTCCAGCCGCTGCCGGACTCGAGCGAGTCCAGCGTGAGGGAGGTGCTGGCGCAGGAGCCGCTCAGCTCCGTCCACGCACCACCGCCGCCTTGGGCATCGCACCGCTGGCCCTCGACGACGTACGCCTCCACGGCACTGCCTCCGTCATCGGCCGGGCCCGACCAGGAGAGCGCAAGCGACCCGTCTTTCCTCGGGGACACCTGGGGGCAGCCCCTCGGAGGCTCCGGTCGATCTGCGTGCACCATCGGGCGAGCGTCCGCCGCACGGCCGGTGAATCGTTTTTGAGATGGCACCCCCCCCCCCCGCTCCCCAATCCCCCGCTGTGCTCGCAGAGTTCCCGTGAGATTAATCGCCCCAAGCGTTTGCCTAAAAAAAGTCCAATCTCGCCTGCATGCGCGGTCAACGGCGGTGCGTTTGCGGCGAAGGGAGAGCGGGGCAGCTGCCGGCTGGGTTCGTGCGTTGCGCGGTGGAAATGCGCACGCACCAAATGCCTTAATCCATTTATAATACAGCACGAAACTCCAGCCAGGGCCCATAAAGGCCCCGTTACAAACCCGTGAGTCACACACAGTGTCTATTAAAAACACTCCTGCCGACTCCAAAGTCATTATTAATGGGAGAGGTTTACTAAATATTGACAGCGGAATCCACCCACGGCGATTTACGGAGAAGGAATGAAAATCTATCCGGCTGCCAGTGCACCCGGTGATGCCATGAACACTCCGCCCCCCCTCCCGCCACCACCTCCCGGGTTAGCCCGTCGCCCCCCCAGGGCCTCCTCACCCAGCACGGTGATGTTGCAGGGCACGGTGGTGTTGCCGTGGGCGTTGGAGACGCTGAGGCTGTAGCAGCCCGAGTCCTCGCGCCGCGCGGGCGCGATGGAGAGAGCGGCGCTCCCTTCGTCCGTCACCAGCCTCACCCTCGCACCTTCCTCCACCTGCGCGAACACGCGAACACACCAACCGTATTCGCTATAAACAATGGCCGAGATCAAGACCTACCCCCCATACCTTCTAGCCATCTGCACCACCGACATAATTTCGCCGCTCCGATTTATGGCGGAGGTGCTCTCGGGCGCATTTCCCTCCGTCGGCTGCCACTCCGCCGAGAGTGTCGACCACCGCCCACCTAACCCCGACCTGGTTCATCACAATACAAACGTGACGCGTGTAATTTAGGAGGTGGCCTTGTTGGCTTGGAGGTCACCATTACCGAGCTGGCACCAAGGAGCCTGGGTTCAACATCCGGGGAGCTGCCCGTGGACACGCCAAGTCCAGCCCGGCATGACTGTCGTGCGACAAACGTCACCCTCAGCGGCAGGGCAGGTACAAGGATCTCGGAGGTAGCTCTGTGGTGTCCACTTGCACGAGCCGTTATCTAATGTGCAGGGTCGGGCCGCCGTTGCAAGACATCCAACCGGATTCTCGGTTTAACGGATTGGAAGGGAGGGAAAATCGTCTTATCACGTGTGTCGCAGGGCTTCTAATTAAAAAGGTTTCATCTATCGTTGACGAACCATGAGTAGCAGTTTTTCAACATTGTGTCTGAATCCTGGGGGATTAAGCAAGAGGAAAAGTCTTTGCCAAAAACAACGAAAAGGAGGGATCTTCAGCACGGTGATAAATAAAGATTTACGGCCCCTTATTAAAACCACGGGTCGTCTTTCCTCCCCCATGGCTAACATGCAATATACGTCGGTGGCATAATTCCCTCAGCCTGGATTCGCACAGTTATATTTACATCTACTTAGCATGTACAAAAACAAAAGCTGATAATAATGATTGGGGAAAGGAAAAGTTAGGTTTTTTATGGACGTGTAATGGGAAAACAAGAGACGAGATGTGCAGATCTTTTGGCCGAGAACATTCGAGCTACCACGAGAAGCCGGATGGGAAGACGGTGAATTAAGTTTCATCAAGAATCCCCTCCGTGCTTCCAAACAGAACCCGGAAAGGTGGAGGGACATCATAAACGCCGATACGCCACTTGTGCCACATTTGATTTTACGAGTTTTTCTTTGCCCTCTTGCTCCCCCCCCCCCCCCCCCATTAAAATTTTCACTTCCCGGACGTGGTGTTCTCACTGAGATGGCGCCCTCGCCCCGCTCCTCCTCAGGGCCCCCGCCCTTCTCTATATAGGGCTCAGTTGCGTCGGAACGGTTCTCCGCGGTCTTCGATTCACGGCTTTGCGAGCTGCTCAACGGGCTGAAAACGGGGCTCCCGTTTTGTTGAAATAAATAAGGTAACAAAAAAACTTTTCACAAGCAAAGTGAACGCTCAGATGCAACTGGGAGTGTCAGATGCAGAGGTCTTGGGTAAATGGACGTATTGGTGGTACACTGGTGCAGCAAAAGTCCGAAATCTAAGTTTAATAAACAAATATGTTTATCAGTCTTTAATCGACCCTGTCGCCAAGTTTGACGCGATTCGAAGATGTTATTCAGTCGACTGAGACATGCTAAACAATGTCAATATTGACTGCGGATATGAGTCTGTTGAATCTAAGAACCGTGCGACCAAGTCTAGGGCACGAGGAGTCAAATCTGCCTTTGCAACACGGAGCAGCCAATCGTCATCAGGCTGGGTGCTGCCGTACGGCAACAGACGGTGAAGCTTCTTCGTGTTCATACCACTCGTTGTAACGTTGGTCTTCCGACTGCTTCGACATCACGAGAACTGATTTTGATGCACCACCACCACCACCACCACTAGTCCACGAGATTTTTTGACCGGAGTTGCAAATCGCGGGAAAATAATTAATTATTGCGAAAAATGTGTTGTGTTTTTATACCACGCACCACCGGTGCACCGCTAATACGTAAAAAAATCGCGACAGTCGGGTGGGTCAAAGGCCATGATCGCGAACAACAACTTTGAGAGGGTACGTGGTGTACTCACACAGAGTCCACCTAATGTGAACAGTTCACAACTGTGAGCTCGTGTTTTATGTCCACGTGTCGGGACATTGTATACAAACGAGTCGCGTGAATATTTAAACGCAACACCCAGTGAAAAGGTTTAAAAAGCAGATTTCCCGCTCAGTAACGTGGCTTCCGTTTTGCTTTCTGCCATGGTGGTGATGTATTTAAAATGGATGAAATCGGTACCCAAAAGAAACTGTTGAGATAAATAATCCTACATATTGCATTGGCCGTAATAACAAAAATAAGAGCGCTCGTGTTTGAGACTGATGACCAGAGGCATCATGTCTACCGCGGAGATGGAGTGATGAAATCAGGTCAGCAACATCAAATGTGGAGGAGCCACGTGGGATGAGGCAGTAAGATGAGACGTGTGGAGGTGAGGGATCGTGTAAGGTGAGTGGTGGCGCAACTATCGAGTGTGCAGGCAGTGCAACTGCACCAGGGGTCACGGGGTCAACCACACTGCGCCACTGGAGAGGAATGTGTGGCGAGCGTGGGGTGAGCGATCGTGGCATGGGGTGAGCGATCGTGGTGATGGTGGGGCGAGGGTGACGCACGGTGGCCTTGCTCCTCAGCCAGTGGACGGTGAAGGGGCCGTGGCCGCTCAGGCAGAACGTCGCCGTGACGCAGTCCCCGGCGCTCACCGTCACCTGATGGGGGCCCTGGAGCTCCGGGGGGCCTGGCGCACCGCACATGCCAGAACATCACATGGTCACACCACCGCATCGTCGCACCACCACTCAAAAACACATGACGTAAACAAGCCGACACAACAAGCGGCGAAATCTTCTTGGTTCTTTCGGTAAAGTCACGTAGAAGGGAAGTAATAAAATAATAAAAATAAAACATAATAAAATAAAATAATTCTCACGACGTTTCGGCTACAACGCAAGCAGCCGTCTTCAGGTGAAGAATGAGACAATGCCAAGCTAGGAGCTTATATATAAGCTGCAGCTTATAAGCCGAAACGTCGTGAGAATTATTTTATTTTATTATGTTTTATTTTTATTATTTTATTACTTCCCTTCTACGTGACTTTACCGAAAGAACCAAGAAGATGAATCCCTGCAGTCACGAAAGCTTTAAATCGAAAAGCGGCGAAAATTTACCAACAAAAATCGCCTTAAACATCTTCATCCGCATCACATCATCACAGCCACATCGCCACCCACAAGCTATTACCACCACATCGCCGGGCACTTAGAGTGCCTCAGAGCAGCACTGCCTTACCATCCTGATCCTTTTAACGTTTGCACAGCACTTCACGATTTGCTTTCGCTCATTTAAAAAAAAATTGATTTGACGACACGAGCCGCGAGCCTCAAACCTGATCCGACCGGGGTGGGGTGGGGGGGGGGGGGGGGGCAGGCGCAGCGTGCAACACCGGGGTGGGGGCCATGCACGCGCAGCACGGACCAAGAGCCATCTCTATAATGGCCGTATTGTACAACTATGATAAACCGTACAGGAGATTGTCTTTAGAGCAACGTGTGCGTTTGCTGCAAGCTCCATGGAGACATCAGTTAGTGATCCCTTCTTCCAGTTCGTCGCACCAGCCTATCCCCCCCGGTGGTGATGGGGGGGGGGGGTTCTTAAACCTGGATGGGCTCAGCTGGGCACGGCCTCCATCGCACGGAGAAAGTGATGCACATGGACGAATTTTCATGGTTGGGTGACACACACATGGACGAAGACAAATATCTCCCGCAGCCTTCAAAAGAATGTTGAGGCAAGTGCTGTTATCGATGGGCACGGCACACGAAGGGGGGGGTTGGCCAAAGCCGCACCCGCCCGCCTTTGTCTCCCCAGTGGCGATGTGTACACACCACATTAAGCCAAGTTGACCAATGGGAGGCCCGTGACAGATTTCAGATAACCATCACTGGTGTTGGATGCGAGCAGGAATTGAACTCGGGTTGCCGGGTTCGTAGGGCAGCACACTAACCGCTCCACCTCTGCTTCCCACACCAGAACTACACACACACAGAGTGAGACGCATACAAACTCACATGCGCACACATAGACAAAGAACCCCCGTATAGCCTTAACAGACTGTAGGGGCAAGTGCTGTTAGAGAGCACCTATGAAGGCCAGAACGGTAAACGAGGGGGTGGGTGGCCAGCACCATGCCCGACACACACAGACACACAGACACACAAACACACAGACACACACAGACACACCAGACACACCAGACACATGGCACACCGGGCGGGCTGTGCCGGAGCTCGTGAACACCGGATTCGCTCGGCTTGAGTGACCACGGCATGCGCGCGATTCCGAACGTGATCCGGGCACGATTATAAATACCACGTTCCCCTGAATTATCGCCAGGTGCCGATCTTTATGACGCCAAATCCTGCGGCCAATTTCAAGGCGCAGTGATCATTTGACACCCGTTGCCCTTGTAGGGGGATGGAGGATGTTGTAGTGGAGTAGAGGATGAGGGCTTGCAAATTAATGAGAGACGTTAGAGAAGGGACGTGTCTTCTCTTGGCAATTACATCAATAGCGCAGTAATGCGACGCTGGACCAAGCACCGCCTAACCACCTCCTTCCCCACCTCCTGTGACCGAGTGGAGCGACACAGGTCCATGAATGAAACGGACGCAATGATTCACAGTTTCTCACACACAAAGAAGACAAAGATCCCTCGTATAGCCTTAACAGACTGTTGGGACAAGTGCTGTTAGCGAGCACCTATGAAGGCCTGCGGCCTGGCTGTTATCCGCATTTGCATCACAAACCATCGTCCGCGCACACACTTGGAGACCGGGCCCGGGCTTCGTCCCACAGACCGATTCACAATCCTCGACGGCTGAAGAAGCAACGACAGAGGCGATGAGTCATGACCTCGCGCCTCCTTTAGGCCGCCCCCCACCCCCCTCTCCTCCTCGGCGGCCGATGCGAATACTGGCAGAATGTAGTTGACCGCCGAACGTTGACTTGACGGCCGTTGTTTGTTGATGTTGTTATTGTGGGGTGCTTGGTCGTCCAGCACTCTAAGATTTTTCCACGGCTGCGTTTTGGAAATGCGACTCCCCACCAAATATTTGCACCGAGTAACCGGCAGCTACGGACGATGGTTGCAAGTTTAGATTGGAGCGCTGGTGAAGGGGAGTTCTATTTTAAGGTGTTCAGCACGACGGACTTGGCAGGAGAGTCGCGCACGTGCAAATTGGCGTGGTTCGATAATCGGCGCGACCATCCATGGCGATGGTTCAAGTTGAGACTCAACAGGTTGAAATCAAACCGCAAAGCACCGATCTCAACGATTCTCTCCGTGTGCGCACGCCATTGTTCCTCTTGTTTGAAAGTGCCTTGCGACACGGCCACACATCAATTGTGTACATCCTCGTCGCAGCTTACTGCTGCCGTTGCATTGGGGCACTGCGGTGGCGAGATGTTTACCGCCTCGCCTGGTATACAGCAGGTCGTGGGTTCGATCCCGACACTGGATGATGATGCCTGTACATCTGGAATTTGCATGTTTTCACCGTGGTCACGTAAATTTTTCTGCGGGTCCTCCAGTTTTCCCCCTCCACATTTAGAATCGACATGCATTTAGAGTGTTTGGCTGCTATACATTTCTACCTGATATGCCACTTCGTTGAGTTATCTTTGTGGCCTGGTTGCTTCTGACAAAGAGCTATAGAGCTCATTGTGGCCTTACCTGGCAAGAGAAAAAAAGATCGCACTTGAATGAGGGAGAGAGATGAGAAGAGCAAAATGGGACAATTTTTTGCCAATATCAAAGTATGAATAAATAAGAGTAGGTTGTACCCTTTCTGGAACGAAAACAGGTCTCAACACCGAATAAAAAACACAAGTGTGTCTGGTTAATGCAGAGAGAATTCCTTGCAAAAAAATCCTATTTGGTCTACGAACATCTTACCACCTGTTTTATTGCCAGAAAGGGAAAACCTATTTTTATTTTTTCATAGATGAGAAGAGCGTTTGTCTGTGGCACAAGCATCGTAACAACGCGGCTGGGGAGACGCAGACAAGACGCATACTGTCAACCCATCCGGTTTACCCCGTATTCATGTACAGGGAAGTTGAGTTTAGCGCCACACGGTGTACAGCCGTTTCAATACGGGCAACAAAAGTGTCTATTTGTTTGTCTTTTTCCCTTGTAATGGGGTCTCTGTAGGATGAACGTTGAGATTTATCAGGGCACGGGGTGACCAATACGGTCTGAATAGGTCTGTACTAAGGTAGGGCACCGATAAGGAATTGACAGGTATGGAGACGTCATTAGCGGCGATGGATCGGCACCTGCGTCGCGAGGCACCGCCTCGTTCTCCTCCCGTGCGCTTCTCCTCCCGCCGTCGCCTTCGCCGTCCCCCGGGGCCGCCACCTCGTCCCCATTCCCCAGCGGCGCGGCGACGTTCACGGGGTCTGAAAAGGCGGCAGCTTTCTCTTCCTCGGAGCTCTCCCGGCTGCTGCCGTCACCCACGGCCATGACCACGGTGGCCGGCGGCACCCAGGAGACGCACGGGGGGACGGCGGCGCCCACATCGCCAACGTCGCCAACGTCGCCAACGTCGCCAACGTCGCCAACGTCGCCAACGTCGCCAACGTCGCCAACGTCGCCAACGTCGCCAACGTCGCCAACGTCGCCAACGTCGCCAACGTCGCCAACGTCGCCAACGTCGCCAACGTCGCCAACGTCGCCAACGTCGCCAACGTCGCCAACGTCGCCAACGTCGCCAACGTCGCCAACGTCGCCAACGTCGCCAACGTCGCCAACGTCTCCAACGTCGCCAACGTCGCCAACGTCGCAGGTCTCGACCGCGTTTGCGGTGCCGGCATCGCAGGTGGCATCGACGGCTTCGCTGGAGCGGGCGCCGCAGACAATGTTGGCGGCGGCAGCGGCCACGCCGGCATCTGCGTTCTCGACGGTGCCGCCGAGGCTGGCGGTGTCCGTGGCGTCGGAGGTCTCAACGAGCTGAGCGGAGCTGGAGGGGACAGAGTCGTCCATCTCGTCCGAATCGGTTCGTGGGGTGGCGGTGGCAAGTCCCTCCCAATCCTCCACCAGATCACCGTGCACCCCACCCTGGTCCCGCGCCTCCTCCACCTCCACCTCCTCCTCAGCATCGTGTCCGGCCACGTCAGCTTCCGGGCGCTGGGGAGCGGCGTCACTCAAGAGCTCATCCTGCAGAGAACGATTTTGTTGCGGGGACGCTTCCTGGTCGCTGCCCGGCGTCCCCTCTGCGTCAAAACCTCCGAGCGTGACCCCTCCGTGGACTTTGAGCTGCGGGCTGGGGGCGCCGCATTCTTGCCCCGGAGCCGGCACTTGAGCGGAGTCAGGCGCCTCCGAGTCCGTCGGCCGCACGTGGCCGTTCGTCAGTGGCACGTGGGGCCGCTCGCCCTCCTCCGGCATCACAACCCTGCTGTGCTCCGAGCCGCCTGCATCTTCTTCCTCCTCCTTATCGTTGAGCTCCGGGCTGGGCTCACTGTGGACGCTGGAGCTCTGAGAATCGCGTCGCTCCTCCAGCTGAGGCTCATGGGAAGACGCTTCCATCCTTGGGAGGGAACAAACAAAGCTCGTGTTTAGTCTCCTGTTTGGTCTGCACTTGTGAGAAAAAGCGGAAATTTAAATGGCACTTCCATTTTTGAGTGCTGTGCCGCGACCGCAAAGCAGGAATCAAAACATGGAAAGCAGATAAGGACTTGTTTTAATCTATTCTATGACTGCACACGCTTGCCTCTTAATTGAAAAAAAAAACGGGAGGGCATTTTTGGTATTTTGAGCAATTAACACGAAAGCCACGCGCGTGCACAAACACGGTCGTGACTCCATGGTCCGAAGTCAAACCCTGCAGCTACAGGCTCACAGAGCCACAGCCGTTGCCGCCCGTTTCCCACCTGTGCACACTCGCGGCTGATAAACGTGTCGCGGGAAGATGACAACGACCACCACGGGGACGACACAAAAACCACCAGCACCGTGAGGACACGGAGCGCTCTTACCGCTCGACGCTGCCGGCGCCAATTACGGCAGAGGAGCCGGTTCCTCCGTCCATGCCCGTGTCACTTGCGACAGAGCGGCGCGCCGGCAAGAACTCCGTTTTCCCGCGCGCACTGCGTGTGGCGAATTCGGCGCGGAGAGGTGCGGGCGAGACTGTGTCACCGTTCCGTTGGCGCTTCGTCCTTTCAAGTCGCCACGGGGCGGCGGGGGGCGGGGACGTCTCAGAGGCGCCACCTCCACTGCCACCACCACCTGCTCGCAGACAGGGCGGCCCGGGGAGAGAGAGGTCACGTTACCTGTAATTGAGGTAACCTTGCTGTGTCAACAGCAGGGGAGCAGGACAATGGGGGAGCCGAGCCTCGGTCACGTCCTAATGCCAACACAGGAGGCGGCGTGCGAGCGTGCTCGCCCACCACGACACGCGACAGATGTAAACGATCTTAAAATACACGCGGTGGGAACCTCTGGGGGAACCCGCTACCCATCATTAGCGCGGCCGTCACACGGCGGTCTTGCGAGGCTTTGGTGCCGATACATTACCGCGCGACCAAGCCGACTTCGCGCCAACCGTCACGGCGCAGCGTGCGTCCGATCGTCCGAGCCTACGCGAGTCTTTTATTTGACGGAACACGCGGCGGGGGCCTCCTCCTGCCGCCAGCTCTGTAACATCATCGCCCCTTGATGATGCGGCACCTTCCACACGGCGGGGTGACGGCGTCGAGTGTGGATTACACCGCACGACAATGACGTCCGCACGGGTAACCTGCCCTGCCGCGTAATCCATCCGCACGTGCACCCTCTCGGCGGCGACGATATCGTCGCCGCTGCTCCGCTGGGCCAGCTCGCGCCTTCATCACAAAAGCCGCAGCACGGCATCTCCCTCCGCCATCCCTCACGGATGCCACCTTCCCACAGGCGAGCAAAGACGAAGATCCCCCGTATAGCCTTAGCAGACTGTTGGGGCAAGTACTGTTTGAGAGCACCTAAGAAAATCCGGCCACCTTTCTCTCCCAAGTGGCGATTTACACACTGCACCAGTTATTCATTTAAGGCCGAGTCGACCTACGCAAGACCCAGATACGGTTCAGATAATCGTCAAAAATGTTGTGGTGGCGGCCGTGAGCGGGAATCGAACTTGGGTCGTTGGTTTCATAGCACAGCCTCCGACCGCTGCACTATGGCTCCCCAGACACACACGCGCACACACACACATTCACACATCGGCCTGCCTGGGGAAGGCTCCCAAAAATAAGCTTTCAAAATCGAAATATTATTACCAAAAAAAGTAGTCCAGCTGAAAGAGTAAATTCAATCTGCCCAGTACGAGGGCACACGTGTAAATCAGCCGGGCTGCAGACGCCGGCGCGGAGGCTCCGGTTCCACTGCCCTCCAGGTACCGCCTGGTTTGTGTCGAGCAAATGTTTACCTGCGACTCTTTTGTCATCCATTCTTTCCCTCGTTATGCTTTGTGTGTGCGCGCGCGCGCGCGCGCGCGCGCGTGTGAATACGCATGTGCGTGCATTGTGTTTGTGTGCATAATAGGGCCCGGGTGTGGTGCTGGCAGCACCACCCTCTCGTGCCCCACAAGCAGCTCTTATTAGGTGCTCGCTAACAACACTTGTCCCAACCGCCTGGCAAAGGCTACACATTACATTTTTGCCTCTGTGTATATCCGGGCATGTGTGTACAAGCAGGTGTGTGTATGTAAGCGTCTGTGTACATGCACACACGCTTACATACAATTCACGTGGCCTCAGAGTGCCTCAAAAAGTGCACTTGGCCTGGCACAGGTGCCGTGGAGACGTCACCGTCACTTAGTGGTGAATGGCGGGTATTGGTGCACATGCGTGTGGAACATAGTATAGCGGTTAGCTGGAGCGGCAGTGTAGCGGTGTAAAAACATCGCCACTGGGGAGACAAATGCGGCCGAGCGTTGCGTTGGCCACCCACCCCCTCGTTTTCCATGCCAGCTTTCATAGTTGCTCACTAATAGCACTTGCCCAAACAGTCTGTTAAGGCTATAAGGAGAATCTTTATCTTTGTACCGGCTTGCAAGGGAGCAGTTGAGTCGTGGTTAGTGCGCTGTGCTACATACCCAGCGGCCCAGATTCCATTCACGTTCGCGGCCAACACCAGTGACAATTATCTGAACCGGTTCTGCGCCTCCCCTAGGCCAATTCAGCCTCAAATGAGTACCTGGTGTGGCGTGTAACATTGCCACTAGGGAGACAAAGGCGGCCGAGCGTGGTGCTGGTCAGCCACCCCCTCGTGTGCCGAGCCGGCATTTGCCCCAACAGTTTGTTAAGGCTATACGGGGGATCTTTGTCTTTGTACCCACTAGCAACGTGCATGTGTGTTCCCGTGTGCGTGCGTGCGGTCTATCACTGCCGGGCAGGCTCGGTGTGCGACTGCACGCTTGGAGTAGCACCACGGAGATGAAAGTCTGCAAGCGAGATTCTCAAACAACACCCTTTTGTGCCCTATATAAAGAACGAAACAAATACGTCCCCAAAATTAGAACCCTCCGAGTCGCTGCCCTGCAGCCCGCGCGAGCGAGCCGAGCGCAAGGGTGCCCGAGAGGTTGGGGGGTGGCAGAGAGGGGAAGAGGTGGGGGCAGACATTCATTCCAGTCAATTCCAGTGGGTCGGTAAACAAGGACACCGACCCCAGGGGAAGCAGAGGGCCCCCCCACAGCCGTGTCTGGCATCAATCTCCGGCAGGGGGTGGGTGGCGTTGGGGGTTTGGGAGACAGAGCTGTCGCACGCTTGGTCGTCACCGCACGTGGCCGCCCACGGCCAAACAAGAGCCACGGTTTCATTCGGCAACGAATCTTCTGCTGCGGCTGAATCGGCGTGCGTTTATCACCCGGCGCTTCCTCCAGATTTCTTCCCGTGCCGTGACCGAACAAGAAAAATTGCGTGTTTTTTGTTTGCTGCGCTCTCGTTCTCGTGGCGACCAATAGCCCGATTTACAGCAGCGAGTGTGGGGACGAGGTGAGCCGTTAAAAAAAAAACTCGCGATGGCGACAAATATAAAAACATGGACACGCGCCACAGTGCGGGAAAGGCCTCGGCACGCCAGAGCAACTGGTGCGGATTTTATGGTGGCAGCAGCAGCAGTGTTGCAACTGAGTCTGTGCCAACATCGCCCCAGGTGATGTCTCTCAGCATATCACCAGCTCCCGCTCCCTCCTCACCCCCGCTCGCCAACGGAACCCGTCTGGGCCATCAAACCACGGCAAGTCGGCTAGCTCACGGGACCACTGCATCTCCTCCTGGGCGCTCGCACCTCGATCGCCAATGCCCTCAAACTGACCTGCCACGGGACACCCCCAAAGCTCCCAAAACTCACCTGGCAATTGACCGATTGCACCTAGCCTCGGCCACGGTAAAAACAGTCACCACACACGCTGCACCTTTGCAATCAGTACATCCAATCCATCATCAAGCGTGTTCATTCAGTCCCAACCTCACGCCCCAAGCCCCCGAATCCTTTGATGTCCCTCCCGTGAGAGCAGCACAGATGCACGTAGGTCACGCTCGCTGGTTTCGCAACATGAAGCAAAGTCACGAGATGATCCCCACCACCCCACGCCCCCCCCAAACCCCGGACGGGTGCGGCACTCGGCACCGCTGGCCGTGGGGTACCTTGCAAGCGCAGCTCGGTGCTGGTGCTCACTGTGCCGGCAGCGTTGGCGAGGACGCAGGCGTAGCTGCCGGCGTCACCGGCGCCGACGTCCGCCACCGCCAGCCAGTGCACGCCGTCCGCCTCTCCCAACGCGACCCGTCCGCCGGGGGTCAGCTCCACTCCGCTCTGCCGGCACCAAGACAAATCCGCGGCGCACGCATCACAACCGGCGCCGAGAGGGTGGTTTCCAGTGCCTCGCTATCCAGTTGGAGGTCACAGGGCAGCCCAGAAGCAGAAATTTAGGAAGAAGGTGCCGTTGTTGTTTTTTGTCGTTGTCGTCATTAGTTTTAGCTCTCGTGTGCAGGCAAGCGGTCCCTGGGGACCGGGTGATCATTTTAAGTGAAGACGATCTAGGATTTAAATGAGAACGTGACGCGGGGTTCGCTGAAGGGGGCTTTTGTTTCGAGCGTCGTTACGTCAGGCGTGGGCTATCGCGTTCGAACACACGCCGCTTGGCTAGCATGGAGGGGCTGGCTCAAGCAAGCATAAGGTTTGTGTCCTTGTAAATCAAGAGTCCGATCTGTTGTCCCATAGAATCGTACAGTTGTTTATTTTATTTATTTTTAATACTTGTTCGTGCAACAAAAATTGGATGGCACCCAAGCCTCTGAAAGATTCAGAGCACAAGGACAAAAAAAATGGGTCACGCTTGCAGCCAGAAAGACGTTTTCCTTCCCTGGATGAATTTTTACTGCACGCAGTACCTTCCCCTTCAGCGGCCGAGGCAGGGGAGCGTGATCACAGAGCATCAAACAAATACGAAATAACTTAAATGGAACGAAGTCAACTGAAGTGAGAAATAATAATGCGCAGGAAAATGGCCCGATTTTGGAATAATTATTCAAAGCAGGTAGCATTCACCAGCTGCAACACTTAATGGAGGCAAGGGCCATCAAGGCGAGACCCGACTATGTGGAGAGTCTCCTCTTGATCCATTTTAATGACGACCCAGAACTGTTAAGGATTCACGAATCATCGCACTCACTTCCCGAGTGGAGGGAATTCCAAGCGTTGTTGCAGCGTGTTTGGCAGGGGCCCCCTGGTAAAAGTTGCACCGCCCGCACACCAAATTGCTCAGCCCCTGCCACTCGCCCCATGGGGCTGGGTCTCTAATACCTCATTTCCACTGATGCACCGGAGCCAAACCAGCATGGGGGCCCCTCACGGTATGGGTGGTTTTTCCACCAGCTATTAGGAGGCAAGCAGAGCCAGAACCAAAACCGTGCCACTCTGGCCTCGCATCAATCTGCCTTGAGACCGAGCAGGACCAAGGGCAGGGGCTCGGAATTTCAGCCGCACACCGCAATCAGACGGCGCACTTGACCCAAGTGAGATCATCGCTCGTGCCCTGCAGCAGAGAAACAACCTTGCGACTCGCTGACCCGCACGGGGCTGGGGGCTCTGCACGGCAGCCCCGTGACAGCTCGAACGTGCCAGTGGATAAAGGGTGGGCAGGAGGGGGGGGGGGGGTATATAAGCAGACCCCACTCAGCTTCTGTTAGCGGGTCTCTAACCGGAAGTCGAACTCACCCTGTGCCACGCGACCGTGGGGCTCGGCCTGCCCGTGGGCCGGCAAGAGAAACGCGCCGTGCCGCCCTCCTTCACAAGCGCGCAGCTCGGCTTCTGCGCGAAGCGAGGGGGAGATTCCTGCCAGGGCGTCTGGAGGACTCCGCCGCGGTGATGTTTGGCATCGAGTGGCCTGGGCGGCGGGGAGAGGGGAGCGGGGAGCGGCGGCAGAAGGTGACGGCGGGGGGCGTGGGGTGGCAAGCGGGCCGGCGGAGAGCTCGCGCCGAGAGATAACACATGACCTATTCAGGGAGCGCGGCTCGTTATAATTACTTATTATATATCATTTATATATTTACTTATTTGCTCGCCCCCTTTCCTTAATGGAGCTGCGTTGCACTTGCAAAATCATTATAGAGTTGCTCGACAAATGTTTTTTTGCAGACCGTCAGTTTGCATCTACTCATGCCGTGCAGACACGCGGATTGCTGCGCACTACACCGTGCGTTATGGCGGAATCCATAACAACGGGAGGTTTCCTAAAAGCACCCTACAATTTCGTTTCCATATTCGTTTTTTCTTTATCTTCTTTTGCTTACTGCGATCGAACGCAACGGTCCGAAGTAAACAGTACGGGGGCAGGAGGCAGAGTCACGTGGCCGAAACGCGTCGTGCCTTGGAGGCTTCGGCAAAGTTCTGCCAAAAATCGGATGACGTGGAAGAGAATCGGTCTCCACGTCTCCCAGCTCAGGCAGACCCTCTCGAGCGCGTCGCACACAGATTTATTAACTCCACCACTGCGTTATGCTTTATGCTCGTTCGCGCGCATGCTGCGTGTGCACGGGACGCGTCGATTTACTCCCCAGGGGGGCATGGGAAGGAGCAAGGTGGAAGATAAAAACAGCACTTGCGCAAGCACGACACACCGACTCCCATTTCAAGTGCGGCAGTGTTTTTTTTGCTCCATTCCAAAGTTCGTCGCGGTGCGCGTGTAGCGTCACCAGTCGCAGGTAAACATTATGCAACCCTCCCACCCGCATGTCAGCGCTCGTCACCGTGGCAAACGGTATCAGTGCCGGCTCCAGGCCACCCCCTCCGATCCCCGCCAGTTACCCACGCATGCACGCCAGCAAGCCGCGCTGCCGCTCCCTGGTTGGTGCTGCGGCAACTGCGAGCGGTCACGCCAGGGTAGAAACGGCTCCGCAAAAGGAGGCCACAGGAGAACGAGGGGGACCCTCGCTCCTACTTGTGGTCGCTATTGTCATCCTGGGCTTCATTGGTCAAATATCCCCGTAAAACAGTGGATCTGGCCCTGGACCCCGCGTAGAATGGGCAGGCAATGTAGCAGTCCTCTCCGGGGCCGTGGGGTGAATGGGGCGGCCACATTTGTCTTTCACGCCCACATGCGTGGTATACTGCGGCCGAATGACCCACACAGGAAATACCGATGGCCTTGATAATGAGCGAGACAGCGGAACACGAACTTGATAATGGGTGGGAGCGAAGCGCAGACTAAAACACCGAGTCAGAAAAGCAGTGAAACGCCGACTGGTCTGTGAATGTTAGAGCACAGCAACGAGTTGGTCACAATTCCGACACCGAGAGCGAGTGCGAAGAGAGGACGCGGGTCACACCGCGCGTACTCCACGCACACAGCGACCTGCTCGCTCGCTCGCGCCAACTCGGCCTGGATCCCGTCTCATTACCTGGGCTCCTTGGCTTCTTGTTGCCGTGATGTCGGAGACCTCGGATCTGCGGGGTTACACGGAGCAGCACCTCGTCACTACCACATCGTCACCACAACCTCGTTACGCGACCCGTTTAATACACCACCGCCTTCCTCTCCCTAAACTCCCTCCCGCCCCTAACGTGCCCTTTCCGCTGACAGGAGTACACTCACTGCCAACTCTGCTGACAAGCGGCACGACTTCCCCTCCCCCCCCACTGCCCCCACCCCCCTGCCTGCTGAACCCCCACCCCGCTCGACCACCACCGCCCACCCTCTCCCAGTATAGCCAGAAATTATTGCAGCAGAGCCATCGATGCCCAACATAGCCCCACGTCAAGCTTGGTCCACGGGCTGGGTTGAAACGGTGCAGGTCATGGATTGTTGGCAGCGTTGCCCGTGTGTGCCTGGCACATTCAGCCGATCCATAATTATCAATTGGCTGCTCTAGTTGTAGAGGATGCTGTCTATTGCATGCTGTCCATGTGCAATCGGCTATTGGGCTCGTCCATTTCTACGTGCGTACACAAGAGTGCAATTTCTGGGGAAGTTGGGTAGCGCGGTTGCCACGGGTTCTGGTGCAGAGAGCAGTTACGCTGCCTGCACACTCGAAAACTATGCCACCAATGTAGAGCATCACTAACGCCCACTCATGGCAACGTGGGCACATTCGCCTCAATCAAACCTCGCTCCGTTCCTCACCAATCCAGGAGGAAGTTTCCCTCGCAGTTGACACCCGCCGATCCACGTTCAATTTGACCCTCATGAATACGCCGAAGGCGGTTTGTGGCTGCAGTGGCGGTGGGGGTGGCGGCATAGGCAGTAGCCAGTGGTGGCGGCAATGCCCCAAGGCAAACCTCACCCTCGACGGTGAGCTGCACCGCGAGGCGGCAGCTGCCGGCGTCGTTGGAGGCCTCGCACTCGTACCGGCCGGCGTCGGCGGCCACGAGGCCTCGGATCTCCAGGCTGTAGGCCCCGGGGCGCGAGCGCTGGGCGCATCCGCGGCCGCCGCTCGTCAGGGCCACTCCGTCGTGCCACCAGGTGACCGTGGGCTCGGGACTCCCGCTCACCTGGCGGCGGGGCGAGAAAGTGACGGGGAGCAGGGAGAGGGGGGTGAAAAACGCGCGGTGAGAAAACGACAGTGATTTTTAACGGTTCACTTTTTGTTAAGAAAGTGCGCACAAGCAATTGAGCGTTTTTGTTTTCATTTTGGTTTTTGAGCGCCGAGGGGCCGGAGAAAACAATGTGGAAGGTGAGGGGTGGAAAGAGGCAGAAGTGAATGCAGAGACATTTTTCATAAAACTTGATCCTCCATTACCGCTATCCACGACCAAATCGCTCTGAGCGCTCCGGAGCTCATTGCATCTGGGTGAGTATTGACTGCACGAGCTCAGAAGTTCGGCAGGTTTTAAGCCTAGTTTGTACTTAGAATGGCAGATCACCGCCTTGGAACATCAGGAAGTGTAAGCTTCGGCTCCGGATCTGGACAGAAGATGGCAAGACACGAGTGCATTCTTGAATCCATCCGTGTGAAACCCATGAATGTTGCATTTTCATACTTGTAGGTATTTTCTGGGTAAGTTGGGTTTCTCCCACGTAAAAAAAAACTCATTAATAGAATTTGCCAAATATTATTCAGGCAGCATTCCTTAGATAAGTAATTGACTAATCTATCATTTCATAGGCAAATTTCTCAAGCTCAAATATTTTCTACCCGTCCCGAATACATTTATGCAAATTATATTCAACACTGGAAAGAGCGATACACGAACGGCATCATGATGACTACATGTAATTTAAATTATATGCAGGTGTCATATCTCTCAGATAAATAAACAGACAGTGTAGGCATATGTGTTCATATCTATCTGATACATACACATATGCGTACACGGTGTACAGCGAGGGAAAAAAGTATTTGATCCCCTGCTGATTTTGTACGTTTGTCCACTGACAAAAAATTGATTAGTCTATAATTTTAATGGTAGGTTTATTTGAACAGTGAGAGACAGAACAACAACAAAATCCAGAAAAACGCATGTCAAAAATGTTATAAATTGATTTGCATTTTAATGAGGGAAATAAGTATTTGACCCCCTCTCAATCAGAAAGATTTCTGGCTCCCAGATGTCTTTTATACAGGTAACGAGCTGAGATTAGGAGCACACTCTTAAAGGGAGTGCTCCTAATCTCAGCTTGTTACATGTATAAAACACACCTGTTCACAGAAGCAATCAATCAATTAGATTCCAAACTCTCCACCATGGCCAAGACCAAAGAGCTCTCCAAGGATGTCAGGGACAAGATTGTAGACCTACACAAGGCTGGAATGGGCTACAAGACTATCGCCAAGCAGCTTGGTTAGAAGGTGACAACAGTTGGTGCGATTATTCGCAAATGGAAAAAACACAAAAGAACTGTCAATCTCCCTCAGCCTGGGGCTCCATGCAAGATCTCACCTCGTGTAGTTGCAATGATCATGAGAACGGTGAGGAATCAGCCCAGAACTACACGGGAGGATCTTGTCAATGATCAAGGCAGCTGGGACCATAGTCACCAAGAAAACAGTTGGTAACACACTACGCCGTGAAGGACTGAAATCCTGCAGCGCCCGCAAGGTCCCCCTGCTCAAGAAAGCACATATACATGCCCGTATGAAGTTTGCCAATGAACATCTGAATGATTCAGAGGACAACGGGGTGAAAGTATTGTGGTCAGATGAGACCAAAATGGAGCTCTTTGGCATCAACTCAACTCGCCGTGTTTGGAGGAGGAGGAATGCTGCCTATGACCGCAAGAACACCATTGCCACTGTCAAACATTGAGGTGGAAACATTATGCTTTGGAGGTGTTTTTCTGCTAAGGGGACAGGACAACTTCACCGCATCAAAGGGACGATGGACGGGGCCATGTACCGTCAAATCTTGGGTGAGAACCTCCTTCCCTCAGCCAGAGCATTGAAAATGGGTCGTGGATGGGTATTCCAGCATGATAATGACCCAAAACACACGGCCAAGGCAACAAAAGAGTGGCTCAAGAAGAAGCACATTAAGGTCCTGGAGTGGCCTAGCCAGTCTCCAGACCTTAATCCCATACAAAATCTGTGGAGGGAGCTGAAGGTTCGAGTTGCCAAACGTCAGCCTCGAAACCTTAATGACTTGGAGAAGATCTGCAAAGAAGAGTGAGACAAAATCCCTCCTGAGATGTGTGCAAACCTGGTGGCCAACTACAAGAAACGTCTGACCTCTGTGATTGCCAGCAAGGGTTTTGCCACCAAGTACTAAGTCATGTTTTGCAGAGGGGTCAAATACTTATTTCCCTCATTAAAATGCAAATCAATTTATAACATTTTTGACATGCGTTTTTCTGGATTTTTTTGTTGTTATTCTGTCTCACTGCTCAAATAAACCGACCATTAAAATTAGACTGATCATTTCTTTGTGAGTGGGCAAACGTACAAAATCAGCAGGGGATCAAATACTTTTTTCCATCACTGTATGTATATATCTATCAGATACATCGCCACACATAGAAATACACGATGTATATTGGAAGCATGCCACGCCCTGTATCTAACAGCACAGATCGTTGGTGATGCCCATATCACTGTGACTGCTGGGGGCTGGGCCAGTGCCGCCTGCAGTTCTGAGAACGGACACAGCAGGAGGGCATTGCTGGGTTGGAGCCAGAGGTGTGGTGGGAGGGGTGGGGGGGTCCCGATCGTGCAGGAGAACGGAACAATCTGGAGAAACGATCGCAGGACATCCTCGAGACGGGCAACCGAAAGCCTTGGCCCAAAGGAGGCACCAGCGATGGAATCAAGGCTGCGATCCACACGGCGGATCCGCAAGGCTCAAGGATGAACGGGGCCACGGGCGCCGACTGCCGTCGTCATCGTCTTCTCGGTGCCTGCGGGGTTCGTGATTTGTGGCCGCTGGGGTGGGGGTGGGGGGGCAGTGGAACGTCGACCGATCCTCTGGGCTAAATAGCGGCCAGTGCTGAGACAGGACCGATGTGCCGTTCCCCCCTCCTTCTCGCGACGTCGTAAACCCAGGGAGCTCCGTGTCTCCCAAAACCCACCGCACCCCTCCTCCCAACATTCTATAGACTTGCCAGCGCACACTCTGATTACAGCACGAAACTTAAGATGACAGACCACAGACAACTGCAGCTGTTTTTACCCCAATGCGGGGAAAGTCGGTGACCTTATGCTCTCGTTGAGCTTAGATTGGAAGGCAAGAGGTTGAGCTTAGATTGGAAGGCAAGAGTGACGGCAGCATCACTTGCAGTGATGCTGCCGTCCCATCTCTTGGGCCAAACTCGCATCCCCATCGAATAACATCACCGCCATTAATGTTGTTTACAAGCAGCTATAAGTAGGACTATGGCTCGCAGCCAAGGGGCACTTGGCTTTCACTCAAAACCAATCTTTTTGCTTTTGGTAAACAAACCCGTATAATCGTCCAGTCTGGAAACTATTTAGCGCACGAAAAAAATGTTTGGCACGCAGAAGCTTCCTTCATCAGCCATGCACGACGACGGCACGACTAGACAATGGCAGAATGCGGCGAAGTGTTTCTGGGAACAATTTACAAAAACCGGTTGGTGACAAAGTCTCTAATTGGAACCGTGAGTGGTGGTGACAAAAAGAGCCATTGGTGAACACGCAAACACAAGCCTGCATGTGCGCCCACACGCATTAAAGCAGAAACTTCAGATCCAATCTCCACAAAAACCGGATCTGCATCGGAATCCCAACTTTTTCAGCTTGCCGGTTTGTCTCAGCAAGCTGCATCGCTTGGCACTTGAGGGTAACACCACCAGAGTGGGCTGCTCAGCGCAGCATCTTTCTGGCCTTGGTGAAAGAAAGAGGCCATCCTTAACACGAGCCGCGTGGTTGCAGAGTGGCGGTCCGGGCCTGCTCAGACTCGCCCGGTCGCGTGACCAGACCACCGCAGATTGCCGCTCCCACCATCGGCTACAACCACACACCCGTGTTTGGTTGCGATGGTGCAATAGTTACCATCGTCCCTGTCACTTAGTGGGCATGTTAAACCTTAAAATCACACACACACAGACACACAGACAGCTGATCGCCCCATGGTCGGGGTCACCAACCAATTCAACAATTGATTATTTGTCAAATTTGTACCATCTCATTTGTTTTGTTTCCTTGTCGTTTGTTTCTTTGGTGAATTTATCATTTTCTGAAAGGCAACATTAATTATGGATCTGCACTCTTCACGAATCGTCAGTTTTTAAAACACTCGATTTCATGAACGTACCGTGGCTGTAATAATCAACTTTAATTGATGAACACTCGTCTACCGCTTCTGATCACCATAACCTTTAAAACACCCTGGGGTTTTATGAAGGGACTTTGCATTTGACTTCAATGAGACACAGGGGGAAATTGCTCTCGGGTTGGTGACCTGATAAATATTTACGTACCCTGGCACTCCACATCCAGTGTACCTCGCGATACGAATGAGACGAATAAGTCAATAGAGTAAAAAAACGGAGTCCTATCAAATATCCGGGGAGGAAATCGAGCCCCTGGCGAAGAAACCCCAACGAGCGCCGGGAGCGGTGCGAGCGACGCCACCCACCGTGCAGCTGAAGAGGGCGCGACCCCACAGCGTGGAGTGCACGTTCCGCGGGGGCAGCACGAACGCCGGCGGCTCCATGGCGCCCACGCCCCGGCCCCGGGTCGCCATCGCGCCGGGGTCGCCCCCCGCGTCCACGAGGCACGGCGGGAGATTCGCGGACAAACTCCCGGTCTGCGGACAACAAGAACAGCAGCAGCACACTGCTTTGAAAAAAATGTACAAAAGGATTACTTCCAATTGTGCTACAGGCCCCCGCGAGACGAAGGGCTCGTACCCCACCTCTCGTGTAGGTTTGTGCGTTAAAGTTTTGAAATCGATGACGACGAATGCTTCATTTCACGGGCAGCTGCATGGTGCCAGCTCAGCGCTCACCTCCAAAAACCACTTCGGTCAGCCTCAACCAGTCCGAACCGTGACACCACACCCAATAGACCCAAGTGACCTCCACGTCAACCGAACCTTGGGGCGAGCCTCAGCAGAGACACGGCCGCACGAGTGCTTCACCTTAACACAATCTTCTCACCGAGAGGAATTTTCTGACTCTCATTTACGAAATGAGAGTGGTGGGCTAACGATGCAGCAGTTCGTGCGCTGCGCCGTGAGCCTGGCGGGCCCGAGTTCCATTCCCAGGCTTTAGTTAAGACCAGTGGGGAGTTAAAGCCGAACCAGTCCCAGGCTCGCCCCTCACCAGCCCAAAAGAAACTAAGCCCTGTGGAGATGATATGGGTACCCCAAAGCATCAAGGACACAGCATTGCGCAATTGTTTTGTGCGTGTACATGTTGTTTTAAGGACGCATTTATTTCAAAACAATAAGGAGCAGCATGTGGCAATTGCGGAAAATTACCGGCGGGAGAAAGAGAGAGAGAGATCAAGCGTGCGTGCGAGAGGGCACTTTTGCCCTGGCCTTAATCCTCGCATCGGATCTAATCAGATGCTGGAAAAAAAGACCTGTGCTGTCAGCAGAATGCATCCTTGCACACGGAAACATTCCAGGTCAGTTCCTATCGGGAGTGCAACAGAAGGCTGAGTACAACTATGTGGGCTCTGACCATGCCCAGCACTGTGCAGGCTTCTAGGATGTGGTGGCGATTCTCACAGCACTGTGCTCCGAGTAGTGTAGTTGGGCTTCCAGATCGCACTGGGGAGGAGGCAGTTATTTACAAAATGTCTGGGTCTGAATGTCGCTGCCCGATTAACCGTTTCCAAAATATTTACTTTTAGTGTTTTTGTTGATGTTATCTGATTGTGCAGGAAAGCGCGCTCGCTCACGATGCCCAAACTCCACATGGTGTTTACCGGTGGGTTCCTCGCATGAAACCCAACAGACCGAGGAGCCGTAACAATGGAAGAATTCACGAAATAAAATCAACGTTTTTGAGCTCCTTCCCTCAATTTTACATCCGTTGGGGTTTGAGGAGGCGCCTGGCAGCCGATGGCCAAGAAAGAGCTCCCAGAAGAGCTGAACGGCCAGACCCGACTGCCACAAAACCCCAGCCTCTACCTCGCATGGCGTGCCAAGCCAGAAGTGAACCGGAGCAGTTTCATTTCTCTATCAGCGCTCCTCCGCGACCTGCAGATGCAAGCGCTCTCCTTCACGCACACATGCAGCCCACATGCACATTCCGATACCTACACATATGGGCGCTCTTGCACACACACACACCTACATGTCGCCACGCACGCCGACAAACAATGCACGCTCAATAGGTTTTCCTTATGAGTGAAAAACAGAAGCATTTTGTGGCATGCATACAAAGATCCCCCGTGTAGCCTTAACAGACTGTTGGGACTTGTGCTGTAAGCGAGCACCTATGAAGGCTGGCACGGCACACAAGGGGGTGGGTGGGCAACACCATGCCCGGCCGCCTTTGTCTCCCTAGTGGCGATGCTCATACATCACACCAGGTACTCATTTGAGGCCGAGTCAACCTAGGAGAGGCTCAGGAGCAGTTCAGATACTCGTTACTGGTGTTGGCCGTGAGCGGACACGCACACACACAGGCACACGCCCGTGCACACACAAAGCCGTCAACACCCACACACACACCCTGACAAAACTGCCACCGAGAGAATAATTTTCACTGCAGTCCTTGCCGCAGCACAAAGCCATCGCAGCTCGAAACACGGCTACGGAGACGAGGCACGCGCTACGTAGTTAGAGAGCAGACCACCGCCTTTACATAACGTAAACAGGGCTGCCAATTCTCCACCAATCAACGAGCGTAAATATTGCGCGAGTTTAACAAATTGAACGTCTGTGAGAAAGCACTTTATAGCTCATTCGATTCCTCCAGAATAAATGTGTGTGCCGCCCAGCTCGACCCGCGTCTGCGCCCTGCGGGTTTGCGACCTCTGCGGGTCCGCTTGGGCCCGCTTGGGCCCGTGTCCGAGGCCTGCGAGCCGAGGCCCCAGCCTCTGCTTCCATGACCAAGCACTTGGAGTCTGGACGTTCCGCACGATCCATCTAGGAACCGCGTTGGACTTGGGTCGATCCTGACCGAGCGCTTTCCTCTGCCGTCAACGGTGACCTTGTTCACGTGATTTGCGTTATCTCATTGCCGTGTGTCCGGCTGGAAATCCTTGCCATATTCCCTTTCGTTGTTGTTTGCAAACCCCCAGTTACGCGTTTACTCGTCACCTTGACCCTTGCCCTGGATTCAGATTATTTTGATAGCTCCGTGGTTCGACACAACAACCAACCGAGACTTGGGTTTGTACGATTTTGTACTAAAGGTTTATATTTTACCTTTACAACCGTGACCAACGGAGGAGGGGAGGCTAAGAATGCATTGAGAGAAGACCAAGCTGAGACTGGACTCGGTCTCGTGCTCAGCGGTGGCTGTGTGGGTTGTCTTGACTCGAGGATCCCGCTTTAGAGGAAGTCTGAGACTTTCATTTATTTTATATATGCAACAGAAACAAACCCTACCTCTCACAATTTGCCTCGTCAAACTATTCGCACTGTAAACTGATACAGCCTGTGGCCAAATCACCCGCAGTGCACCCCAATCTCACTAGATCTCAGAAGCTAAACACAGGCTTGAGCCTGGATAGCGCGTGGATGATCAACCACGACACAGAGATAGGCGTGCGCAGCAGAGGGCAGCGCAACAACAGCATTGGTTGTACTGTAATTCTATGCTCTCCGCTTTCGCCAATCCGCGCCACCCAGTACGGTCAAACAGCCCCCACGGCTCACGTGGGATGCATGGACCCCCCCCCCCCATCCAGCCGTGGGTTGTGTTGGCAAAGGGCGATATGCGTGCCGACCCAGACTGCCCCGACACTCCAAAGCAACACACGCAATGGCGGAGCCAGGATTTTCAGGTAGGGGGGGGGCAACCCCTCCAGCAATGAAAAATGATAGAGGAGTTATTAGCGAGTAAGGACTTCTCCCTTGCTTTTTATTCGACGCGTGTGCAGCGATGGCGCAGCCATCGATCGAGGGTCGAATTCGAACCGCGTTGTGTGATCGGCATCGCGCTCGCTGAAGGTGAATGCCTTCAGGGAAGTCGCGTACTGTATAAGCAACTGCGCACAATTCTGCGAGTTACTTATAACTGCTTTGCCGTTACTTATTGCCAATTATGGACTCATTGTCCTATCATCTCATAGAGTCCCCTGGCACATTAATATGCTACACAGTGGCAGTGGGGGGGGGGGGGGGGGTCGCTAAAATTCCGATTTATTACTAATAAACCCCAATGATCCGATCGAAATTCGGTGTCAGCTCCTGCAGCGGATGGAACCGTATTGTTGGAAGCGCCGGTGAAGTTGTTGTTTGGTCGAGGTACGCCCATCGACTATAACCCAGGTGCAACCCCCGTACCGATGTGTGTGCGGACTGGCCAGGTATGCAACTGGTGTCATGTTTAGACAAGTTGCCGAGCCCCGGTGGATTGTTTGAGTGTTTACCGGGATGCTTCCGCTCACCGGCTTCCCCGACTGGCGGCCTCTCTAGCTGCCGTTTGTTCGAGCCTGCCCCGAGGCTACCGAGCCCATGAACAATGACCACGGCAGTTTGGCTTTAGCCGTGATGCTTGACAAGGACGGACGAT
Source organism: Lethenteron reissneri (assembly GCF_015708825.2). Classification (NCBI taxonomy): domain Eukaryota; kingdom Metazoa; phylum Chordata; class Hyperoartia; order Petromyzontiformes; family Petromyzontidae; genus Lethenteron; species Lethenteron reissneri. The sequence goes on along the minus strand of NC_083798.1, from coordinate 10,034,013 downwards.
TCAAGCGGTCAAGGCGGAACCCTGCGCGAACTACACACGAAGCAAAAATTTATTATTTAAATTTGTGTTGCAGCTTCCCTGACGCAGTCGCTGCAGTAAAACGCTCGGGAAAGATTCACACGATAAACTCTCTCTCGTGCCAAGTCGGCAGAAACGCGCCGTAAAACCTCAAAGCCACACAGCGGAAAAGGTTCAGCTGCGTCACGAAGCAAGCGCTGTGCCAATGCACAGCGACGTACGTGGGCATCAAAAGAGACCCACGATCCTGGACACACGTGCTGGACACGGAGAGTGACATTTGAACAGACCGTCAGCACTCCCCCCTACACCGAGCCACATCAACCAACATCACAAAGCAGGTTCAGGCAAACCCCCACGACCAACACGGCATCCAGCGACGGCTTGATAAAGGGCTGTACATGATTATTATTTCGATTCCGAAATAAATTAACCGAATAAACAACTTCTTATTGCAAACAAAAAATATCCGAATTAAAATTTTACGGCAAAAAAAACTTGCCTCTCGGACCGATCCCAGCAAATTCCAAACAGGAGCACGGCTTGGAACAACCTGCAACGGTCACTGGTGAGGAAGGCGGCAGCAACCGAGGCAGTAGCCGAGGCAGCACGGCAAAGCAACCCTCTGCTGTCAGAAGCCACGATAAGCCTTCCTCCTCCCGGCAGCAGTCGTGACCACGGGAGCACCCGCCTCCGCTGCCAAGGCAGAGCTCCGTGCGGACGGGGCAAGCCGCAGGTCTTGACTGGCGGCGGCGGCACAAAGGCACCCCTATCGCAGCCCTCGCCGCTTCCTCCACCCGCTCGCCCGCCTCCTCCTCCGCCGCACCACACCCCACATTCAGGAGATGGCTCGATGATAAGGCCCACATGTCAGGTTCTGGCTGCTCCCCTGGCTTCCCCGTGCGTGCGACTGGCTCATGCACACACGCACGCACACGCACGCACTCACGCACACACTCCGGATCACTCCAAATTGACCCCACCGCATCCTGCTGCCCCCCACCCACCCAGGAACCAGCCAAGCGACCGACCGAACAAACCGGCCACGAGGGCCCTCCTACCTGCGTTGGTGCAGGCTGCTCAGCCGATTGGTCCCTGGTGGAAGGTGCCGTGTGGTGGCCATAATTGGGCACAGGACCGAGGGCAATCAGAGAGACTCGATCTGGAAGCTAAAACACTGCTCTCATGCAAATAAAAACAACTTTTCACGTCAGCTGCAGTGTTCTGATGGAATTGCACTGTCTGGTATAGCTTGGGTCTGCGTGTCTGATCATGAACCAAGACAATTATAATAATTATGATAATTTAGAGCCATTTGCTAATCGACTTCCGATTGGTCTCCCCACACGGTGTCAGTTGTGGAGTTTGTTTGACCGTACGTCATGACACGGGCGAGTGGGGATTGTTGAAAGTGTGGGTGGAGAGGGTGGCTTTCAGAGTCCCTGACTTTCTGCCCACTGTCAATAAGGACCGTCATGATGGTGGGCAGGCCCGGGTAAAGTGCCGTGGCCGGGAGTCGGAGCCATTCCTTGCTTGCCTTGTGGTGCAACAGGAATGTCCTCTGGCTCCCACATTGTTAAACATATTTTTCGATGACATAGTTTGAAAAGCCTTCGTTGGCTATAACTGAGGACTTTCCATCTGGTACAGATAGATGGGAGGCTGATTGATGCCCAGGTGCGGTGGAGGGATGGCTCCCTATTGGTCAACCATGTTATGTGTGCTGATGATCTGATGATTGCTGCTCACTCAAAGGAGGAGTTGGAGGCGCTGCTGCTTAGATCTGGAGCGTGCTACTAAGAGATGGGACCTTACCATCAGCCCCTCCAAAACTAAGCACCAGCATGGGTATGTTGTGCCAAACACTCAGACCTCTTCAACTCCCCATTGGTGATAGGAGAGTTGTGGAGAGAGTGGAAAGTTTTCCATACCTGGGCAGTGTGCTTATGACCACCTCCGGTTTGACAGCAGAAGTCTCACTCCGAATCTGTCGAGTGGCATTACCTTTTCATCGGCTGTGTAACGCTGTATAGAAACTAGCTGGTCTCTCACTCCACACGAAGCTTCGGGTCTTCTTGGTCATGGCCACGGTCTCCCTTCTCTATGCTTACGAAATGTGGACCCAACCCCCCTTTCTTCATCGGTGAGAAACATTAGGATGGCCTGCCTACGATCCATCCTAGGTTTAAACAGGCTGGATTGTTTGAGGTCACAAATCCTCAAAAGTTTTAAACAAAGTCCCATCGGTGAGCTCCTCCGGCAGGCAAGGCTGCATTTGCTGGGTCATGTAGCCCGCGTGCCCAGCTACCACATGCCTAAACCAGCTTTTATTCCGGCAGATAGAGAGGGCTAAACTGGCGCGGAATGTGCTATAGAATAGATCGAGTGATATGATACAAGAGGATGTGGAGCTGAGTGGATTTGCCGTTGACTTGTACCAGTGGCGTCAAGATCGGCCTCTGTGGAGGCTCGTGGAGGAGGCTCATGAAGGATGCTACTGGGCAGTTGGACGGCAGTCGCCCCCTCCAGCAACAACTGAGGGCAGAGGAGTGACGCTCACAACAGCGAGCAGAGCGCTGGGTGGCTAAAACACAGCAAGTTGATACAGTATGAGGCACAGGTGGTGCATCGGCCAGTCATTTCAATTCGGTCGCGGCTGCGGAAATGGCGCCGCATTTACAGCCGAATGCAGCTCTCTCCACCTCTCTCATTACCCTCTCTCCTCTCCCATTTTTTATATTTCCTTAAAACCTAAACCACCCTTCTCCTTCCTAACCTCAGCCCACTCCCTTTCCCCATCGTCACCCTTCCTTGTAATCCCCCTTCCCATCCCAATCACTCAAGCCCATCTTTTTTCCCCATCAGCCAATACTAATGTAGAATTTCTAGTTCTTGTAAAGCGCTATGACAAAAACGCTTTATAAAATCCTAGATACAAAAATCAACTCATGGCACCAGGGTCTGTCCCGTGACTTGCAAGCGGGCAGTTCGAAACTTCACGTGGCCTTAAAAGTGCACATGGCCTGGCACAACCGCCGTGGTGACTGACACCGCCACTTAGTGGAAAATGGCCGTTGTTGTTGTGCCGGGGAGAGGCGGTGTGGGGAGGAGGGGGGTCCCAAGACCAGTTCCGATATCATTCGCCAGCTACGTTAGCCGCAGGGCCAGGAATTACACCTGTGGTCGACATCGTTCTGCGGCGTGCAAACCACTGCGCCCCACACCGCTCAACCCACGCGCACCATAACCTTGCGGTTTGAGTTGATCCTCTTTGACAAAAGAGATTCTCAAAATAACGTCGTGGCCCTTAAAAAGAGAAAGTCTGTTTTGATCTCTCTTACCGATGAGTGTGCCGAGTTATTGTTAATTGTGCACCACCGGGTAACGTGTTTGAAGGCAGTGTTAGTCGATTGACGTGCATATTTAATTATTTATTATCACATCGCTATGAATCACGTCAATGAACAAAAATGTAGTTTAAAACATTTCTCTATGGCAGACTAAAAAACACACAAACACAGGGGGATATTTATATTACGAAAGAACGTTGAAGTTGGTGCTTCCTCATGTCCACTCACGCGGACAAAGCGAGCAGATAGTCGACATGCCTCTGCCGTCCCGTGGACACACACGGCTGCACACACTCGCACGCACGCACACACACACGGCACACGAGGGAGTGGGTTGCCAGCACCACACCCGACTGCCTTTGTCTCCCCAGCGGCGATGTTTACACACCGCACCAGGGACTAATTTGAGGCAGAGCTGACCTCGGGGAGGCGCAGGACCAGTTCAGATAATCGCCACTGGTGTTAGCCGTGAGCGGGAATCGAACCCGTGTCGCCGAGTTCTATCTGCACTCACTCGTACGCATACACACACACGACTCACACGCACATACACAGCTGCACAGTCACACACTGCTGCAACAAACACGCACAGCTTCAGACATAACTGCGCCAACACACACACACGCTCAGAAAAGCTGCACGCACGATGAGCGTGCCTTTGTAGCTAGGGAGCTCGTAAAACCACATTAACGTTTCAGAGACGCACTAAAGACCCTGGGGACACACGGCGCCTCGCGATCATAGTCGCCCCGCCTCTGGGCTGAAGCGCGTTCAACGTTTTTCGCCGCCTCTCGCGTTATTTTCTGGGCAGTGGGAGACGCGTGGTGGGACACAATTGCGTGGCTACTGGGTGTGCAGGCGGTGCAACTCCACCAGGGGCCACGGGCCCAGAATGGTGCTGGTGCCGCACTACGACGATGGGAGAGAGGGGGGGGGGAGATCCCTACCCCTGAATCTCTGCTTGCACCATGGCCTGCACCATGGTCCATACCAACGGGCCGTCGCACCGACCAGCCAGGGCTGCACGGGAAACGGCCGAGAAATCCCCATCAGCGGCACAGCCATTGGGGGGCCTCTAGAGCCAGAGGAGAACCGCGTGACTATACAAAGCGATACGTTTTCTTTCACGAGACGATTTAACAACGCCACAAATCCACATGACCTTACCCGACACTTTACCCCCTTTTTTTTAGCCGCCAACGGTGCCACGGTTGGGCACAGGCCTGCCCCTCAATGTCTGCCACCCCCAAATCGCCTCATTCTGTCCATTACCGATCCACCACCTCCCCTTCTCCTTCCCTCCATCAGCCACCAGTCCATCGCCAATGTTGCCCATCTTTTTATCGGATGTCTTTACTCGCTACATGTCACACTCGGCTCCATCTCAGTCTTTTTTAATTGCATTTGCTATCCTGGTTCTTACAATCGTCATTCCTAATATTGTCCCCTTCCCTCGCTCAATGTAAAGTCCTTCTTTCCACTGACCTACAATGGAACTCCTCGCCCTTGTTTTTCCAGTGGAGGGACCAGGATTGTGCCACATGGGCCAATAACTGGTAAAATAAACTCAATAATAATAATAATGACATTTATACCGCGCCAAGATTTTGCAGACAAGTCAACAACTCAGAGGCGTGGAAGCCAAGCTCAGGGCTTCTCGAAAACCTGACCAAGCAGAGAGTAAAGGCCTTTAGATGTTTCTTGAGAAGTCAGAGGGCATTTGACGTTGCAGATTGTGCAAAGGGAGAGAGTTCCACACCGAGGGGCTGACAGCAGAGAACCGACGTGAGGCTGTAAGTGTAGTGTATAGTAGTGGTGTAGAGTGTAGTGTATAGTGACGCGAGGCTGTAACAGTGTAGTGTAGAGTGTAGTGTATAGTGACGCGAGGCTGTAACAGTGTAGTGTAGAGTGTAGTGTATAGTGACGCGAGGCTGTAACAGTTCGAGACCCCCCTTGGTATGCGTAGCAGATTTTGCGTGACGCCGCCGAGTAGAGCGAGACGAGGTGTGGTGGTGGTGGTGGGGAACCGGTGGTGAAGGCGCGATGACAAAAAGCCGGCGAGTTTATAATGTGCCCCGCTGGCAACAAGGGGTGGCCAGATGAAGAGTGCGGAGGAGAGGGGTGGCCGAGTCGATCGCAATCCTCCGCGGCACTCGGACCAACGCCAAGGACTACGCATCGCGCGCTGCAGCTTTCTAAAGACTGCGCTTTGTAGGCCCACTGTCGTTAGCGCTCGCAATAGAGGGTCACTTCTGTGTGCCCTTCTACATCACTTCAGTTGCAATGCAATGGCAGCCTGCAAGCACGCGGACGCGTCTCGAGCGCCCGGGCAGGACTCGGCGGCCCCGCTATGCGGTGACCACACCAAGCAGCTTGGCCACACCAAGCAGGTCGACGATCACGTTTGTCCTCGGCCTCTCTATCATCGCTGCTGCTTTGGACAGTGTGGTCGTGAGAATGAGGAATGTCGTCGTCGTCGTCGCCCCCCTCACAATTCCTCACGTGGAAGCTGCCCATGAACGTGCCCATGCGGTAAAGCGTCGGTGTTAGCCATAAGAGGTTTCTTTAGGGTTAGATCACGTCAATGTATGGTCGGTAATGTACATACATAATCTACATAGTCTACATAATCTACAGATTATGTATTTTGATTAACTGTGAATAACCCAACGAATAATATGGATCCATTGTAATTTCTGACTACATTAACCCCCCCCCCCCCCCCCCGTCTTGGCACCGGATTCGCTCATTGACGGCACCACATTGACCTCCTCTTCTATTGAAGACCGAAACAGGAGGATTTCTCGACAATTCTGGCTGTCGCCTGACGAGGCTGCTGGGTGCGACTGCCGGCGTTGACAAGTAAATGTCGTGGGTTTACTCGCCGACACACCGGCGTGCTGAACTCGGTCTCCTATTGCCATCTTTTGTTTACGTGACAAACCTTACTAATTGGCTGTCGGGTAATTCACACAATCTAACCAAAAAAAACCCTCTACCATGCGGTTAAACGTGTTGGGATAGCAAAGCACCCAGCCAACCAAAATAGCTTAAAAATTAAATAATGCATACACAACTATAAAAATACAAACATACCGTGCAGCGAGCCTCGCAGTGAAAACAAAAACACCCTCCGCGACTTCCCCGTTCTTTTGTCAATCACAGCGACAACTGCATTCCACAGAGGCCACGCGGACCCAGGCGACCTGCTGCTGATGGCGGCGGCGGTGGTGCACAGATGTTGTGCGACAAGCCAGCGACAGCCACCAACCAGCAGTCTCCACCTCTTCCTCTCCGCCTTCAAGAGAGATGCGAGGCGCGCACCCGGAGCCTTCACAAAAAGCCGTGCGCGCTCATCCGATCAGCGGGGGGGGGGGGGGGGTCGCGCATCAATTACGGCGCGCTATGGACTTGCGTCACCTGCAAACGCTCTGGCCTCCAAACGTATCCCGTGTTCACTATCTTGTCATAAGAGTGTATATACCACGGTGTATGATGTGGTAGTTTCAGCCAACAACTGGTGTTAGTTTGGCATCTAATTATAGGCATATGTTCTCAAGTGGGACTCGAGCTCACCTAAGAACAGCCGCTCTCAATCGCGATGCAATAATGTGGATTTATATCGCGTCGAGGACGTTTGAAACATGGGGCTTTCCGGCCTGTGTTATTTTCCTGTTACGATGGGCTTTTCTCGCCACTCACAGATTCGACAATGTATGTACGCGTATGTAGAACTTCTTTCACACCGTACGTAGCCAACACATGTTAATCGGAGGGAATGACAACAAACTAAACACGAAAAGCAGTTTAAGAAATTAGTTTTCGATCTAAATGACATCGCGGCTTAAGACGTCGGTGAGAGAATTCTCTATGCAAGTCGTACGTATCTCTGCGCGAGTCTTATAAATACAAAGAGAGTCTACGAGTCACTGTGCGAATTTATAGATCCCTGCGCGAGTTGACACAAAATACATGTGAATTCATAAGGGGCATCTACGCGACCACTTCTCAAGAGCTGCGTAGAAATGAACGGCGCATGTTTACACATTGCATAGGAGACAGGCGAGAAGACGAGTCAATGTGTGGCGCTCTGTAAGTGTCATACGGAATATGTTGCAGCTCCAAGTTTACAAAAAGTGATCATTTATCCCGGCATTGAATAGATCGTCTTTCTAACGCCGATTCCTATGCAGCGTCTACTTGATCGTCAACTGCTTTCATGTCAATTAAAAAAAAATCAGGATATTTCTCTTAACGCTTCCCAGTCTCATCACTGCCCTTCCGCCAGTATCTCAATGTGCGACCTCTCAACAATAAAAAGGCAACAGTCTTCGCTCTGAAAAACGGCGACCACCATCATCACCCTGAACGGTCGGCCAACTCTTTATTTTCCCGTTGTAATCCAGTGGCGACGATGAGCGTGGGAGGCGCTTTCGAGCCCTGGCCGCCCACCACTGCCTCCGCAGGCCTCCCTGCCTTCATTTGAACCGGCGTGACTAAAATGTTACACGGTAAATATAAATTACTCATTAACTCCCAAAGTGCACATTCATGCCTCTCCTGGTAAACTTTTAACATTTAAACTGGGGCAATTTTTAATTATACGGGGAAACCCGTTGTTTAATAATGCCCGTGATGTTTTGCATGCGCTCTGCAATCGCTTGGTTTATTTATAACCGCTGACGGTCACTACGGACCACCCATAGCCAGGGTTCCACTCCGGACGCGCGCCTCGAGCAACAGCTCCGCGGAGGCCATCTGAAGCCAGATTGTCTCAGCTCTCGACAAATGAGATTCTTAAATCCGCCTGTGCGGCGTTTGGAGCGTCTCCCCCCTCAACGGAAATGGCCACACTCGAGAAAAAAATTCTGGACTCAGCGAGGCCGTTCCTGGCTAAAGGACATTGCTACAACACTACCCAGCCCCCACCTCCATCGCCATGCTCTCTTAACGGATGTAGTTCAGGGTCTCGATTGATGGCGAGATCAATTGTGTTACATGGGGCGAATGTTTCGGACCTCTTGTGGCCGGAGGGGGGGGGGGGTGTTAGCACATTATCTAACATATCGTGACATACTATGTATTAAAAAGACATCGATTTTTACACACGCGATGAGTGTGTGCTGATCTTAAGGAATCGGGGTTGATTCACCCAATGTAATCGCTACAGATTACACCCGTTAACTGCTGATGCAATGGAAAAAAAAATCACGAGTCGAGTCGGTATCTTTGAGGACAAAACAGTAACTCGCCACGACGCGTTCGTCCTGTGGATGGCCTGGTCTCTGCCATATGAACGTGGATAGTCTACCACTGGCTCTGGTCTGCAATTCTACAACACCGGGACCGTTTTTTCTGCCTAGCCCAATCTTGGGAATCGGTGTACTTATGCAATTTGAACTTCTATACTTTATCTTTTGAATGTATTTATGTTGTGATTTGTTTACCTTTCCTATACTTTGCACTCATATCGGGTTCTCGTTGCATTTTTTTGTCGTAGATAAACTTGCAGACCCGCCCCGACTAGACATCTGTGAAAAAAAACCCAGCTTCATAGCTCATCGTATTTCTCAAAGATAAAAGAAAGATTCCGATTCTTCTTTGCTTTGGCAGAAAGACACGGAGACGCGACTGTGAGCCATGCCCGGCGCCAGATCCTCTCAACTGTGTGGTGGGGAGAGGGGGGGGGGAGTAGTCAGTTCTGTTGTGCTGGGGGGGGGGGCAGAGGGACATTCGGGTGGTGCAGAGGTCACCCCAACAGCACCCCCTAGCGCCGGCCCTGCGACCGAAGCCTCCCAGCCTCGGCTGAGCTGCAATTTCAGACTCCTCCAGATGGTGGCCACACCGCTACAGCCACTCACTGCCGGAGCTCCCAGATTCGAGGTCTCCCGGCCCAGAAGAGGCAGGGAGCGAGACGCATCCAGAAGTGGATGCCAAGGGCGGGCGGTGCATTAATCGCAGATGCGAGATCAGAGATTTAATTAGAAGAGACAGACGTGTTGAATCTTGACTTGAAGCTTTCGGGACTGCAAGAATTCACACTCTTTGGGTCTTTCGGTAAAGTCACGTAGATAGAAAAATAATAAAATAATTGAAAATCACGACGTTTCGATCGCAACACAAAGCAATCGTCTTCAGGTGAAAAAATGCAGCAGACGGACTGCTGAGGCAGGAAGAAATACGTGTTCAGAAGGGAAATGGAAGGTATAGACAATACATGTATTCAGAAGAGATGTATTGCATTCAAAAGATATGCTTGATTGGAGGGTGAGGTTTTCAGAAAGGGATATAAATCTGGCAGGCATCGGGAGGGCATGGTGCAACGATAAACAGGCGTGTGCACACGGGCAAATTTGACGTTGGACTGGAGACCGATGGACGGAAGGGGAAAGGGAGATGGATCGATAATGGATGGAATGATGAGATTTGGGGGTGGCAGAAATTGGGGGGAGGGGGGTGCAGTGGCACCAATGGTGGCTAAGGAAAGAGGAGTAAAGTGTAGGGTTCAAGTTCGTGTATTTGGTATAGCCCTGTAAGCCATTCGGCTCTTAAATCGTGTGCAACCGCAACAAACAAAAACAAAAACATGAACAAGAAAATATCTTAAAGTGACTAAGTGCAAACAGAAAATCCAAGAAAAGACAGCAAAATATTGCTGAAAAAGCACCGTACACCAACGCTGTGTGTAAAAATCCCAGTGGGATGCAAGTCAAACAACAACAACCACAAGACAACTTAGATTAAGGCCATCAGTCGAACTCTGTACTACAACAAACAAACATGGCCAAACCAAAAAAACTTTGAAAATCACCAAAATAAAGCCACAAAAGCAATGAAACAGTGATCATAGGAACTGTGACTGAATTTTCACAATAAACGACATAAACAACATGTACTACCAAACTCTGCGGCCATAGCTGACTGCATGAGTCACTCCACAACAGCAGGAGCATCAGTCGGAGTATCAACATTTTTCAATGCACCTTTAAGATCGGCACACTAAATCAAAACACAGATCATACTTTGCAGCGATCATCCGAAGCGAAACATTGTATTTTAGGCCACTGAATTGCAGTGGCAGCTAGGGGTGTACAACTCCTCTAGAGCAGTTTTGAGTGAAGATCTCATAGGTAGTGATTCAAGTTGCAGTTTATTGGCAATAGCATTCCAGACCCTGGGGGCATCAATAGCAAAGGCCCTTCCTCCAGTATTTGTACGGCAATAGGGAATGTGAAGCTGGTAAATGAGCTTAGACCTTAGGTCAAATTTGTTATTTGAAACAGAGAGGAGATCCAGCAGGTAATCTGCGGAATTTTTTGAAATTATATCATGAATAAATAAGATCTGATGCACAAGCCTGTCAACCATTGAGAGATGTTAAGTTTGACCCAATGTAGAGATCACAGTGGTGAGTCCTATATGGGCAGTTCAGGGTAGGGATGTTGAGGCGTTGGTAACACAGCGCGTAAAGAAAAGACATTGCTCTTTAGTCACGCGGTTCCTCTCCGGATCTTAAAAGCGACAGCGAGTCGGGATGGCAAGGTGTGCGCTTGAATGACACCTCAAATTAAGTCGCGGGCCGTCTTTGGCCCTTATCCGGTTCACGGCTCTTGCGATGACGGGTCGTTGTCATCGCGGGCCCACGTGGACGTACACAATTCGAACCCGAAGGGCGACGGTGTGGTTCTAGTTTCGATGTACTGTATTATTTAACAGGTATATTAAGTATTGCACTGAGAAACAAAAGAGAGGAACACGTGGATGAGGTGCCACACGCAGGTTAAGTACGGAATGCAAACTGTTAAGAAAAGCTGGCTTGGGCCAGGACTCGCGATCGAGATTGATAACAGAATGGTGGCCAAAGAATGTATCGCAATCCAGGAGCATATACACCGGGGAGATGGATCGATGAAATGACCACATGTGCAGATGCTGGGTGGATTGTTGCCTCGCAGGATCGTGGGGAGGGGGGGGGGGCGACGGCGTGAGATGGTGGTCTTCCATTCTAGCGTAAGATAGCAGCAGCATAAGCTAAATGCCAGTGTCGAAGTCGGCTCTCCACGACGGGAGAGGGCTTCAGCAGGGAGAGTTCGTATAGTTCATGATACGGTCCATAGTTTGGGTTGCATGGCCACACATCGCACTACTTCAGCTTGTCTCTAATTTTCCATTAATGAAAAGGGCATAGCCGCGGTGGTGAAATGTTATCTTCCTTGCCTCGTATACTGAAGGACGTCCGGTTGGAACCAAACCCCAACGCCTTTGAATATGAGAATAGGTTTTACCCTTTCTGGCAATAAAATAAGTGCTGAGATGTTAAAACACCAAACAGAAACCTTTTGCAAGGAATCTCGTCTGCATTAACTACATATACTTGTGGGAGCATGGAAACAGCAACACATGCTCTGATAATTCACTATGTAACACGACTTTTGTTCCTGGGTAGCACGTGTTATTTTCTAATTGCTCATGCCTCAACAGTACAGAAATGGTTATTATTCCCCACAAATGTTCCTTTTGTGACCAGGACATTATGTGAAGGAATGACACAAATGCACACGTTTTCTCATTGAAAATAGGTACATTTCTAAATATCACTGTCTTGGTCACAAAAGCAAAGTTTGTGGGGAATAATAGCCATTATGTACTTTTTAGGCATAAGCTATTGGAAAATAACACTTAGTACCCAGGAACAATGTTGTTTCGTTACGCAGTGTAATGTATGCCTTGTCTTTGAATCTGATTGGTCCATACCAGAGCCAGCTTTCTTTAGAGGCTAGTCTCAAAGTGTTAACAACTGTTTTATTGCCAGAAAAGGTAAAACATATTCTTATATTTCGATTTAAAGCTTTCGTGACTGCAGGGATTCATCTTCTTGGTTCTTTCGGTAGTCACGTAGAAGGGAAATAATAAAATAATATAAAATAAAACATAATAAATAATTCTCACGACGTTTCGGCCACAACGCAAGCAGCCGTCCTCAGGTGAAGAACAGGTCTGTCGGAAAGACAGCGTCTGAATGAACACCACCACGCTTGGCAGCGTATATTTAAGCTGGGTTGTATAGTCTAAGGTGGTGTATAGTAATACAGAATATAATTTAATGTTGGGTTTGTCTATGGCAGTATATAGTACGGGGTAGACCCGTGTGATGTAAGAGAAAAAAGTTTAGCTGGAGGCATATTATATTTTTTGCGACATAGAATTGTAATGTATGACTTACTGTTAGTAGCTCAGCTTATTGGAGAGTATATTTAGTATATTGATGATACTGATGTAGTTTATATTTTAGTTTTTTACGTGATGGTTTAGCTGCTGCAGCTCCATACTATTAACATTCCTTCCCTTTATTAATGCTAACCCTACTCACTCCCTTTGCCGCCCACCTCCTACGCATTCCACAAGTAGTGACTAATCCCATATCTGCATTTCCCATAAATATGCTAAATTCCTCTTGATATGCAAATTCCTTTGTCAAGGCGCTCTTCCCCTCCAACCCAGCTTAAATATACGCTGCCAAGCGTGGTGGTGTTCATTCAGACGCTGTCTTGCCGACAGACCTGTTCTTCACCTGAGGACGGCTGCTTGCATTGTGGCCGAAACGTCCTGAGAATTATTTTATGTTTTATTTTTATTATTTTATCATTTCCCTTCTACGTGACTTTACTGAAAGAACCAAGAAGACATTCTTATATTTTGATACTGGAAGAAAGGTCCCATATTAGATATTTGGAGTTCGCATGTTTCTCCCCATGGTCGTGTGGATTTTTCTCCAGGTCCTCCGGGTTTTCCCTCGACATTTAGAATCAACACGCGTTTAGGGTTTTTGGCTGCTATAAATTTCCACGTGATAAGCCACTTCGTTGAGTTATTGTTTGTGGAAAGGTCGCTTCCGGAAAAAAAAAATAACTAAATAGCTCAGTGGGCCTATGATTAAATAAAAATTAAAATAGTTTATTTTCCTAAATGGCGAATACCGTGGTTCCAACGCTCGACGCTGGAAGCCGCGGGTGGCGGTGGCGACTTGGATAAGCAGGTGTTGGGAGGATTTGCAGAAGCGAGAGGAGGAAGCGGAGAGAAGACGCCATCAAGGGATCGGGGCGCCGCGATGCAGCCTCACTCGTCGCCAGCTTCTTCACGTGGCGCAGCAGAAAGGCATTCGTCAATAACGCCGACGTTCCGGGCAATGGCCCCTTTTCATGAGCAAGGGTGGTGTCTGTTGCGTTACTGACAAACGTGGCAATGTTATTGACGCGCGTGTGTCGAGTCGTTGGTGTCGATTGTGCACCACGGCCAACGCAGCAGCAGCCTCACAGAATTATATTTCCCAAGTCACAGTTCAGCACCCCCCCCCCCCTCACGGACACGTGTCACGAAAGCCGTCATGAAGCCCCACGTGGAACGCAGCACTGCGCTCGGTGACCCACCGGGGAAGAGTTCCGCAAAATCCACGAACATTTAGATAAAACCCAACGAGACAACTACACACGTTCTAATTTTGTAAATGCACGCGTTGCTCCTTACACGCGATGCTGGGATGTTGGTCATAAATGTGCCTACAAGACTGAGGAACGTTCACCATTGTAATCAATCACCATCATCATCATTAACAATGCCATCACCAACATTAACAAGATCACCACCACCAAAATCATCACCACGACCACCCTCACAGTGATCACCTTGGCAACAGAGGCAATGCTGTCTCATTCGTCTCAGTCGGTTGATTTAATCTCCTGGTTAAATAGAGGAGTGCCTGGCTATCAATCATCAACGCCACCGTCATAACTGACATCAAAATTGTCGTAATAGTCATCATTACCACCGTCATCATCATTATCCCCACCATCGTCATCGCTACATCACAGCCTGGGACAGTGGTTCTTAACCTTTACTGCAGCCTAGCACCCCTTTGGTTCTCAATCAAAAAAGTGCAATGTTAACAAATACATTGGTTTGATGAAACAAAGTAGTTTTACTGACGTGTCCGTGCTTAATTCGCGCTTCGATTATTTACCCTCTAAAAATAATATTGGCCACGTCTCGCACCCCCAGAAAGGGCACCTGGCACCCCAGCAGGTTAAGAGCCACTGGCCTAGGAGGAGCGCATTGTTCGCGAGGTGCTCGTGCGACGACCTAGTGGCAACCCCAACACCTCGAGCACGTGGCAGGCCGCCCGACCACCGCCGCGGCGGCAAAGAGGCGGACAGGACCGGCGCGGGAAAGTCGGGGGGGCACCTACAGCCCACGTCGTTACTCTCCTCCCTTCATCTCCCGCCACTGCGCGCCAGCTTCGTCTGCTGCCGCCGCTGCTACCCACACCTCTCCCACCACCATCACCTCCCCAGCGCTCGCTGCCTCTAACGTCCCGCACGCACACAAACACAACACACAAACACACAAACGTGCACCGGCTCACTTACCCCGGTCCTGGAGCGATCCGTTGAAGGCCGTCGCGAACATTCTCCGAAAGAAAACCACAAACTGATTTTTCTCTAAGGATTTGTTGTTTTTGCCCGCGACGCCCAGCTGAGTGCTTCTTGTGATGAGTAAATGAGGTCGAGCCGGCTTTTCAGGGCGCCCAACCCCCGCTGCACCACCCCTCCTTCCCTCCCACCCGGGCCCCCTCGTCAACCACCCATGCGCCCCACCTGCCTGCCGCTAGGCACCTGAACCACACCTAGCGATGCTGAACTAATTATCTGGTGAGTCTGCGGCTGCTGCTGCTGCTGCGTTGGCAGTGGTACACAAATAACGAAGAAACACCCTCGGACACACTCAATATAAATATATAATATGCGACGTTTCGCGCAATGACCATTAATAGCACACATCATTGTGCAATGTTGAAGAACAGTTCGTGGCAATCGATACATAAATTGAGTTTGTGTAAATAAATGCGATGATTTCTCAATGTTGATTCTGTAATTTCAATACTTGATGATCTATATGAACGATGACATTTGTACATCGATCTTGTTACTTTAAAGATGAACGCAGATCCACGTGATGCGACGCGCGTTATGATCATTATCAAAATGCGCTCCCTGCACCAACCCGCGCTGACCAGAGTGGTGAAGTATGGACTCGTATCTTAAAGAGATTGCCCGAATTGCACGAGGCAAGCTCGCCGCCATTCAAGCACAAGCGTGAGTCTGCTGACGAGACCCTGCAAGTCTAAACCGGACAAGGGTTCTGTTTGTACTGCCATTCTTGTAAATGGGTTGCCTCAATAAAGAAATAAAACATATGTGGAGAGACAGATATATGGAGACGTAGTCTGCTTAACGATAGTTATTATTAAATCCTTTATATTAAGTTCGCTTGCTTGCTTGCTTGCGTGCTTGCGTGCTTGCTTGCTTGGTTACGACCGTGCAAATCTTTCGGTCGTTTTTTAACACACTTCCCGTGATCCAATCGAGCTGACATTTTCCACACAGACTCGTTGTGCGTGGCAATTAATTTCCGTGAAATTTTTTTCTCCAAAATTTTACACTATTTAGGGAAAATGTTTTAAATATTTAATTACCAATTGCTTAATGCTGGCAGACAATCATCTGACCCATAGGTGGCAGCCATCTCAAGCCAGAGGACGAGAGGACTCTAGCCGCCACGCATATAAAGGATTTATAGTGAAAAACTTTGTTTTTACGGGTTAATTTTTTTAAAAATCCTTTATATTAAGTTCGCTTGCTTGCTTTGGACCGTGCAAATCATTCGGTCGTTTTTTTAACCCACTTCCCGTGATCCAATCGAGCTGACATTTTCCACAGACTCGTTGTGCGTGACAATTAATGTTCGTGAAATTATTTTTTCCAAAATTTTACACTTTTTAGGACAAAAATATTATATTTAATTACCAATTGCTTAATGGTGCAATGCAATCATCTGACCCATAGGTGGCAGCCATCTCAAGCCAGAGGACGAGAGGACTCTAGCCGCCACGCATATAAAGGATTTATAGTGAAAAACTTTGTTTTTACGGGTTATACTTTTTGACAATAATAACAATTCCAATTTGTATCGCGACTCAGAGGCGCGAGGAGCAGCCACACGTGGATCCAGCGCGACAAACAACAGCTCCGCCATCCTCTCTACAGTGAGATGCTATCGGTCAATTAATGAGTGGCTTCCGTGTTGGAGGAAATCGGAGCACCCGGAAGAAAGTCCCGCATGCGAGGGGGAAACACTCTATCCCATACATACACACAAACAGTCACAGATGGAGTCCACATCTTTGCTTGTACCGCCTTCTCCCGGCAAGCCAGGGTTATGGCTCCTCCTCGACGTGCACGGGGAGGGGGGGGGTTGCGCAACGACATCTGTGTGTGACCCACCAACCCTCGCAGCTTCCTCCACAGTTGCTGGCTTACAGGCAACCACGTGCGAGCCTCGCTACCGCCACCGACTGGCGAAGACGCGCGGTCTCCCCTCTCTCACGCCCAAGGCACCCACCGCCGTAACGTTCTGACCCACCTCCTACTTGACGTCTGTGGGAAAAGAGCTTCATAGCTCATCGGATTCCTCCTGCAGTAAAAAATACTGTATATATGTGTAGTGACATCACGGATGTCACTGTGCAATGCCGGCTCAAGAGAGGCACGGCGTGCGGTGTGTTGACATCGCGGGCACCACGTGGATGTGGGGGCAGTAGCGGCCCGAGAGGGGCTCGGTGAGCGCTGACTGGCAGTGCTGGATGGCACCACGCTCTGCGTGCAGTGCCGACCCCTACAGGCCGTGGCACTCTGGTTGACGCCAGAGGACACGTGACCAGTTGAGTCTTCACAGGGGCTCCCAGGTGGGGGCTAGGGGTGGTCACGTGTCAGGTCGAGATCCTCCTCGAAGATTCTCGAAGGTGGTCGTGGCGAGGGGCGGAGCCAGCCACACCACAGAGGATATAAGCCGGGTCTCCGAGTGGGACCGGCTGCTGTTGTCTTCCTACAAGAGTCACCAACACGTGGACCCGGACCCAGGCTAGGGTCCGGTCCGTCCTAGCTTAATTCCATTGTAATTAGTGTAGATAGCCTGGTGGTCCACCACCATAAGTTGTTAATGTGTTAAGGGGTTAGTACCCCGTGTGTTGGTTTAATAAATGTGTTGCCTCCAAGAAGTGCATCTGTGACTCAGTTGAACTCACTACACATACACATGTATTCGGATTCCGTGCTCCACCCGGGTGGTGCGCGGCGGGCAGCCGCAGCCCCGCGGCACACGCACCCCACGCGGCAGTTCCCCCCGGAGCGAGGCGCTGAAATCGCGCGGATTTCCCCGCAAAGTTTGCGGCGTTGCTCTGCGCTGCTCGAGTTTGCGCAGCGAGAGGATGGAAGGGAGGCTGGCTGCATACCAGTTGGCTGCCCCGTTGCGGGTGGAGATATCCCTCCCAGTGCCGGATTATCCGAGTGTAGTGGGTTCACGTGAGAGACACCCTTGACTTTGGAGGCCACACGTTTATTCTATGACCACAACGGGATAACTACATGAACGTAACAACGGCATAACTATGTAGTGGTAACCACCACGAGGTAACTACATAACCGGGTCAGGTCAGCGTGAAGAAGACCGGAGAGTCGTAGTACGGCGGGTTCCATTCCAGTAGACAGCCCGGATCGGACCTTTTATGCCCCTCAGCGTGGCCCGGCTCCGCCTCGGCCTTCTAGAACTCCCTAGAAGACTCTGGGCCTGGCATCACATGTCCCTTCTGTCACCTTTGGCCCACATCCTTACCCTGTCCTGTCACGTGCCCTTGCCAGCCAATCGGGCTGCTACGTCCTCACATGCTCTCTCTCTCTCTCTCTGCCCGCCGCTAGAACCGTGCTCCTTATGGACCATTTACCATGGCATAGCACACCCTGCTGGCAGAGAGGGCTACCTACACTCCAGTTCTACCTCTATAAGTAACTGACGCTGTGCGCCTTAGTGACCCAATATACGTCACTACACTAGTAGCAAAAGTAGCTACATATGCTACGGGCTCCGCACTTTCAAGGGCCCCGCGCTAAACACTTTCAAGCTATCAATTTCGGTTCAGTGATTCTGCACTTGCTCTATTACTATAGTACTATACTGCCTTCAACTTTCACGAACGACCGGGTGTTTAAGGTTAGCG
This sequence comes from Lethenteron reissneri, assembly GCF_015708825.2. Taxonomy (NCBI): domain Eukaryota; kingdom Metazoa; phylum Chordata; class Hyperoartia; order Petromyzontiformes; family Petromyzontidae; genus Lethenteron; species Lethenteron reissneri. Next base: position 10,015,539 of record NC_083798.1, on the reverse strand, counting down.
ATTCGTCGTATTATCTGGCTGTATAGCAAATGAAAAAATACAATTACTTTACTATGCAAGCAAAAAATGTGTTTTAATATGTATGTGTATTTTTAGGGCCCCTTTATAACATATGCTACAGGCCCCGCACGGCTTTGCAGATCCATGAGAACCCCATGACACGCGACATTAAACATCGAGCGCGAATTGATGCACGCATAACGGGAGCTTGATAATTATCGGCAGATTAATCGATGCAGGGTTACATCCATTATTTTCATCTGCAATACAAAAATATTAATATACTATAATCGGCACAAGTAGTGAACCGTTGATTCTGACGCGTCTGTTTTGATGCACGTATCGCCAAGTAATAACGAGGAATCGATTGAATTCAATGAACCGATGTCTGCTTCGAGAATTCTCACGCGTGACTCTGAGCGCCCCCTGGTGATGGGGGCGCCGTGGCACGCCTTGGACGGGGGGGGGGGGGGGAGCGAGCGGCTGGGTACTGGTACCCGTTTGCGACCCTGGTGCGGCCGGGTACGGGTACGGGTAGACCGTGAGTCACTGGTGAGTAACTGTTTGTCACTCATTTCCCAACGTCTTGTCTCTTCTCACAATTCAAGTTCCTAGAATCAACCCACCCGCGCCTGCAACATGGCTTCATCCCAGAGGTCGCATCAGGTACCCGATACCCGTACCCTACCCTGGTGCGGCCGGGAACGGGTAAGGAATCAAAACCCGTTTGCGACCTCTGCTCTCCGTTCACCACAGAGACCCAAGGGCTGCCGCTGCTGCTGCCGCTGCTGTTGCTGCTGAGAAGGCGACGCCAGCGCCTGGTGGTGACCCGTGCGCTGGCGACCTGAGCGGTGCACAACACGCGGCGGGAGTCCAGGAGATCTTAAGGGAGTGACGTGTCCTCTCTTCTCATCCCCGGGGGCTCGGCGGGTCCGGGCCCCCCCCCGCCCCCCCTCCCCCGTGGAGGGGAGTAGAGCCCTTGGGGAGACGGGGCCGCAGGAGCGGGTCACGGTGCCGCCTCGTACCACGTACCGGAGGCCGCGGAATCCGCATGCCTCCACACTGCCCGGGACTGACACCCTCCCTCGGGAACCCCCTCTGTCGGCCACCTCCTGGCACCCGCATCCCTCCCCCGCGTCCTCCCGTGAGTTTAGGAACCGCGTGCGATTCTCGGATTATTGCGGTGGGGGTAGGCGAGGGGAGATACGGAGGTGGTGGTGGGGGAGAAGGAGTATGGGCCAACTCCCGTCCTTCTTCTCGTCCGCATCTTCCAGCCCCTATACCCTACGCAGAGCCTCGTTTTGGGTCAAGGCTGGTTGGCGAATTTGCGACCGGTGGCTGGCAGTGCGAGGTGGGGCCAGAGCGGAACGGCGAGGCACGCGCCGCGCAACTTGCTCACAGCAGCCGGCATGAGCGCGGCTCGGGCGTGGGGGGCTAAGGGGGCCGAGAGTGGAAGGGCCACCGGAGTTTGATGAAGGTGGAAATAGAAAGATTGCACGAGCGTCGGCGAAGAGGCGCGTCTCGAGCTGGGACTTGAACTGCAGACGCTGAGGGTCAAAGGGACTCTCTTCAGTCCGTCGCGGGGACTCGCTCACTATTCGTGGTGTCACGGAAGGGGCACACTTCACCCTGAGTCGTTCGTACGCGTGTTGAACTTCTTTTGCGCCGTACGTAGCCGACCGTGCTCATTGAAGGCGCACTTTGTATCGGTGGCGAGATGTTAACTACCTCGATTTACATGCAGGAGGTCGTGGGTTCGATCCTGACCCTGAAGCCTGCATATTTGGAGTTTGCATGTTTTCCCCGTGGAGAACATGCACATTTAGAATAATGCTTTTCGAGTGTTTGACTGCCATCAATTTCCACACGATGATAAGCCACTTTGTTGAGCTATCATTTGTGGTCAGGTCGCTTCTGGTAAAATAACAAAAAGTCAGCAAGTTAGTTAATATCGTTCCTAATGATCGCACGCATTTAACTAAAGCCACGGGATTAAACCCGAACGTGGAAGTCGCGCTGATGGCGGCTCGGAACCAATGGTGGAATTTTCACGTTCCTATCGTGGGGACCAGTCCGTCAATTGAATAGCAGCGGTTGACTTTAACAGAACGCAGGAGGGAGAGAAGCTTTTTTTTAAAATAGTCTCCTGTCCGCGATTATTACCTCCACCCCTCCGCAGCAGAGTTCCAGTGAGAGGCGCGGAGCCGAGAGGAACGCGTTGATGTCGGCCGACGTTGATTTAACGCGACGTTGATAAGAAGTGAACCCCGCAAGCCACGTGAACTGTCTCTACGGGCACCATGACGCCCACCCCCCACACACACAGGCCTGGAACACGACTAATGGTGCACTCATCATAGTAACAGCAGTTTCAGTAATTAAAGTGGACGAGAGATCTCGATTCGTTGTTGTTCAACCCGGGCGGATGAAACTATCCCTGAGTTCCACGCTACACAACCTGCACCACTTTCACTCGCACGCAGCCACGGCGCCGAGACCTCAAATCGGGACTCTTGTTTTTCCTTTGCAGTTTCAGTCGAATTGACAGCATCGTCAACACCACTCTCACTGATGTTCTCCTGAGCCGTGGCTCACGCCGGGCCCCTGCTTCACCTACCGGCGAGCTGGCACGACGAAGAAGAGGCCCTTGGGGTCTGGTTTCTCCTCTGAGAGATCGAGGCCCCGGATGTCTGTTCCAGGACCGGCGGTCCCCAAGCAGCGGGTGATGGGCAGGGACCGCGTCACGACTCCGCGTGGCCGGTGGGGGCGCAGAGGGTCGAGGGGGATGGGATAAGAAAGTGGAGGAGGCGCGAGCCCACGGGACGAGGGGGTGTGAAACGGGAGGTGTGGGGGGGTTCAGGGGTGAGAGGGTGAGTGACGGCGGGAGCGGGTGGCGGCTGCGCAGGGAGGGGTGAGGTGGGGTTGCGGATGGGAGCAGAGGATTGGGGGGGGGGGCGATAGAAAAGAAGCTGGCATGAATCCACGTTCCAGGGCCCTGGCCGGAGCATAAAACGGGCTTGTGGAGTGGAGTTCGTGCCCATTGAAGCGAGCGTGGCGGAGGGGGCGTCCTGCCTCATCTCCATCACAATACCGCGCTCTGCCAGCGCCGTCACCGCCGCGAGCCCGGGGGAGGCGAGACGGGGGAGGGAGCAGGGAAGAGAACGAGGCTGCCGCTTGGACCGCAGCAGCAGCAGCAGCAGCGAGAAAGAGCGAGAACTTCTCGGCGAGGAGGAGGAGGAGGCATAGCGAGCCATGGTGGCCGGCGGGCTGCTCGTCGTGGCGTGCCTGGCCGCGGCCGCGCGCGCGTCCCTCGGTAAGGGGGGGGGGTGGTCCCGCTACCGCGCGCTCGCTCAAGGAGCGCCGCTGCGCCTCGCGCCCCGCGCGCTGCGTGTGACGCGCCCCGCGCTCTCGACCCCGATTCGAGTCGGGGCTTCGGCGTGGACGTGAGGACGCAGTGGGGTGGACGCCGTAGCCGTTGGCCTCCACACATTTTGGACGTGGGTGGCGAGCCCTATGCTCTGTACCCTTTCAGTCGCCTTTGTCACCGTCATCACCACCATCATTATTGTTGTTAATTATGGGCTCTGCGTGGGTTTTCTATGGCTACGTGCCATCAATTTAGTTGAGACTCGTTCCCACGCGCCTGGGATGTTGGAAAAGCTCGAGACAGCAGCAGCAGGTGTCGTGATGCCGCGTGCAGCCCCCCCACCCCCCCCCCAATTGGGCCCCCGATTTCACGGAGAGGGTTCCGCGCGTCTCACAGGGGCGACCAGCGACGCGGGTTTGAGTGGCGCTGACTCGGGAGTCACTGGCACCCCGCGCGTGCAGCAGCAGCACCGTTTTTCAAAGGTGACCTCGGGGCTTGTGCGCCCGTGTGAGTCACCGTTATGGGCTCTTAATATTTCTCGTTTTACGGAATTGGCCAGACCAATTGAAAAGCAGCCGTGAGGCTCGGCGAGATTGTTGTGGATACAACAGCAATGCAATTTACACGATTGTATTCACGATCCAATTAGCCATGCTTTTCAGCATTGTGTCCATAACGCCTAAGGGTACAACGCAGCCTGTGACGTGCTTCTTTAATAATCCACGTTATGAAAACAAGTCTGCCTTGTGCACGTGGGTCGTGGGCGACGAACTGCCGCCGCTGAACAACCGCGGCGTGTGAAGTGAAAAGCCTCGCGCGCACGAAGGGAACGCGGCTCATGTCAACGGGGCGGTGTGGATTCGACTCGGAGCACGGAGCTCGCCACTGTGGCGGTGCACGTGTGGTGGTGCTAGTGGTGGTGCACGTGTGGTGGTGCTAGTGGTGGTGCTAGTGGTGGTGCTAGTGGTGGTGTACGTGTGGTGGTGTACGTGTGGTGGTGCTAGTGGTGGTGTACGTGTGGTGGTGCTAGTGGTGGTACACGTGTGATGGTGCTAGTGGTGGTGCTAGTGGTGGTGTACGTGTGGTGGTGCTAGTGGTGGTGCACGTGTGGTGGTGCTAGTGGTGGTGCTAGTGGTGGTGCTAGTGGTGGTGTACGTGTGGTGGTGTACGTGTGGTGGTGCTAGTGGTGGTGTACGTGTGGTGGTGCTAGTGGTGGTGCACGTGTGATGGTGCTAGTGGTGGTGCTAGTGGTGGTGCACGTGTGGTGGTGCTAGTGGTGGTGCTAGTGGTAGTGTACGTGTGGTGGTGCTAGTGGTGGTGTACGTGTGGTGGTGCTAGTGGTGGTACACGTGTGGTGGTGCTAGTGGTGGTGCTAGTGGTGGTACACGTGTGGTGGTGCTAGTGGTGGTGCTAGTGGTGGTGCTAGTGGTGGTGCTAGTGGTGGTGTACGTGTGGTGGTGCTAGTGGTGGTGCACGTGTGATGGTGCTAGTGGTGGTGCTAGTGGTGGTGTACGTGTGGTGGTGCTAGTGGTGGTGCTAGTGGTGGTGCTAGTGGTGGTGCACGTGTGATGGTGCTAGTGGTGGTGCTAGTGGTGGTGCACGTGTGGTGGTGCTAGTGGTGGTGCTAGTGGTGGTGCTAGTGGTGGTGTACGTGTGGTGGTGCTAGTGGTGGTACACGTGCGGTGGTGCTAGTGGTGGTGCTAGTGGTGGTGCTAGTGGTGGTGTACGTGTGGTGGTGCTAGTGGTGGTGCTAGTGGTGGTGTACGTGTGGTGGTGCTAGTGGTGGTGCTAGTGGTGGTGCTAGTGGTGGTGCACGTGTGATGGTGCTAGTGGTGGTGCTAGTGGTGGTGCACGTGTGGTGGTGCTAGTGGTGGTGCTAGTGGTGGTGCTAGTGGTGGTGCACGTGTGGTGGTGCTAGTGGTGGTGCTAGTGGTGGTACACGTGTGGTGGTGCTAGTGGTGGTGCTAGTGGTGGTGCTAGTGGTGGTGCTAGTGGTGGTGTACGTGTGGTGGTGTACGTGTGGTGCTAGTGGTTGTGCACGTCTGGTGGTGCTAGTGGTGGTGCTAGTGGTGGTGCTAGTGGTGGTGCTAGTGGTGGTGTACGTGTGGTGGTGCTAGTGGTGGTGCTAGTGGTGGTGTACGTGTGGTGGTGCTAGTAGTGGTGTACGTGTGGTGGTGCTAGTGGTGGTGCTAGTGGTGGTACACGTGCGGTGGTGCTAGTGGTGGTGTACGTGTGGTGGTGCTAGTGGTGGTGTACGTGTGGTGGTGCTAGTGGTGGTGTACGTGTGGTGGTGCTAGTGGTGGTACACGTGTGGTGGTGCTAGTGGTGGTGTACGTGCGGTGGTGCTAGTGGTGGTGCTAGTGGTGGTACACGTGCGGTGGTGCTAGTGGTGGTGCTAGTGGTGGTGTACGTGCGGTGGTGCTAGTGGTGGTGCTAGTGGTGGTGTACGTGCGGTGGTGCTAGTGGTGGTGCTAGTGGTGGTGTACGTGTGGTGGTGCTAGTGGTGGTACACGTGTGGTGGTGCTAGTGGTGGTGCTAGTGGTGGTGTACGTGTGGTGGTGCTAGTGGTGGTACACGTGTGGTGGTGCTAGTGGTGGTGCTAGTGGTGGTACACGTGCGGTGGTGCTAGTGGTGGTGCTAGTGGTGGTACACGTGCGGTGGTGCTAGTGGTGGTGCTAGTGGTGGTGTACGTGCGTGGTGCTAGTGGTGGTGCTAGTGGTGGTGTACGTGCGGTGGTGCTAGTGGTGGTGCTAGTGGTGGTGTACGTGTGGTGGTGCTAGTGGTGGTACACGTGTGGTGGTGCTAGTGGTGGTGCTAGTGGTGGTGTACGTGTGGTGGTGCTAGTGGTGGTGCTAGTGGTGGTGCTAGTGGTGGTGCTAGTGGTGGTACACGTGCGGTGGTGCTAGTGGTGGTGTACGTGTGGTGGTGCTAGTGGTGGTACACGTGCGGTGGTGCTAGTGGTGGTGCTAGTGGTGGTGTACGTCTGGTGGTGCTAGTGGTGGTGTACGTGTGGTGGTGCTAGTGGTGGTGTACGTGTGGTGGTGCTAGTGGTGGTGCTAGTGGTGGTGTACGTCTGGTGGTGCTAGTGGTGGTACACGTGCGGTGGTGCTAGTGGTGGTGTACGTGTGGTGGTGCTAGTGGTGGTACACGTGCGGTGGTGCTAGTGGTGGTGCTAGTGGTGGTGTACGTCTGGTGGTGCTAGTGGTGGTGTACGTGCGGTGGTGTTAGTGGTGGTGCTAGTGGTGGTGCTAGTGGTGGTGTACGTGTGGTGGTGCTAGTGGTGGTGCTAGTGGTGGTACACGTGTGGTGGTGCTAGTGGTGGTGTACGTGTGGTGGTGCTAGTGGTGGTGTTAGTGGTGGTGTACGTGTGGTGGTACTAGTGGTGGTACACGTGCGGTGGTGGTGCTGATGGCCGCCACTCTCTGCGCGCGCCGACTGTCCCCACCTCAGCTTACCTCGTTGCAGCTCGCGATCTAATGGGGGGCGGGGGGGGGGTTGAGTTTCTGGAGTTGAGGTCGACGCTGCCCTGCAGTACGAGCAGAGTCGCTCATTCTCCTGCCGAACAAAGGGGAGGGCGAGGGGAGAGATTAACGCTCGCGCGCGGCGCATTCTCCGCATTGTTGCCCGGGCAGGGGTCCCGCGCCGGACCCCCTTGCCGAGATTCCTCTCTGTAACAACGATTATAATGACCCCTCGCCACAGAGCGCCTTGCCGGGTCCCGTTACCCGTGTGCTTTGAGGACCCTGCCTGCAATGAGATTCCTCATGGGCTTGCCAGGCGTTGTAGACGCGGGGCTGCAGAGGTGCGGCCAGGGCATGGCAGTGCTGGGGATCACACCCTCGTATAGGTGGTGGGCTTTCTGGTTTCCCCCACACGGCACCAAACTATCATGAATGGCTTTGACCAAACATACCAACACGGACGTCCTGCGGCAGTCTTGAATGAGACTCGGCGAGGCTTTTCTGGGTACATAATGCGGCATCGTTACGCTTACTATACAAGTATAGATGTTTTACGGCGAAGAGAAAGCGTGGTGCCTTCCGCAAGAGGGGACTGCATACAGGAGTTCTGTTTAACCTCCGTGCTGCTCTGCCATCCACTGGCAACCATCACGCGCCCCATCCCTGCGCCATCCGCCAACCCCGCTCAGACGCGGGCCTCTTTATGGGGTAACGATATCGACACGCGGTGGGGGGGCAGGGGGTGGGGGTGAGGGGGTGTTCTCTTCGGTTCACGTGGGTTCACGTGGGTTCACGTGGGCCCCCGAGTGAGCGGGCCCCGTGGAGACGGAGCGGGGGTTGACGCGGGATGGTTTGCGCGTTGCCGCGCAACGCTGCTCCCCAGCGGCGCCGACTGGGCTCGAGCCACGTGGCCGGCGCGGCCTCGACTCTTCGTGGAGGGAGCCTCCTCGCATCTCCCTCGGTGACAGCTCCGGGGACTCGGTGACAGCTCCGGGGACTCTGTGACAGCTCCGGGGACTCGGTGACAGCTCCGGGGACTCTGTGACAGCTCTGGGGACTCGGTGACAGCTCCGGGGACTCTGTGACAGCTCCGGGGACTCGGTGACAGCTCCGGGGACTCTATGACAGCTCCGGGGACTCGGTGACAGCTCCGGGGACTCGGTGACAGCTCCGGGGACTCTGTGACAGCTCCGGGGACTCGGTGACAGCTCCGGGGACTCTGTGACAGCTCCGGGGACTCGGTGACAGCTCCGGGGACTCTGTGACAGCTCCGGGGACTCGGTGACAGCTCCGGGGACTCGGTGACAGCTCCGGGGACTCTGTGACAGCTCCGGGGACTCGGTGACAGCTCCGGGGACTCGGTGACAGCTCCGGGGACTCGGTGACAGCTCCGGGGACTCTGTGACAGCTCCGGGGACTCGGTGACAGCTCCGGGGACTCGGTGACAGCTCCGGGGACTCGGTGACAGCTCCGGGGACTCTGTGACAGCTCCGGGGACTCGGTGACAGCTCCGGGGACTCGGTGACAGCTCCGGGGACTCTGTGACAGCTCCGGGGACTCGGTGACAGCTCCGGGGACTCTGTGACAGCTCCGGGGACTCGGTGACAGCTCCGGGGACTCTGTGACAGCTCCGGTGACTCTGTGACAGCTCCGGGGACTCTGTGACAGCTCCGGGGACTCTGTGACAGCTCCGGGGACTCGGTGACATCAGCGGAGGGCTCGAGTGGGATCACTCGTGGTCGGTGTCGTGCGTGCATCTGGGAACGTTCCACTGGGTCTCGTGGCTTTTTTTTAAAGAGGGTCTTGCCCCGCCATTTATGACACCGTGTTTATTTAGCAACATTTTTGTTTGCGTGTGTGAAGAAACCGGAGTGCCCGGAAAAAAAACCCTCCAATACATATGAGGAGGGGAGGGGGTACCTTTAAACCTGCCATTGCTTGCTGCACTGGAACGTTGCAGCCCGACATCTGTTACAATCACCATCACGATGAGCCATTTTCAATCCGCCGCTGGATGAAGGCCTCCCCCGAGCCGATTGCAGCTTGTCATTGCGGTGCTGTTCGCCACCACGAGATTGGAACGGTGAACATGAAATAGGTCGCCGACCTACACGCCGTGGTGACCAATTCGTGGTCCCCAATGGAGATTCATGAACGAGTCTCTCAGCCTTTGTGTCGTAATGAGGCGCGCGCGAGCCCGCATGGTTGGTGGTGATGGTGGTGGTGTCAGCGTGAGTGTTTAAAGTGCGGACCGCGCGGCCGTGTGGCTTGCGGGGGCCACTGCGTGGCAGCGCCGCAGCGAGAGGCATTGTCCCCGGCTCAATGGCACGAGACCTCGCCGCGTTAATTGGGCCTGCGGCGAGCGAGTCGGTGAATGGGTGAACGAGTGAGTGAGTGAGTGAATTAGGGAGTTAATGAATACGTGAGTGAATCGGGTGACTGGGCGAATGAATAAAAGTAATGCTTGAATTAGTACTTTGATAAAAATGGAGTCGATGAAAATGTGAGTGGCTGAGTAGATTAATGAATGGCTGGCTTCATTGGTAAATTAATGTGGTTTAGTGAATAAGTGAGTGAAAGAATACGGTAACGAGTGAGTGACTGAACGAACGAGTGAATTAACAATATGTTATTTAAACGAGTGATATCATTCTTAAGTGATGAGTGAATGAGCGATTGACTAAGTGAATGATTGACTGACTTCGTGAGTGACCATAATGGCGTGAATTAGATATTGACTAATGTAATGAGTGACTGAATTCGCGACTAAGTGATTTAATGAGTGATTGAATGAGTACATAAATGACCTAATTAGCGAGTGCGTGAGAACATTAGGGAGTGAGTGAACACAGCGAGCCGTATACCATGTTTCCCGTCTGTGCGTGCATGCACTGCACAGCAGAGGTCCATGTTACATTTGCTCTCCACTCGTCAAGCCGATTTAAGGGCTTCAGGAAAAGAACACAACGGTCGGAATTATTCATCTGATACGGCTGCAGCCAACTACATCACCACCTACACGGGCAAATGAGGTGGTCTGGGAAATGCTCAGTGCTGTGTTTGGTCAGTGACGGGCCACCCCGCCCTACCGCTGAGTGAGTCCGTGATCCCCCCGTGACCTGTTCGTGACTCACCCGTGACCTGTCCGTGACCTGTTTGTCACTCACCCGTGATCCGCTCGTGAACCGCTCGTGCCTCGCCCGTGACCTGCCCGTGACCTGCCCGTGACCTGCCCGTGACTTGCTCGTGACTCGCCCATAACCCAATGTATGCTGGATCGCGATCGGGCCCATTCTTGACCCTCTGGCCCAGTGTACACAGTCTCAAGTGTCTTATTCACGAGGATCCTGCCAACTTTTCGCAGTGCTCTGCTGTGCGATCCCAATTGAGAGATTTGCAGGTTACCTTATAACATTGGGATGTTTGGCCATTACCAGTTACATCGCACGGGTAGTTTTTTTTTTTGCTTTGTGAGTAACCCCATGGAAAACCACACAGCGTACGTGGAGGACCTCCAAACCCACACAGAGAGGAGTCCGAGTTGTAAATCAGACCCAGGGACCTCATTTTGCGAGGCACAAGTATTACCACTGCGCTGCCACCCTGCAGCCCTGTTAAGGAGATTAAAGGGAGCACTCCCCACCCATTCCCTCTCCCCATCTGCTTTAACGGGCACTGAAGGCTGGATTTTGCTGGTCCATGAATGGCCCAAAACCAGCACCAAGGGCCGGATCGTGGCCCCATGCTATGTGCGCCATGAGGCCAAGGAGGCCTAGGATTCCTCCACCTCCCCTCTACAACTGGTTGCGGGGGTATGATAGAAATCTTAAAGTGAAGGCCGTTACAGTCGGTGTGGGTTAGGTGAGACTGAATAAAGTTGAAAGGTGGGTATGTATGCTGAACTTCTTTCGCACCGTACGTAGCCAGCGGTGGTTATCGGAGGTGTGGAGGAAGGGCAACAAACTAAGCACAACAAAATCAGTTTGCAAGAAATACATTTTCAATCTAGATAATTTGAATGTGCGTAGCTCCAGTGGCTTCCTAATATCGTAAGGAAGAGCGTTCCAGACGGCCGCAGAAGCGCATCTGAAAGCCTGCGATGCAGTGAGTGATGGATCCGGGTGGATGTCGGTGGCTGTAACCGCGCGGCGGTGTTTCTCGCTCCTGGTGGTGCCAGTGAACGTCTCCGGGCAAAACAATAAAAACTCTCTCCGTGACCAAACGGGAGCCTGGCGCGGCTGGCGGGAGCGCATGTGAGTGCGATTATGAGGGGGGGGGGATTAGGGGCATCGTAGGGAGCCTTGTGCGGGGGGCGGGGCAGGGGGAGGTTAGGGGGGGGAAGCAAAGACGCCGTGACTCATCATGCGTAGCACGGAGATTGGGTCCTGTGGGGGGTGATAGGGGGGGGGGGGGTACCTGTGTTTCACCACCCCGCCCTATCCCCTGTTGAACTCCCAGCCCTGCTGCTGCGCATTCTATACAAGTGCAACAAGTGCGTGGTGTATTAGGGGGTAAGTGGCATGGAGGTTTGGAAGAGGCAAGCGAATGTTGTTGATTTGATCACGATGTAGAGGTCGCGATGAGAAGGGACGCGTGTGCAGGATAGAAAGGGGGGGGGGGGGGTTACTCAGCCGGGCATTGCAGTGGCACCTAGAGGCCAGCGTCCAAGGGCAAGAGAAGACCCAATGCTGGAGATGATGGCAGTGATGACACTGTACCAGCGGTCCTTGAAGGATGTGTCGACCGTGTAACAAGGAGAAGACGTCAAGTGAGATGGCGTTGATGGGATTGTAAAGAGAACTCATCAGGGATCAGGTGTCACATTTCTAACTGCGGGATTTGACGGAGAAGGTATTCGTCATGATGACCTCTTGACCTTGAATGTGTATGCATGTTCGGTGCATTGACCAATCGCTAATGAGCATTGGAACGCTCTTCATCGACCGCGACGTGCATGAGCGAACTCTCGAGGGTGACTCGGATCCTCCGCTTTCCGAATCAGCGCCGCGTGTTGATCGTTTAAAGGGTTGGACGACGCGATGGAGGTGCGCGAGACGACGGAATTTCGAGGGCCCGTGGTTTATGGACTTTTGTGGAAATTAAAGAACAAAACAACTCACCCCCCACCGGCTGATCGCCACAGCAACCAAACGCAAACAGCTCAGGCGGGATCACGCAGCAGAAATCTGCTGTTCCACGGCGGAATTTAGGAATTCGGGATAACGCCGCTCGCCTAATCTCGTTCCGTAAAACGCGAGCTCAGGCCGTTTCTTCTTCTCCTCCTTCTCCTTGTTCTTGTTCTCGCTGCTCAGCCGGAGAGGGCTCATCGCTTCGTCGTCGGTGGTGCGCGCCTTCCGTTGGCCCCGAGTAAGCGGTGGGAAACTCCTCATTCCTTTGGCGAGGGCCAGTCTGACATTGACTTTTCCGCAACGACGAGCCGAGTTGATAAAACCGACCACGGCGTTTGTTGTTGACCCTCCCGATTGTGAGTCAGGCGCCTTGCCCACAGAGCCGCGCGGCTCGATTCGACTGCTTCCGTTACGGACTCGGTACCGCTTGAGAGAGAGCGAAATGAAAAGCATGAAACGCTGATATCGTTAACGCTGACGCGGCAAAAGTAACAATTCGAGTTATGAGGGGGTGGGAGATGTTTGGACCAATTCGGTGTCTAACCCCTCTCCGTGGAGGTTTCTACACCAGGGACACAACAGTGACCCCCCCCCCCCCTCTTTCTTCACCCAGATTTATCTAATCGTATCCTTTTTTTTAATCAAGTCAGTGTAAACGATAGACATATCGGGCTCAGGGCCAGCATGAGGAACGTACCAATCCGGCAGTCCAGAGATTCCACGAATCGTCACAAGTCAATGATGTTTTACTTGTTTGTAACCATCACATTGTTGTCGTCTGTCTTCTTCATTCCCTCTTGTTCCATGAACCCCATTGTGTGTTGTCACGTGGTCTACATTGTGTGTTGTCACGTGGTCTACATTGTGTGTTGTCACGTGGTCTATATTAATCAAACGAGGCTGTAGCCAATCGCCCGCGAGGTGTTGGAACATCACAAGACACAGCAGACATTATCACAGTTTAATTAAAACTCGAGTGCCATACTCTTTGGTTCTTTCGGTAAAGTCACGTGTGCCATCTTTGCATGCTATGTATAAACGCATTAGTGACAAGCGTAGCAGCCACATACACATACCAAGTGACGCTATAGCCTCACGAAGGCTTCTGCACTGGTATTTATTACCAAGTAGATTTTAAAGTAGACCTTTTTGGACGAAACGTGATGAAAGTCCCCTTCGTGATTTTGAGGATTCAGCGTTCATGCCCGAAGCTCATAGAGCCAGATTCATGTACACTTAGGATTGGGGCAGCTTTGAGAGTGGCACAACTCCATGGAACATTGTTTTCAGATAGCATCCATAATTCGCAATCCTTCCTGAAAAGCACACATTCTCTGCTTGATCCACCAACCCTTGCCTCAGAAAGCATTGGACCACCACACCTGGCCGCTAAGTGCTTGTGTCTTAGCAACAGCATTCCGTTGTTGGGAAGCAGCTGCCGATCTGCTGCTAATCCGGTCCATGTCTTCCAATCACTGCAGCCGAAGTGCTCACGTCGTGACCCACTTGAGAATTAGCCAATACCTGGGACTGAGAGGTCAGATGCCATCTGATCTCTCAGCTTGTCCCACCGCGGATGACCGCGTGGCTTTGGTGCTGGGCAGTGAGACGCGGGGAGTTGCTGGGCGCTACCCTGCCCACAACAGGATGTGAGGAATGGCGGTGGCTGCGTCTGCCCCTGCTGTGAAAAATGCGGCCAAAGCTGATGAGTCAGAAATCCTTTTCAGACTCGTAGACAAAGCTCCCACGTATTTCCTGCAACAGACTTTTTTGGGAAAGTTCTGTTGGCGACCACCTATGAACGCCGCCACGGCACGCGAGGGGGTCGGTGGCCAACAATAAAGCCGGCCACCTTTGTCTCCCCAGTGCTTATATTAACAGAGTGTAACAGGTACTCATTTTAAGGCTGAGTCGACCTATGGAGAGGCCCGTGACTGTTTCAGATATTCGTCACTGATGTCGGCAGTGAGCGGGAATCGAATTTGGGTCGCTGGTTTCGTAGTGCAATGCGCTATCCGCTCTAGCGCTCCCCTCTATAATCTTATCAAGGCCAGCACGGCACACGAAGGGGTGGGTGGCCAGCACCACACCCGGCCGCCTTTGTCTCCCGAGTGGCGATGTTTGCACATCGTACCAGGTACCCATTTGAGGCTGAGTCGACCTTGGAGAGGCCCAGGACCGGTTCGGATAAGCGTCACAAGTATTGGCCGTCACGAACCACTGCGCCACCGCTCCCCAAACACTCGCACACTACAAAGACAATGCTCCCGTGTATAAATTACCATGTCATCGACTGCCTGCTGCTGTTCAAATCAAGGCTCAATAACTTCCTTTCCTTCTGTGACTGCCTGCCCTGCCGTTGCATTTAAATCCACGTGAATGTTGTGCTCTGAGCTGCCTGTGCAGGATGCTGGGTGTGGTGTTGGCCACCCACGGGTGCTCGCTAACGGTCACCTGCCCTAGTAGTCTGCGAAGGCGACACCGTTTGAGGGGGGCGTCTGTGTCTTTTTGCAGGATGCACGAGCGGACATTTCGGGTGCGGGAGAGGCCTCTGCGTGCCCTTGGCGTGGCGCTGCGACGGTCTGGGAGACTGCCCCGACCACTCGGACGAGGCCGGCTGCCGTACGTGAAGTGGGGGGGGGGGGGGTCGGGTGGGGAGAAAGTGGGGGGGGGGGGGGTGGCAGGTGGCTCAGTACTCCGCTCAATTTCTCCTGAAAAGAAACCCCTGGGAATCGGAGATGCTGTCTTGGTCAAAGTTCAGCTTTGTCAAGATTTTTACACGAAACGTTACCGATGGCTCCGTTAATGACAATGGGAAAATTGCTAGAAGGATGCCGTGGGGCTTGGTCTCACCTGGTCCTAAATTAGGGGGCATGTATTCGGCTACGGTCTTGCGTTTGTATGCATCTCGAGAACGTCATTCACACTTCTAGCGCTTGAACGATGGTCGCATATATTTACTTCCCCATTCTGTGATTATAGGATTCGTCACAATTCGGTTAAGTGAAATCGTAAATCATTGATTCTCTGGACGAGTGATTCGACGCGCGCAGCACGAGCGCAGGATTTGATTTTAATCGATTAATTGCCGACCTGACAAATCTTTACGTTGAATCGTTTCGCGGGAAGGGGTGGGCGAGGGAGTGGGGGGCGATTGAACGTTCGTGCCCCTCCCTCCCCGCCGCACTCTCCTGGCCTCAGCTGACAAGGGCAACGTCTCTCCCGTGCCCTGCTGCAAGTGCCGAGGGGAGTGATCAGCCCCGTTGGTTTTCTGACGTCCCCTGTGCCATAGCCAGACCGGCTCGTTCCATGCACTGGCTCTGGTGGATGGCTCTCTGAACCCTCGGAAAACTGTGCTGAGCCATAATTAACCCGGTGATGCCAATCAACCTTGTCTCTGTTCTAGCATCCTCGTGTTTCGATGTGCCCTACTTCTTCTTCTTCTTCCTAGCGTTGTTCCCGCTGTGGCGCAGGGTCCGCTTTTCGGCATTGTCTTCTCCATTTGGCTCGGTCCAGGGCATCTTCAGGGGATGCGTTGACCGTCTTCATGTCTTCCTTTATTCGGTCCATCCATCGCTTCTTCGGACGTCCGCGTGGACGGCGGCCCTCTGGCTCAATACGCACGGCAGTCTTGGCCACTGATGACTCTTCACTTCGCATCACATGGCCGTACCACCGAAGCCTACTTATATGAAGTAAAAATGCACAGCGAATTCAGAGCGGGATTACTGTGAGATTGAGGACGAAGCAGGCAGCCGAGGTGGCGTGCCTAATCTTCGTAGCAGATAGCTTCAAATGTAACAACGTTCTGCGTGCACCTCCCCACTGTCGGCGGTGGGCTGGCACTACGCACACTCGCGAATACCGGAGTTTGGTGGGTCACAAAGAGAGAATGAGTATGCATGGAGCCACTCGCGCAAATATGTGAAACGCGCGAATCTAGAACTCGCGCATAGCGACTGTTTAATGCATGTCCATGTGTCTGCATGCTCGTGTGCCCATGGACACGTGTCCGTGTGTCTGCATGCTCGTGTGCCCATGGACACGTGTCCGTGTGTCTGCATGCTCATGTGCCCATGGACACGTGTCCATGTGTCTGCATGCTCGTGTGCCCATGGACACGTGACCGTGTGTCTGCATGCTCGTGTGCCCTTGGACACGTGTCCGTGTGTCTGCATGCTCGTGTGCCCATGGACACGTGTCCATGTGTCTGCATGCTCGTGTGCCCATGGACACGTGTCCATGTGTCTGCATGCTCGTGTGCCCATGGACACGTGACCGTGTGTCTGCATGCTCGTGTGCCCTTGGACACGTGTCCGTGTGTCTGCATGCTCGTGTGCCCATGGACACGTGTCCGTGTGTCTGCATGCTCGTGTGCCCATGGACACGTGTCCGTGTGTCTGCATGCTCGTGTGCCCATGGACACGTGTCCATGTGTCTGCATGCTCGTGTGCCCATGGACACGTGACCGTGTGTCTGCATGCTCGTGTGCCCTTGGACACGTGTCCGTGTGTCTGCATGCTCGTGTGCCCATGGACACGTGTCCGTGTGTCTGCATGCTCGTGTGCCCATGGACACGTGTCCGTGTGTCTGCATGCTCGTGTGCCCATGGACACGTGTCCATGTGTCTGCATGCTCGTGTGCCCATGGACACGTGTCCATGTGTCTGCATGCTCGTGTGCCCATGGACACGTGACCGTGTGTCTGCATGCTCGTGTGCCCTTGGACACGTGTCCGTGTGTCTGCATGCTCGTGTGCCCATGGACACGTGTCCATGTGTCTGCATGCTCGTGTGCCCATGGACACGTGTCCGTGTGTCTGCATGCTCGTGTGCCCATGGACACGTGTCCATGTGTCTGCTTGCTCGTGTGCCCATGGACACGTGTCCATGTGTCTGCATGCTCGTGTGCCCATGGACACGTGTCCGTGTGTCTGCATGCTCGTGTGCCCATGGACACGTGTCCATGTGTCTGCTTGCTCGTGTGCCCATGGACACGTGTCCATGTGTCTGCATGCTCGTGTGCCCATGGACACGTGTCCGTGTGTCTGCATGCTCGTGTGCCCATGGACACGTGTCCGTGTGTCTGCATGCTCGTGTGCCCATGGACACGTGTCCGTGTGTCTGCATGCTCGTGTGCCCATGGACACGTGTCCGTGTGTCTGCATGCTCGTGTGCCCATGGACACGTGTCCGTGTGTCTGCATGCTCGTGTGCCCATGGACACGTGTCCGTGTGTCCCGTGTGCCCCCTGCGTAGCGCCGCCCACGTGTGGCCCCACGGAGTTTCTGTGCGCCTCGGCCCGGGAGTGCGTGCCGCTCTCCTGGGTGTGCGACGAGGAGGCGGACTGCGAGGACGGCTCCGACGAGCACGCGGGGTGCAGCGGCTCCCCAGGTACTGCCCCCCCCCCGCAACCTCCTCCACCCCCCCCCCCCCTCATCAACGTGCAGGCGGTCCGAATGCACTGGGGTCTACGGGCCAGAGGGGGTGCCCAGGCGGAGAGGGGATCAATTGGACAGGGCCCCCCTCCTTTCACCCCTCCCCGAATGAGCGTTGCAAGAAGACTGGGAGACTGCAATAGGCAAGTGGCGATCAGCCACAGCCAGGACTGGATGTGGGTTACCTAAACCAAGCCCCGATTAGGGGCCGTCCATAAATGACGTCACGCGATTTTGGACGATTTTTGTCCCCCCCCCCCCCCTCGTCACACTGCATCACAAAAAGTCAGACCCCCCCTAAAATATGACGTCACAAAGCACTGCCCCCCCCAAAAAAATTAATCATGCTTCAAATCGCTTTAAACTATTGTCATTGTAGTGCGTATTTAATGTGGCACTGCACTCTGATGTTGTAGAAGAAAACATTTATTTAAAAGTCTATTTAATTAAGTAGAACGTGTTGTCTATATTTATTTAAAGTTGTGCATTTTAATGTGATGTCATATTTCTCAACCCCCCCCCCCCTCGTCACACATCGTCACAAATGTCTGACCCACCCCCCCTAGGTGCGTGACGTCATTTATGGACGGCCCCTTATGATTGTTGCTGTTTAATCTTGGCTCTCTCAAGAAATTCTGCGTCTGAGACTTGGGATTTTACCTTGGAATCAGCACATAATGTGGAAGAGGGATCTGCGAGCGCTCCTATGTTGTCTCAAAACGTTTGTGCGTCGTGCATCTACGGAGGCTCGCCGCGTCTGTAGACTCTTGAAGGGAATGTTTTACGCTGACGTACGAGCCAAAATAATAGTAATGTATCAATCGAATCACGATTGTCATTTATGCTGCCTCGAAACAGCACTTGCTTTGGGGGAAAAAAACTTTTAGAATTTTTAAATATATATTATTATCACGTGTAAATGTATAGCAGCCAACCACTCTAAACGCGTGATGGTGATTTTTAATGTGGAGGGAAAAACCGGAGGACCCAGAGAAAAATCCACACGACCTTGGGGAGAGAGAGAGAGACACGCAAACTACAAATATATAGGCATCGTCAGGGTCTGGATCGAACCCACCAGGCGAGGTAGTTAACATCCTGCCACTGCGGCGCCCCACACGAAATGGGGAGGCCCTCATTCAGCAGTAGATTGACAAGAAGGGCTCTACATGTTCGTGTTTGCAAACAGGAGAGTGATACGTGACACTGGCACGCCGTGGAGGGTTTCCTGCGTGCATACCTCCTCGCTGTCGAGTCAATCTCTGCGTCTCGCACGGCGCCCCCTCCTCACCTCTCTCTCTCTCTCCCCCCGTGGCGTCGTCTCCTCCCAGCAGCACCTAGCGCGTGCGCTAGCGGGGAGTGGACGTGCGCGAGTGGGGAGTGTGTAGCCTCCGCACGCCGCTGTGACCACGAGCCGGACTGCACGGACGCCTCCGATGAGAAGTTGTGCCGTGAGTGACCGCGGCCCATCGGCCCTCCCTCCCTCCCATTTCTTTTCGCTGATCAACAAAACGTCGGTTCCGTGTTTGTTGTGAACTTCAGATTGTTTTTAGTTTTTTAACAGCACGACTTATGTGTTTATTTCCCCCCCCCCCCCCTCCCCATGAACGTCAGCTGTAGAACCTGTGCTCTCTTCCAAATCCTACTCGGTTCAAATTGGAGTACCCCCTCTAAAGAATCCTCGCAGTCTGTACGCACGCCCGCAATCCCGTACTCCCCGCACCCTGCCCCGCTCTCCCACCCTATCTCTTGCGAGGATGACAAGATAATCAAGGGTCTCCACCACGTGTCTCTCTGAGTCTCTGAATGTTCACGGGTCTCTTTACAGCCTCAATTATTCTCTATGAGTCTATGGTTCTCTCTGATCCTCTGCGGGTTTCTATGAATGCTTATACTATTTGCTGCGATTTCCTAAGAATGACTAAGGGGTCTCCATGAGTCTGTATGGACCTCCTTCAATGTCTCCCTCTTGGTCTCTCTGATTGCCTCTGTGTCTAATTGTAAATGTGATTGGATAGTGGTGAAGGAGACGGCCTTGTCGTTCATCTTGCGCGGCAGTGCCTACACGTCGGTCTAGGCGGTCACACACCAATGCCTCGCTTGCGCACGATTGGACTCAAAGCTGCTGAACAGCCGTGCTTAGCTGCACTGGTCACACTCACCTAAAGCAAATAAAGCCGTTACAAAGCGTCCATATAAATTATAATCCCAAGTAAAATTAACTTTTCACTCATAAATAAAAGTGTCAAGGAACAACCGGATGGAAACAAAACACACCGGCTGGCCCGACGCACACAAAGTACACACGCAAACTACACAGACGCCCGCAGAGAGACATTTCACGTAAATGAAAAATAAATACATTTCTGGGAAAATCTTAAACAACAAATCCACGTGCATGGAACCAACACCATAAAGTGAGGCCAGGCAGCAGGTGTAACAGCAGCGGGGGTGGAAACCCTTCCCCAGGTGAGTCGGGTGCAGTGAGATGCCTCGTGGAACTGGGCCCACTCAGCTCAACAAAGGCAAAGGCCACGTGGCCTTACAACGCGGGGCTGGACTGACGCAACCACGTGCAGTTTGATTGGAGAACGGAACGTAAATGACGCACATGATGAACCGAGCTAGAATTGTGAAAAGGAGTCCCTTTATGGCACAAACAAGAATAGAGGATTTAAAGCTTTCGTAACTGCAGGGATTAATCTTATTGGTTCTTTCACGTAGAAGGGAAATAATAAAATTAAAACATAATTAAACAATTCTCACGACGTTTCGGCCACAACGCAAGCAGCCGTCCTCAGGTGAAGAACAGGTCTGTCGGAAAGACAGCGCTGTCTTTCCGACAGACCTGTTCTTCAATTATTTTATTATGTTTTATCTTTATTATTTTATTATTTCCCTTCTACGTGACTTTACCGAAAGAACCAAGAAGAAGAATAGAGGATGTAATGTAGGTGTGTGCTTGCGGGCCCGGTGAGCCAGGCGTTAACCAAGAGGATAGACGAAGGACACGAAACGAGAAGATCTACCGACAGTGAGGACACAGTTACAATCTCCTGCAACATCACACGTGTAAACACAGAACGAGAGATTGCACGTGTGCTATGTATGCACATATGCTGAACTTCTTTCCCACCGTACGTAGCCAACCGTGCTAATCGGAGGTGCGGGGAAAGGACAACAAACATGCAGAGAGGCTTACACGTGTTTCATGAGCGTTCCGAGCTCACAATTCCCTCCTTCAATTCTACAATGCTTCCCGTCCTCTTCTCCCGATATCCAATCCCTTCTCCTATCTGAATTCCTCTCTCCTCCCCTCTCTCTCCCTCACTTTATTCCTCCCCCCTATCTCAATCACCCTCCCTTCTCAATCTCCCCCCCCCTCCCTCCCTCCCTCACTGCAGCACTCAGCGCAGTGGTCCGGACTCTGAGCCCACGGAATTATAATGACATGTAATTTCAAACTGCATTTAGTAAAACCTAGCAGCGTGTCCCATCTTTGGTGCTCCCTTGTGCAATTATTTAAATACAGGCCGGCAATGAAACAGAGGACTCCCGTGCACAATGGACCTTTATCTCGTGGTAGACGTACTCTTACTCCTACTGCAATAGTAAGATCATAATAATAATGCTCTCGATTTATCCCAGATGGCCTCGCTGAACCTCAAGACTTTTTCAAGAGGGTCCTGCCATTGGACGTTTGGCCAATTCCACGAACAAGCATCGGGCTTCATACGGGCAGGAAACTGGATTCACTCAGAAAAAAAAACAAATATAACTCAAAACTCCACACAGATAGATTCTCCCTCCTCGTTGACGCGTCTGGGTCTCTCACGCTCGCCCCATTCGAGCCCCGTTCATGGAGTCAAGTTTCCGTGTATCCGTGTAGTGTAGCCATGTGTTCATGTGTGTCCATATGTTCCTGTGTTGATATGCTGATTTGTCACTGAGTTCATGCGTCTATGTGTCTGTGTCTGTGTGCGTATGTGTGCGTGTCTGTGTTCGTGCGTCCATGTATTGGTGTGCGCGGGTGTTGGTGTGTCTGTGTGTGCATTGTCTGCGTATGTCCGTATGTCGGTGTTTTCCTGTGTGCGTCTGTCTGTGCGTCGCCTTGCCCGTGTGTGCGTGTGTCGGAACGTTTGTGTGCCCGTGCATGTCGGAGTTTTTGTGTGTCGCTGTGCCCGTGTGTCGTTGTGCGAGGGTGTCCGTGTGTGCGTGTATCCGCGTACCCGTGAGCAGGATACCCCGTGTGCCCGGAGCTCGCCTGCGCGAGCGGCGCCTGCTTCAACCGGAGCCAGCGCTGCGACCGCGTGGCCGACTGCAGGGACGGCTCTGACGAGCACGGATGTGGTACGCTGGCACACACCGAGACAAGGAGGATCCCCCACGTAGCCGTTGACAGACTGAGTGGGGCAAGTGCTGTTAGCGAGCACCTAGGAATGCCGGCAGGGCACGTGAGGGTGTGGTGAGAGCCAGCACCGTTCCCGACCGCCTTTGTCTCCCCAGTGCTCAGGTGGGTAGATTTGTAGCACGGTGGGCTTTCGTCCTTCTGCGCCCAGAACACATCCCCGGGTTTACCTCCCATGCTGCAGTTCAATGGGAATGTTTTATCGGCTCTGTTTGTCTGAATTCCTTATGAATACATGAGTAAGAGCCATTGCCCGAAACGCTCACTGGTCAGTAGTCACACCACAACACGGTGTTACTACTGACCGAAGCGTCGAGCTTGATTCTCCTTACTATCCTTCGTGCTTGGACAGCACTGTCAACGCGACGAGCGAGCCGCGTGCGGATATTCACATCGTCCCCCGCGCGGCGATTGCCTCCCAACCCCCGCGCGGCGTGTGCAGGGTTCCGCTGCGGCACGCACGAGTTCGCCTGCGCCGACGGGCGGTGCCTCCCGGGGGCCTTCCGCTGCGACCACCGCCAGGACTGCGGCGACGGCAGCGACGAGGCCGACTGCGGTGAGAGCGCGCGGTGCAGACGCGGGTGTGTCGGACTCCCGGGTCAGTGTGGGCTTCCATGGTGCGTATGTGTGAATGTGTGTTGACCTTGTGGGGAGCGGTAGCACAGCGGTAAGCGCTGCGCTGCGAACCCGGCGATCCGAGTTCGATTCCCGCTCAAGGCCAACACCGGTGACGATTATCTGAACTGGTCCTCGGCCTCCCCTAGATCGACTCAACCTCAAATGAGTACCTAGTGCGAACATCGCCACTGGGAAGACAAAAGCGGCCGCGTGTGGTGTTGGCCACACCACTCCCTCGTGTGCCGTGGTGGCCTTCATAGGTGCTCGCTAGCAGCACTTGCCCTAACAGCCTGTGAAGGCTATAGGGGGGATCTTTGTCTCTGACTTCCTTTCACGCCACATCGCCAACCGTGCTAATCGGATATGCGGGGGAGGAACAACAAACTGACACACAAGAAGAAGTTCCAAAGAAATTAGTTTTCAAACAGACTAGATTTAAAGTGCGTAGCTCCAGTGGCTTTCTAATATGGGGAGGAAGACTGTTGCAGACGGCCGCAAAAGGCGCATCTGAAAGCGCGCGACGCAGTGACCATCTTTGTTCGATGGCGAGCCAAAAGCCGCTTGCGAGGATGACCGGAGTTCGTGTACGTGGGTCTGTGGTTCTCTGTGGAAGTCTGTATAGGTCTCTGTGTCAATCTGCGTGTCTCTAAGTCAGTCTTACAGTCTCTGCGTGAGCTTAGGAGTCTCCAAGCGAGCCTACGGATCGCTATGCGAGTCTATGGGCCTCTATGCTAGAAAACGCCGATGGTGAAACCACTGCGAGACCATTCGACTTTTTCAGTGAATCCACCCGCACGCGTCATCAGCTGTGACTGCAAAAACCCGGAGCAGACTCTGTTGCCGAAAAACCACCACTGCACCGGGCGATGCTCTGGCCTCTAAACGTTCCTCGCACGACGTACGCATCTCACCTCCCCCCACCCCCCACAGCGTACGGGACGTGTGGGCCGGAGCAGGTGGTGTGCCCGAGCGGGCGGTGCGTGCCGCGCTCCTGGCTCTGCGACGGCCAGGACGACTGCGGCGACTCCAGCGACGAGAGCGCCTGTGGTGAGGAGGGCGGCGCCGTCGCTGGGCGAGCCGCGCGCGTGTATGTGTGTGTGTGTGCGTGTGTATGTGTGTGTGCGTAGGGAGCGGTGATGTAGCGGTTAGCGCGCTGCGCTACGAACCTGGCGACCCAGGTTTCGAATGCTGCTCACGGTCAACACCCAGTGACATTTATCTGAACCGGTCCTGGGCCTCCCCTAGGTCGACTCGGCCTCAAATGAGTATCTGGTGCGGTGTGTAAACATCGCCACTAGGGAGACAAAGGTCGTGGTGTTGGCCACCCACCCTCGTGTGCCGTGCCGGCCTTCATAGGTGCTCGCTAACAGCACTTGCCCCAACAGTCTGTTAAGGCTATACGGGGGATCTTTGTCTTTCTTTCATCTTTTTGTCTATGCAGAAGGGCAGCAGCAGCAGCAGCAGGCGAGCTGCCCCCCCGGGGAGTGGGGCTGCCCCAGCTCGCAGGCGTGCATCCCCGTGGAGCGTGTGTGCGACGGGACGCGCGACTGCCCCCCCGCGGGGAGCGGCGACGAGACCAACGTCACCGCGGGGCTGCTCTGCGGTGAGCCCCTCCCCTCGCTGCCCTCGGCTCTCCCTTCCTCTCTCGAGTTCTCCTCAAGGAAGACAAATCCCGAAACGTCCACACCTCGTGGGTCGCGCGTACGTTCGTGGCGCAGGTAAGGGAGCGGCCCGTGGCATTCCGCGGCGGGGGGTGGGGGGGCTCTCCCAACGAGGCGGGGATTTTAACGAAGACGCGAAAGTTCGTCGGACGCTCCGTCACGGCTCTCGAGCGACGGTGTCGCTCCGCTGGAGGATGTAAAATGTGCGCTGGTGGCGTCGTGGTGATGTCACTGGAGCGCTGCAGCCACGGTTTCCACGCTGGGGAGGTAGCGTGGCCCAGCCGTAGCGCAATGGCTGCTTGTTACGGTTCACGTCCGGCAGGCCGCCCTGGTCATTTCTGTGGGTACGTTCACTCTCGTGTAAAACGCATGCCGTACTCTTCGCAGTGGACGTTAAACACCCTCTGACGTCATGCGAAAGGAGAAAGCCATTGTGTGCCGGCGTCACGGTCCAAATTTGGCGGAATAAAACAAATGCTCGCAAATGCTAAATTTAGATTACGCAATAGCAGCGATCATCGTCCCCCCACTGGCAAGCTAACGCAGGCGAGGAGAGGAGTCGCCTTTTCTCCCATGTATACGTATGTTGGAACTTCTTTCGCACCGTACTTAGCTGACCGTACTAATCGGAGGTGCAGGGGGAAGGACAACAAACTGAACACAAAAATCTGTTCTAGGAAATAAGTTTTCAATCTAAAATAAGTTTTCAATCTAAAATGAGCTTTCAATCCCATAGGGACAGCTACCACTAGGGGTGCCCTTTACAATGTGTTGTTCATCGATTATAATCGCATATAAATTACGTGAGATGCCCTGGCGTAAAAGAGGTCAAATCTATATTAATTATTTCATTGACGGGTTTATGCCTGATGTTTGTGATGCTTACTGCTGCACAGAACGAGTGAGCAACACACCATTGCCATGTAACGTTCTCGCCCACCCCGTGCCCTCCCCGTGCCCACCCCGTGCCCACCCCGTGCCCACCCCGTGCCCTCCCCGTGCCCTCCCCGTGCCCACCCCGTGCCCTCCCCGTGCCCTCCCCGTGCCCTCCCCGTGCCCACCCCGTGCCCTCCCGTGCACTCCCCGTGCCCACCCGTGCCCTCCCCGTGCCCACCCCGTGCCCACCCCGTGCCCTCCCCGTGCCCACCCCGTGCCCTCCCCGTGCCATCCCCGTACCCACCCCGTGCCCTCCCCGTGCCCTCCCCGTGCCCACCCCGTGCCCACCCCGTGCCCTCCCCGTACCCACCCCGTGCCCTCCCCGTGCCCTCCCCGTGCCCACCCCGTGCCCACCCCGTGCCCTCCCCGTGCCCACCCCGTGCCCACCCCGTGCCCTCCCCGTGCCCACCCCGTGCCCTCCCCGTGCCCACCCCGTGCCCTCCCCGTGCCCACCCCGTGCCCTCCCCGTGCCCACCCCGTGCCCACCCCGTGCCCTCCCCGTGCCCACCCCGTGCCCTCCCCGTGCCCACCCCGTGCCCTCCCCGTGCCACCCCGTGCCCTCCCCGTGCCCACCCCGTGCCCTCCCCGTGCCCACCCCGTGCCCACCCCGTGCCCTCCCCGTGCCCTCCCAATGCCCACCCCGTGCCCTCCCCGTGCCCACCCCGCGCCCTCCCCGTGCCCACCCCGCGCCCACCCCGTGCCCTCCCCGTGCCCACCCCGTGCCCACCCCGTGCCCTCCCCGTGCCCACCCCGTGCCCTCCCCGTGCCCTCCCCGTGCCCACCCCGTGCCCACCCCGTGCCCACCCCGTGCCCTCCCCGTGCCCACCCCGTGCCCTCCCCGTGCCCACCCCGTGCCCTCCCCGTGCCCGCCCCGTGCCCTCCCCGTGCCCACCCCGTGCCCTCCCCGTGCCCTCCCCGTGCCCTCCCCGTGCCCTCCCCGTGCCCACCCCGTGCCCACCCCGTGCCCTCCCCGTGCCCACCCCGTGCCCTCCCCGTGCCCACCCCGTGCCCTCCCCGTGCCCACCCCGTGCCCACCCCGTGCCCTCCCCGTGCCCTCCCCGTGCCGACCCCGTGCCCTCCCCGTGCCCACCCCGTGCCCACCCCGTGCCCTCCCCGTGCCCACCCCGTGCCCACCCCCGTGCCCTCCCCGTGCCCTCCCCGTGCCCACCCCGTGCCCACCCCGTGCCCTCCCCGTGCCCACCCCGTGCCTTCCCCTCCCCGTGCCCACCCCGTGCCCACCCCGTGCCCACCCCGTGCCCTCCCCGTGCCCACCCCGTGCCCACCCCGTGCCCTCCCCGTGCCCTCCCCGTGCCCACCCCGTGCCCACCCCGTGCCCACCCTGTGCCCACCCCGTGCCCTTCCCGTGCCCTCCCCGTGCCCTTCCCGTGCCCTTCCCGTGCCCTCCCCGTGCCCTTCCCGTGCCCTTCCCGTGCCCACCCCGTGCCCATCCCGTGCCCTTCCCGTGCCCTTCCCGTGCCCTTCCCGTGCCCTTCCCGTGCCCTTCCCGTGCCCTTCCCGTGCCCTTCCCGTGCCCTTCCCGTGCCCACCCCGTGCTCTCCCCGTGCCCTCCCCGTGCCCACCCCGTGCCCTCCCCGTGCCCTCCCCGTGCCCACCCCGTGCCCTCCCCGTGCCCACCCCGTGCCCTCCCCGTGCCCACCCCGTGCCCACCCCGTGCCCTCCTCGTGCGCACCCCGTGCCGACCCCGTGCCCTCCCCGTGCCCTCCCCGTGCCCTCCCCTGTTCCTCAGGCTTCTCCGCGTGTGCGGCGCTCAGCTGCGAGTTCACGTGTCGAGCCTCTCCCGGCGGCGGGACCTGCGCCTGCCCCGGGCACCTCGTGGTGGCCAACGACAGCCGCTCCTGCGTGGGTGAGACCCCTGGGGGGGGGGGGGGGGGGGGGGGAGGGGCTCAAACCATCTACTCGTCGTGTCTCCCCAGAGTTAAGAAATTCTTGAATTCCCAAGCAGGAGAGCTTCCTCCTCATGATCTCCCCTTCCCACGTGTGCCAGCCTTCCACCATCTCAGAAGCCAAGCAGGTTTGAGCCTGGAGAGTGATTGTATTGGGGACCACCTCGCACACAAGTTTTGTGGGCAACAACAGTGGGAAATATTCTCAGAACCTGGCCTGAACTTCCCCTAGGTCGACTCAGCCTTACATAAGTACGTGGCGCAGGGCGCAAACATCAACACGGGGGAGACAAAGCCGACCTGCCGCGGTGCTGCCCGGCACCGCTACTCCCCGCCCTCGGCCCAACCGTGCCGGACCGCTACGACGCGCGGGCGCGTGTCTCTGCCTCGTGCGTGTGCGGCAGACTTGGATGAGTGCAGGGTGTGGGGCGCCTGCGATCAGCTGTGCGAGACGCGGCCGCGCGGGCACCGCTGCGCGTGCGTGGACGGGTACGTGCTGGAGCGCGGCCACCACTGCCGTGTCAACGCCTCCTCCGGCAAGTGACCCCCCCCCCCGCCCCCACCCAACTCGCTCCTCACCCACCGCCGGCACCCCTACCCACCCTCCCGCCCCTCGTCCCCCCCCAAACGTGGGTCCTGACGGGCGGGGGGGGGGCGCGGGATGGGTCGGTCGAGTGGCATCTCTTTGTTGACGCCGGCACGAATCCAGTCGTGCTGTCATTTGGGATGAACGAGTCTGCCGTCAGGAATATTGGGGTCTGGTCATGGTTCTGTCTCCGTGCCGTCTCTGGGTGTCGACGCCGCTGTCGGTATCTTCAATGTCCATCCGGCTTTTGCCGGTTGGCATCCCGCGTACGGATAGTCCGGCGCTGTGGTGCTCATTTCCCACCATGACTGAAGGCAGCCAAACGGTCCCCTGCCGCATGACTTGGTGTTTTAGAGGAGGCACATTAGTGAAACGTGCGAGCGGTCGCACATTTGGCGGAGTTGTTTAAAGCTGCCAGGAGGTAGGACAGACCCAGGCACTGTGAGTTAATTGGATAGCGTGACTGGCTGATGCTCCGCTCGCACCCCCCGCTGCGCTGATTCACTACTTTCAGCCAAATTGCTGGGAGTCGTCCAGTTCTGCGCGACTTTGCCATTGGTTGACTCAGCCTTAAATGAGCACCTGGTGTGTAAACGTTAGCACTGGAGAGACAACAGCGCCCGGGCATGGCACTTGGGACACCGACGTGCCGGCCTTCATAGGCGCTCGCACGCAGCACTTGCCCCAACAGCCTGTTAAGGGCCTTTGTATTTTATTATTGCGTGTCCGTGCGTGCGTGCGTGCCTCAGGCCGCCCGCTGCTCATCTTCTCCGACGGCCAGGGTCTTCTCGTGGGCGACCTGCACGGCCACGAGCTCCGCACGCTCCTTCCGTCGCCCGCCCGCGGCAGCCCCACGGGGGTAGACTTCCACGCGCGCCTCGGCACCGTCTATTGGACGGACGCCGCGCTCAACAAGGTGCCGGCTCGGGGTCGCGCCGCACCGCGACAGCCACGCAGCCCGGGGGGGGGGGGGGGGGCATCCGTCGCTCGTGTCGGGATTGGGCTCGGCCGATGAGATTTGCGTTGTCTTTGTGCTTCAATGCTGCGGGTTTGCTCCCCTCCCCCCCTCCGTATTTTAGTCAATGTTTATTTTCACCCCCCTCACGTCTGAGACCATGGGAGATCCCGTCCCCCCCTCCCCAACACGGACGCGCACGCCCTGTAACGCCAATTGTTGGGATTGTACCACGCGTCAGAAAACGTGTAAAGTACAAATCTTAAAAACGTATCTTTCTTTTCGAGTTGCCCTGCGGACGATCGGCCTGGCCGGCACGAGCGGCCGTTGCTAAAACCCGTGCCGTGCCGCCCGACCGCGCAGGTCTTCTCGGCGCGAGCGGACGGCTCGGGCCTGCAGGAGGTGGTGGGCTCGGCGCTGGAGACGCCGGAGAGCGTGGCGGTGGACTGGGTGAACCACAAGCTCTACGTGCTCGACTCGACGGCGCATCGCATCGACGTGACGGCGCTGGACGGCGCCGGGCGCCTCGTGCTGCTCGCCGACGACCTGGAGGGCGCCCGCGGCCTCGCGCTCGACCCAACGCTCGGGTGGGCGACGGCGCCAACGCACGCACGCGTTGCTTCCACGGGCGTACACGCTCGCCTCGTGGCGGCAGGGTGGCAATGCGGCGGTAATCCTTGTGCCTCGCAGCAAACAAAGACCTGAGCTCGATTTTCGACTCGGGCACCTTTCCCGCGTGGAGTTTTTATGTTCTCCCCTTGTTGTGAGTGATTTTCCATCGGATTCTCCGGTGTTCTCCCATTGCCAACAATACCACACACAATGTAACTTGTTTTGGCCAAGCATCCCAATGCTAATATATTTCTTGCAAATTACCCATTTGGTTTGGCGCACAGCAACAATCCCTGCCGACTGCAAAAAACTTGAGGCTCATTGATTCTTAGGTAAACAAGCACAACAAGAATAAAGACAAAGATCCCCCCTTTAGCCTGAACAGACTGTTGGGGCAAGTGCTGCTTAGAGAGCACCTCTGAAGGCCGACGCGAAGGGGTGGGTGGCCAGCACGACGCCCAGCCGCCTTTGTCTCCCAAGTGGCGATGCTTACACACCACACCAGTTACTCATTTGAGACTGATTCGACCTAGAGGACGCCCAAGATTTGTTCTGATAATCGTCACTGGTGTTAGCCGTGAGCGGGAATCGAACTCGGGCTGTCGGGTTTCATAGCGCAGCGCGCTAACCGCTACACCACCGTGCAAAGTCACAACAACAACAGTCGCCATTCGCCACTAAGTGGCGGCGACGTCACCACGGCGCTTGTGCCAGGCTATGTGCACTTTAAAGCCACGTGAAGTGTCGGACACCCGCTGGCAGGTCACGGTGCAGAGCCAGGTGTCACGGGTCGACTGGCACCGTAAACTCACACGTACACACGTACACACGTACACACATACACATGTACACATGCACCAGCTGGAAGGAGTGTCGGCCAACCACCAGCTGGCGCCTGTGCCACGCAGGTTCATGTTCTTCTCGTCGTGGGACGCGCCGAGCGACGCGCCGCGCCTCGAGCGAGCGCACATGGACGGCTCGGCGCGCGCACCGCTCGTCGTGGGCCGGCTCGGCTGGCTCGCCGGCCTCTCCCTCGACCACGTGCTCAAGCGGCTCTACTGGAGCGATAGCCGCTACGACCGCATCGAGTGCGTCTCCTACAGCGGCCTCGACAGGTGCTGCCCACCTCACCCTGACCGCCGCATCCCTAACCTCCACCCCCCCACCCCCGAGCACGTGATCTCTGGCCTGACCCTGACTCGAACTCTAAGGTGACCCTCGGCATCCCTGAATCTGTCCGTAATCCTGGACGGGTTCTCCTCTTCAACCCATCACGAACGCTGACAGGCGCTCTTCCCCTTTAATAACCCTAATGCCAAGCCTCGTCAAATGCTCCTCCTCGTCACTCTAACCCTCGACATGTGTTTCTAACCCTAATTCCAGCCTGAACAAATGCTTGCCCTATAACCCCAATCCTTTTCGATTTAAAGCTTTCGTGACTGCAGGGATTCATCTTCTTGTTTCTTTCGGTAAAGTCACGTAGAAGGGAAGTAATAAAATAATAAAAATAAAACATAATAAAACAATTCTCACGACGTTTCGGCTACAACGCAAGCAGCCGTCTTCAGGTGAAGAATGGGACACTACCAAACTAGGAGCTTATATATAAGCTGCATTGGGGGTTGAAGAGCGCCTTAACAAAAAGAATGTGCATGTGAAGAGGGATTTAGCATATTCATGGAAAATGCGTAGGCGTTGGGCGGGGGGGTGTCAAAGTCATATTATGCCCATGCATTATGCAGGATCAGCAGCAACCAAGGGGGGTGCAGGGATTAGCAGTAACAAAGGAAAGGAATGTTAATGATATGTAGCTGCAGTTACTCAACAACACGTAGAAAACTAAAGTATAAACTACATAAAAAACTAAAGTATAAACTGCATCGCACCATCAGTATACTTACTATACTCTATAATAAGCTGAGTTACTAACAGCAAGTAATACATTACAATTTTACCTCGTAAAAATTCTATAATATGCTTCCATCTAAACCTTATTCTCTTACATCACACGAGCATATACCGTACTATATACTGCCATAGATAAACCCAACATTAAATTATATACTGTATTGCTGTAAACCAACCTATATCTTATACATTTAATATCACACTATGTATTATTCTACACACCCTAATGTGTATCGAAATGGTTTATTACGTCCTTCCAATGATTGCTGAGCCAGAATCCATCTTCTCGGTTAAAGTTGTCTCTGTGTTTGTATATGTGGATCGCCTCATGAACGAATCTCTCATGATAGCCAGATGGCTTGCAGAGAACCTCTGTCTTGGAGAAGTCAATATCATGTGAGCCCACTGAGTTGTAACAGTGATCTGCCACGGCTGAGGTGTTAGTCCTACCGTGTTTCAGGTCAGCTTTATGTTCACGGATGCGGTCCGAGACATGTCGTTTGGTTTCCCCAATGTAACTGCTACCACAGAGGCAACTTAGTTTGTAGACGCCAGGGTACTGTATGTCTGGAACCACATCTTTTACAGACGGTACCAGATCACGGATTTTATGTACTGTGTTGAATCGGACCTGGATCTTGTGTTTAATCAGGATTTTGGAGATCTTTTTTGTGACCCCAGCAATGTAGGGTAAGGTGATGGTCTTGAAAGGCTCCTCAACAGGATCCTTCTTGATGGTTGGAGTGATGGCTTTGCGGATTGTATAGTCGGAGTAACCATTTGCCTTAAGAGCTTGGCGTACGTGTTTGAGTTCACTGGAAATGTGTTCATGGTCGGAGATGCATTGGGCTCTATGATATAGAGTCTTGATGAGGGAATTCTTCTGAGATGGATGGTGGTGGGAATCCGGTTTTAGATAAGCATCCGTGTGGGTGCCACCCACACGGATGCTTATCTAAAACCGGATTCCCACCACCATCCATCTCAGAAGAATTCCCTCATCAAGACTCTATATCATAGAGCCCAATGCATCTCCGACCATGAACACATTTCCAGTGAACTCAAACACGTACGCCAAGCTCTTAAGGCAAATGGTTACTCCGACTATACAATCCGCAAAGCCATCACTCCAACCATCAAGAAGGATCCTGTTGAGGAGCCTTTCAAGACCATCACCTTACCCTACATTGCTGGGGTCACAAAAAAGATCTCCAAAATCCTGATTAAACACAAGATCCAGGTCCGATTCAACACAGTACATAAAATCCGTGATCTGGTACCGTCTGTAAAAGATGTGGTTCCAGACATACAGTACCCTGGCGTCTACAAACTAAGTTGCCTCTGTGGTAGCAGTTACATTGGGGAAACCAAACGACATGTCTCGGACCGCATCCGTGAACATAAAGCTGACCTGAAACACGGTAGGACTAACACCTCAGCCGTGGCAGATCACTGTTACAACTCAGTGGGCTCACATGATATTGACTTCTCCAAGACAGAGGTTCTCTGCAAGCCATCTGGCTATCATGAGAGATTCGTTCATGAGGCGATCCACATATACAAACACAGAGACAACTTTAACCGAGAAGATGGATTCTGGCTCAGCAATCATTGGAAGGACGTAATAAACCATTTCGATACACATTAGGGTGTGTAGAATAATACATAGTGTGATATTAAATGTATAAGATATAGGTTGGTTTACAGCAATACAGTATATAATTTAATGTTGGGTTTATCTATGGCAGTATATAGTACGGTATATGCTCGTGTGATGTAAGAGAATAAGGTTTAGATGGAAGCATATTATAGAATTTTTACGAGGTAAAATTGTAATGTATTACTTGCTGTTAGTAACTCAGCTTATTATAGAGTATAGTAAGTATACTGATGGTGCGATGCAGTTTATACTTTAGTTTTTTATGTAGTTTATACTTTAGTTTTCTACGTGTTGTTGAGTAACTGCAGCTACATATCATTAACATTCCTTTCCTTTGTTACTGCTAATCCCTGCACCCCCCTTGGTTGCTGCTGATCCTGCATAATGCATGGGCATAATATGACTTTGACACCCCCCCGCCCAACGCCTACGCATTTTCCATGAATATGCTAAATCCCTCTTCACATGCACATTCTTTTTGTTAAGGCGCTCTTCAACCCCCAATGCAGCTTATATATAAGCTCCTAGTTTGGTAGTGTCCCATTCTTCACCTGAAGACGGCTGCTTGCGTTGTAGCCGAAACGTCGTGAGAATTGTTTTATTATGTTTTATTTTTATTATTTTATTACTTCCCTTCTACGTGACTTTACCGAAAGAAACAAGAAGATGAACCCCAATCCTCTTGTGACAACAGGTTAAGATGTGCTCGCACTGGTATAGAGACAGAAAACGGAGTCACATTCGGTGCCCGCTCACGTTGCACGGCGCGCGTTGCTATGCCGCGGCGCGCCGGGCACGGGCCCCCCCACCCCCCCCGGCCAGGCGTCCGGCGAGAGCCTCGCGGCTCAGTCGGCACCGCAGCCTCTCGCTGAGCGTGCGTGCGTTGCGCCGCAGGCGGGTGGTGCTGAGCGGCAGCGCGGTGGTGCCGCACCCCTACGGGGTGTCGCTCTTCGAGGGCCGCGTCTACTTCACCGACTGGACGCGCATGGCCGTGCTGCGCGCGTCGCAGTTCGGCAGCGCTGAGGCCGCCGTCGTCCACCGCTCGGGCTCCAAGCCCCACGCCGTGGCCGTGAGCCACGTGGCGCGCCAGCCGCTCGGTAAGGGACCACGCCGCACACGCTGACGGGCTGGGCTCCCGCACCAGCGGCGAGCGATATCGGTACAGGTCCTGGGACTCCGCTGGGTCGACTCGGGCTTTACTTCCACGCGTAACGTTCTTACCCACCCCCCGTCCCCTACTGGACATCTGTGATAAAGAGCTTTATAGCTCATCAGATTCCTCCAGTATACGTAAATATTCTGATTCTGTCTGTGATGGAATGTTTGTTGATTTGTATTTAAGCGCTTGATTGTTGAACTTGTTTGCATTTTCGTGTAAATAATCTGCCGTAGTTTTTTTCCCCACCCCGTAATGTCCTGCAGCTGTCGCCACTGCTATGGTTGTCCATGTAAGAGAGCTGCTTAGCTCAGTGGGGCCGTGCCAGCTGAAATAATGAAGTCTGAGTCTGAAATGAATACCTGGTGCAGTGTGTAAGCGTAATCTCTACGGCACAAAGACAGCTGGGCGTGGTGCTGGCCACCCACCCCCTGCCATACTGGCATTCATAGATGCTCACTCACAGCACTTGCCTGAACACTCTGTTAAGGCTATACGTGGGATCTTTGTCTTTGCGCGCGCGTGAGCAGTGCCGAACCCGTGCGGGCGGCACGGCGGGGGGTGCGAGCACGTCTGCCTGCTCAGCCACCGCGCCGACACCGACGGCCTCGGCTTCCGCTGCCGCTGCCGCCTCGAGTTCGAGCTGCAGGCCGACGGACGCAGCTGCGCGCGTGAGACAGCCCCCCGGGCGGTCACAGTCGGCCGCGATCGCGCCACCGCAGTGGCGACAGCCGCCATGAGCCGCCCCCCCCCCGCCTCTCGCGGCCGCGCGGTGCAACGATCCGCCCAGCTCTATTAACAATATTCAAATTGTAAATGTTGTGGATTTACTCTCCAACACACCGGTGGGCTCAAGTAGTGACTTATTGGCGCGTTGTTTACGTGAGAAACCTTACCGGCTGTGTCGGGTGGTGGAGGGTTACGACACATTTACACTTACGCGATCTAACCCAAAAACCTTTATTATGAACAATATTGGTCGCGAAAGCCTTCTACGTTTTAAAATGAAGCTACGCTGAGTGAATGGGGTGCCCTTTCAGTCCTCCAGTGTCTGCGTTCCTGGAGGCTCCCTCCGACCTCCCTCTCTCCCCCCTCCCCGGTCCGCCTCCTCACCGCGCCAGTGGTGCAGACGTTTCTGCTGGTGTCGGCGATGGTGTCGGTGCGGGGGATCCCGCTGGCGCCGTCGCGCCAGGAGGACGTGGTGCTGCCCGTCAAGGGGAAGCCCTCCTACTTCGTGGGGGTGGAGTTCGACGCGGCGCGCCGCTCCGTCTTCTTCTCCGACAGCAGCAAGGGCAGCATCTCCCGGCAGAACCTGGACGGCACCGGTGAGCAGAAGATTGTCCGAGCCGGTCCTGGGCCTCCCCGAGGTCGACTCGGCCTCAAATGAGTACCTGGCATGGGTGGTCAATATCGCCAAAGGCAGCCCGGCGTGGTGCTGGCCTACCAATCCTCGTGCATCGTGTCGGTATTCATAGGTGCTTGCGAAACAGCTCTTGTACCGAGAGTCTCTTCAGGCTATGTGGGGGATTTTTGTCTTTGGTGAGGAGCAGCGGCGCAGCGGTCAGCGTGTTGCACTTCGAAGCCTGCCACCCGAGTTCGATAGCCACTCACAGCCAACATCTGCGACGAATATCTGAACCGGTCCTGGGCCTGGACTTGGTCGACTCAAGTCTTAAATTAGTACCCGGTACGGTGTGTAAATATCAACAGTGGGGATACAAAGGTGATCGGGCGAGGTGCTTGCCTTACCGCCCCCTAGTGTGCTGTGTCGGCCTTAATAGGTGCTCACTAACAGCAGTCGCCCCAACAGTCCGTCAAGGCAATAAGGGGTATATTCATCTTATTTTGGTTTGCGTGTGTGAGATGTACGTACGCTCGTGCACACGTTTGCTTTGGCACGCGGACACGCATCCCGTGTATCGTGCCGCGTGCAACTCGCAACCCCTCCCTCCGCCCACGCGGTGACGCCAGGCCGGCAGGTTCTGGTGGGGATCCAGGTGGAGGGCGTGGAGGCGCTGGCGTACGACTGGCTCTCGGGGAACCTGTACTGGACGGACAGCCGGCGCCGGGACGTGTCGGTGGTGCGCGTCGCTGACCGCTCGCGCCGCGCGCTCGTGACCGGCCTGCAGTCGCCGCGCGCCGTCGCCGTGCACCCCCTGGCCGGGTGAGGCCCTTCCTGATGGCGTCGTCGTTTTCTTTTGAATTTCCATTCGTAAAAATCTTTTCGCCAGTTTTATCCTCACGGTGTTCACGGTATGTGTGTAGAGTCCGTTGAACTTATACACTTTGGTTCTTTCGGTAAAGTCACGTAGGTAGAAAAAATATATAAGGACTTGTTTCAGCAGCCTGTTTCTCCATCCCACCTGAGGACGATTGCTTGTGTGGCGATAGAAAAGTCGTGATCTATTACTTTTTCTACCTACGTGACTTTATATTGTTAGGCTTTTTCGGTAAAGTCATGTAGGTAAAACATCTAAATTAATAAAAGTAAAATAAAAATAAAATAAAAATCACGACGTTTCGGAGGCAACACAAGCTTCCGTCTTCAGGTGGAACCGTCACAGCACGCTTGCTGTAATCAAGTAAATGAGAGATTCCAAGGGATACTACCCCGTATATATACTGGTTTAGGGGAGGGGGATGGGCCAGGACCGGCTCACTTTTATTATTATGGTAAGGTGTGGCTTGAGACTACGGCTAGTCTACTTAACAAAGGACTGAGCCTTTATTATGGTAAGGTGTGGATTGACACTACGGCTAGTCTACATAACAAAGGACTGAGCCTTTATTATGGT
This sequence comes from Lethenteron reissneri, assembly GCF_015708825.2. Taxonomy (NCBI): domain Eukaryota; kingdom Metazoa; phylum Chordata; class Hyperoartia; order Petromyzontiformes; family Petromyzontidae; genus Lethenteron; species Lethenteron reissneri. The sequence continues at coordinate 9,978,948 of NC_083798.1, read as the reverse complement.
AAGGTGACAGTAACTCAAGAATAGTTGTCTGCCAAATAAGATGGTCCAAATATGTGTAGTTAAATCTTTTTTGCATGGTTAATCTCCATCTTTCCAATGATTACTCAGTTTGTACCCATCATCACGGTTGAAATTATGTCTGTGTTTGTATATTTGTATGGCTTCGTGTACAAACCTTTGATGGTAGCCAGGAGGTTTGCAGAGTACCTTGGTCTCGGAAAAGACAATTTCATGAGAGCCCACAGAGTTGTAGCAATGATCGGCAACGGCCGAAGAATCAGTTCTGCCGTGTTTCAGATCTGACTTGTGCTCGCGGACATGATCAGCAACATGACGTTTCGTTTCTCCAATGTAGCAATCACCACAACTGCAACTCAATTTGTAGACTCCGGGATACTGTAAGTCAGGAACGACATCCTTCACAGATGGAATCAGATCACGCATTTTATGCACTGTACTGAATCGGACTTGGATCTTATGTTTAGAATTTTGGAGATCTTTTTGGTCACGCCTGCTATGTATGGCAACGTGATAGTTTTTATCGGAGTTTCATGTGGCTGTTTCTGTATGGTGGGAGAAACAGCTTGGCGGATGGTGCGGTCAGAGTATCCGTTCATCCTGAGGGCCCGATGTACATGTCTTAATTCACTGGTCAGGTGGTGTTGGTCAGAAATGCCATGAGCTCTGTGGTATATCGTTTTGATGAGAGAATTCTTTTGAGATGGGTGGTGGTTGGAATCCGGTTTCAAGTAGGAATCTGTGTGGGTGGCTTTCCTGTAGACAGAATGTCCCAAGGATCCGTCAGGTCTGACATTGCAGTCACGAAAGCTTAAAATCTAGAATTACGTGACTTTACCGAAAGAACCAAAGAGTATGGATTCCTGCAGTCATGAAAGCTTCACATCAAGAATGATTCGCTGAACTTCTTTCGCACCACCGTACGTAGCCAGCCGTGCTTATCGGAGGTGCGGGGTAAGGACAAGAAACTAAACACACAAAGCAGTTCTAAAGTTTTGAGTTTTTTCAATCGAGATTTAAAAGTGCACAGCTCTTTTGACTTCCTAATATCGGAAGGAACAACGACTGTCTTTGTTCGATGGCTCGGCAAAAGCCATTGTCTCAATTTTCTCGCAAGGTGATGATAATGACGACGGTGGCTCACTGCGATGTGATCATCGTAGCCAGGCAGCGGTGCCTCGTGGTGGTGGCTGTGCACGTGTTCTGGAATCCAGCACTGTGGAGGCAGCAGGGAGGGTTGGCGGATCACCGCACAGATGTTGTGAAAGACTCCCTTCCCGTGGGTGTCGAGGAGGAGCCGTACCCTGCCTCACAGGAAAATGCGGCACAGCAAAAATGTGAACTGCAGCTGTTCCATCTGTATGGAATAGAGCGTTGCCCCCTCGCATGCATGGGTTTTCTCTGAGCGCGCCAGCCATGCGGTGAACTGGCGCCGGTTTCCTCCCACATGTAGACACATCTTCATATATATGGGGTTGTAGAGCTTGGGCAATTTTTTGCGCCAGTTCACCGCATGGCTGGCTTCCTGCTTACCTGCGGTCCTTCATGGCACCTCCCAGTCGCTCCCTGTGTTCGAGAGTGAGCGGAGTACCGCGGCCGTTTGCCCGTTGACATTACGATCGTGACAACTGTAATGGTGGTGGTGACGGCGACGATGTCGTCATCAGATACCTCTTCTGGAGTGAGTGGAACCGCCCGGCGAGGATCGTGAGGGCCTGGTGCGACGGATCCCACGTGGAGCCGATAGTGAACACCACGCTGGGCTGGCCCAACGGCCTCGCCATCGACTGGAGGTGCGGCAACGCGCGCAGCCACAGGGGAGGCGCCAGCGCCGTCACCGCGGCGCTCGCGCCTCCCCACGTCTCTCCACGTCTCTCCCATGTCTCCCCACGTCTCTCCACGTCTCCCCATGTCTCCCCACGTCTCCCCACGTCTCTCCATGTCTCCCCACGCCTCCCCACGTCTCTCCACGTCTCCCCATGTCTCCCCACGTCTCCCCTCACGTCTCTCCACGTCTCCCCACGTCTCGCCACGTCTCCCCACGTCTCGCCACGTCTCCCTACGTCTCCCCACGTCTCGCCACGTCTCCCCACGTCTCTCCCACGTCTCCCCACGTCTCGCCACGTCTCCCCACGTCTCCCAGTCTCCCACGTCTCTCCACGTCTCCCCTCGCGTCTCTCCACGTCTCCCCTCACGTCTCTCCACGTCTCCCCACGTCTCTCCACGTCTCCCCACGTCTCTCCCACGTCTCCCCACGTCTCCCCACGTCTCGCCACGTCTCCCCACGTCTCGCCACGTCTCCCCACGTCTCTCCCACGTCTCCCCACGTCTCGCCACGTCTCCCCACGTCTCTCCCACGTCTCCCCACGTCTCCCCACGTCTCGCCACGTCTCCCCACGTCTCGCCACGTCTCCCCACGTCTCGCCACGTCTCCCCACGTCTCGCCACGTCTCCCCACGTCTCCCCAAGTCTCGCCACGTCTCCCCACGTCTCTCCCACGTCTCGCCACGTCTCCCCACGTCTTGCCACGTCTCCCCACGTCTCTCGCACGGTTCCCCACGTCTCTCCCACGTCTCCCCACGTCTCGCCACGTCTCCCCACGTCTCTCCCACGTCTCGCCACGTCTCTCCCACGTCTCCCCACGTCTCGCCACGTCTCCCCACGTCTCTCGCACGGTTCCCCACGTCTCTCCCACGTCTCCCCAAGTCTCGCCACGTCTCCCCACGTCTCTCCCACGTCTCGCCACGTCTCCCCACGTCTTGCCACGTCTCCCCACGTCTCTCGCACGGTTCCCCACGTCTCTCCCACGTCTCCCCACGTCTCGCCACGTCTCCCCACGTCTCGCCACGTCTCCCCATGTCTCCCCACGTCTCCTCACGTCTCCCCACATCTCCGCTGGTGGAACTTGCGGACGCAAGTGGGAGGCTGGCTGATTACCGGGTGCAGTTAACAGATGGCTACCGACTGAAGTTGTTGTGTGCTGTAAATTACTGCCCGCTCTCAGAAAGAGTTGGAGCTGCTACGTGACCATATTTCTTCATATTTCTTCGGTTGTCTTATCATTACACTGGCAACCGGTCTTCAAACGAGGAGAGTTTAAGATCCTTCTACTAGTTTTCAAAGCCTTGCATGGGCGGGCACCACCATATGTTCACGAGCTAATTCACCCACACACCCCCTCAAGGTCGTTGAGATCTCGAGCCCGGCTGCATTCCTGGGATGAGCGGGCATTTTCTGTCTGCGCCTCAGTTGTGGAATTCCCTATCGTTGGAAATTCGTTTAACTGACAATGTGGATACTTTTAAGTCGAGTCTGAAAACACATTTTCTTAATTCCGTTTATTCTATTTAGCTTCTTCTTTCTTGGCATTTCCTTAACCTTAATCTTACAAGGCGCCGACATTAGTGGACGGCGCCTTACAAATAAATATAAGTTGTTATTATTATTAAACGCACAGCTTGCCACAAAGAGGCAAGGCCTTAACATCAGCCCCCCAACCCCCTCCACAAAAAGTAAGTAATCTCCTGAGCACCACATGTCATCGAACACTCCGCTAACCTCAACTCTTAATGAGAAATAGCGTGGCTGCGGAGAGAGTGGAGGAGACACATGCACCTGGCCACCTCCAGTTTGGCAGTGGAGATCTCTCTTGAAATAATTCGAGGGGTGTTATATTTCCATTGGCTATGTACAACGCTGCGTGGCGGCTGCCTGGCCTGTGGTCCATGTGACGCTCTGAGTCTTCTCACCACTACCAGCAGCAGCACATTGGTTAATATGAGCACTGCCATTACCACCACCGCCACCATCACCACCATCACCAGTATCGTCACCAACCACCAACGCCATCACCACGACCACACCGCCATTCTTGCCGCCACCGCTGCTTGGGGGTCGTCGTTGTTTTCAGCCGTGGGCAGCAGCAAGCAGGGGCTGGAGCTCTCCGTGGCTGAGCCCTGTGGCTGAGTTCACCGCCCAAGGGGCCGTCCATAAATGACGTCACGCACCTGGGGGGGGGGGGGGTTCAGACATTTGTGACGATGTGTGACGAGGGGGGGGGGGGGTGAGAAATGTGACGTCACATCAAAATGCGCAACTTTAAATAAATATAGAATTGTACTGGTAGGAACGAAGTGGACCAGCCTACAATAGATTGTATCGTCCGTCCGTCCATCCGTGTAGCAACATCGCCCCCTACTGCAAACACTTGGCATGACCCTACAAAAACCTTTAGACTCAGTGACGCTTTCCTGGCTAAACAAGTGTAACATTCCCTTATAATTCCCTCAGATAGCTTTTAATTAAAACATTTAAATTAATGAGGCTTTCCTGGCTAAACAAGTGTAACATTCCCTTATAATTCCCTGAGATAGCTTTTAATTAAAACTTTTAAATTAAAATTTAACTCACAGCGCCCTAAAGCCTACAGCTAGGCCTAAAGCCTCGAACTACGCCTCAAACTCTCCCTTCGTATCGTACCCCCGCGTGTGTGCAAGGGAGTTAATGTTTAACAATGTTACATTCCCTGATGCTTTTAAATAGAAACATTTAAATTTAAAGCTTTTACATAAATAATAAAAACATTTAAATTTAAAATTAACTCACGGCGGCCTAAAGCTTACAGCTAGGCCTAAAGCCTAGAACTAGGCCTCAAACTCTCCCTTCGTATCGTACCCCCGCGTGTGTGAAAGGGAGTTAATGTTTAACAATGTTACATTCCCTGATGTTTTTAAATAGAAACATTTACATTTAAAGCTTTTACATAAATAATTAAAACATTTCAATTAAAAATTAACTCACAGCGGCCTAACGCCTACAGCTAGGCCTAAAGCCTAGAACTAGGCCTCACACTCTCCCTTCGTATCGTCCGATTCGGTGTAGCAACATCGCCCCCTACTGCAAACACTTGGCAGGACCCTACAAAACCTTTAGACTCAGTGGGGCTTTCCTGGCTAAACAAGTGTAATAATACATTATGTTTATATTCTTTGGTTATTCGTTCCTACCAGCCCACCCCGCAGGGTCCTGTTTATACCAACACTCCTACAACATCAAAGTGCAGAGCCACATTAAATACGCACTACTTTGACAATAGTTTAATGCGATTTGAAGCATGTTTTATTTTCAAAATGGAAATATGGTTTTGTGGGGGGGGGGGGGTGGCAGAGCTTTGTGACGTAATGACGTAATATTTGAGGGGTGGTCTAACTTTTTGTGACGCCGTGTGACGAGGGGGGGGGTCAAAAATCGTCCAAAATCGCGTGACGTCATTTATGGACGGCCCCCAATCCCGTCGTGTCCGGCTGGCGCAGCTCCGACCGCCTCTACTGGGTGGACGCGTACTTCGACCGCATCGAGCACAGCGACCTGCAGGGCGGCGCCCGCACGGCGCTGGGCCGCGTCTCGCGCATGGTGCACCCGTTCAGCCTCGCCCTGCACGGCGGTAGCGCTCACCGCCAGCACCAACACCACTACTCACCACCACCACTACTCACCACCACCACTACTCACCACCACTACTCACCACCATCAACACTACTCACCACCATCAACACTACTCACCACTACTCACCACCGCCAACACCACCGCCACTACTCACCACCACTACTCACCACCACTACTCACCACCATCAACACTACTCACCACCACCACTACTCACCACCACCACTACTCACCACCACTACTCACCACCACCACTACTCACCACCATCAACACTACTCACCACCGCCAACACCACCGCCAACACCACCACCACTACTCACCACCACTACTCACCACCACTACTCACCACCATCAACACTACTCACCACCACCACTACTCACCACCACCAACACCACCACCACTACTCACCACCACTACTCACCACCATCAACACTACTCACCACTACTCACCACCGCCATCAACACTACTCACCACCACTACTCACCACCGCCAACACCACCACCACTATTCACCACCACCACTACTCACCACCACCAACACTCACCGCCACCACCGCTATTACTCACCACCACTACTACTACTCACCGCCACCACCACTACTCACCACCACTACTCACCACCACCACCACTACTCACCACCACTACTACTCACCACCGCCACCACCACCACTACTCACCACCACTACTCACCACCACTACCACTACTCACCACCACCACTACTCACCACCACCACTACTCACCACCAACAACACTCACCGCCACCACCACTACTCACCACCACCACTATTCACCACCAACAACACTCACCACCACCAACAACACTCACCGCCACCACCACTACTCACCACCACCACTACTCACCACCACTACTCACCACCACCACTACTCACCACCACCACCACTACTCACCACCACTACCCACCACCATCAACACTACTCACCACCACCACCACTACTCACCACCGCCAACACCACCACCACTATTCACCACCACTACTCACCACCACCAACACTCACCGCCACCACCGCTATTACTCACCACCACCACTACTCACCACCACTACTACTCACCACCACTACTACTCACCACCACCACTACTCACCACCACTACTACTCACCACCACCACCACTCCTCACAACCACCACTAACCACCGCCACCACCAATACTCACCACCACCACTACTCACCGCCACCACCACTACTCACCACCACCACTATTCATCGCCACCACTACTACTCACCAATTAAAAAGACAAAGATACCCCATATAGTCCTTTAACGGACTGTTGGGGTAAGTGCTGTTAGTGAGCACCTATGAAGGCCGGCAGGGTGCACCGGCGGGTGGTGTAGCCAGCACCACACCCGGCCACCTTTATCTCCCGAGTGGCGATGTTTACACACCGCACCAAGTACTTATTTAAGGTCGAGTCGACCTAGGGGAGGCCCAGGACCAGTTCAGATATTCGTCACCGATGTTGGCCGTGAGCAGGAATCGAACCCGGGTCCTTGGCTTCATTGCGCAGCACGCCAACCAATACACGACGGCTCCCCACACACGCGCACGCACACACACGCACATACGCACACACGCGCACACGCAAACACACGCATACACACACACGCACGCACACAAACACAAGCACACACGCACACACACACGCACCTGATGGTCTGCCGGAGGAATGCTCCCAAAAGGAAGTTGAAAATGCAATATTATTACGAACAAAGGTTCAGCTGATCGTGTAACTTAAATTTGCGCCAATACGAGGGCGCATGTGTACTCGTTTGAGGCCGAGTCGACCTAGGGGAGGCTCTGTTCAAATATTCACCACTGGTTTTGGTCTCGAGTGGGAATTGAACTCGGGTGGCCAGGTTCACAGCGCAACGGCACCGAGCACTGCACCGCCGCTCCCCACAATTGCCACCACCGGCATCGCATCCGCCGCAACGCAGGTGGGTACTTCTTAAAGACTCTGCTGAAACACCATTGGAACCTCATTTGCCAGTAGAAAAATATGATAATTGTTTTTTTACTCTTTTATCTGGCAACAAAACTGACACCTTTTTTACAAGGAGTCATGTTTGCATTGACTCTGATGGTGCATTGTCTTTGAGTTGTGCGCCTTTTGGCGTCATCTGGTCCAACACCATGTGAGACTAGGCTCTAAAGAAAGCTGTCTCGGGTGTGGACCAATCAATTTCAAGGACAGTGCATACAATATCAGAGTTATGTTTTTTGTTTGCTTTCCGACTGCAGGTATTGTGGTCTATGCAAACATGACTCCTTGTAGAAAAGGTGTCAGTTTTGTTGCCAGATAGAAGGGTAAAAAAACAATTATCACTCTGCTGAAAGTCGACAACGAGGGATCGAGAGACGACGAAACGTCCCCCCCCCCGCCGCGTGCCGCCCGCCAGACTTCATCTACTTCACGGACTGGAGGCTGGGCATGCTGCTGCGTGTGCGTAAGAGCGACGGGGGCGGCAGCACCGTGATGCGGCGCGGCGTGGCCAGCATCATGCACGTCAAGGTGTACGACGCCGGCACGCAGGCAGGCAAGGCCATGGGCACGGCGCTCGCGAGCACGCTCACGCGCCGTCACTCGCAGTCGCACACCCGACCCAGCTCCGAGCCAACTCCGGCTCAGCTCGGATGGCGGGGGGGGGCAAGAGCTGTTGTGGTCTGGGGGGACCACCACAGCGGCGATTCTAAAAACGAAAACTATAAAACTGGTTTTAATCTTGATTTGAAACTTTCGTGACTGCAGGAATCCATACTCTTTGGTTCTTTCGGTAAAGTCACGTAGGTAGAAAATGAAATAATTTATGACGTTTCAGGCTGCCTCAGCAGCAGACCATGCTTTCCCACCTGATGACGGACGCTTGTGTTGCGCCCGAAACGTCGTAAATGATTTTATTTTATACCTACGTGACTTTCCCGATTTCTTAGTTTTAGTTTTACCAGGTAAGGCCCACTGAGCTGCTACGTAGCTCTTATTTCCATAACCGACCTGGCTATCACGAAGTGGCTTATCACGTGGAAATTCATAGCGGCCAAATACCCTAAGCGCGTGGCGTTGATTTTAAATGCGGAGGTAGAAAAACACGGTGGTCCCGGAGAAAAATCCCCGCGACGGGGGTGGAGAGAACATGCAAACTCCAATAATGATTCGTTTGATTCACCGCTTTAGAGAGTGAACTCGGGTGGTGCCACGGAGGCATTTGGTGGTGCGGGGCCCACCCAGCAACCCCCCTAATTGCGACCCTGCCTACAAACACCACAGACACGCGCTCGCACACATGACCATGCACGGCCTTTCGCTATGTGCACACACACTCGCGCACGCATGCTGGCGCCTCACTGCATGAACTCGCGTGCGCGCCCTAACAGACGCACACACCTTTGTCTCCCTCGTCGTGATGTTTACACACCGCACCAGGTACTCATTTGAGGCTGAGTCGACCTAGGGGAGGCCCAGAACAGGTTCAGATAATCGTCACTGTTGTTGGCTGTGAGCGGGAATCGAATTCGGGTCGTCGGGTTCGTAGCCCAGCGCACAGCCCGCCACACTGCCGCTGTTACATGCGGACACGCTCAGCACACACGCTGATGCACAACTGTGTGCTTGTGCACGCACGGACACACACATGCTTGCTCGTGCATGCACATACTCTCAGGTACACTCTCTCAAGCACATCCTCGTACACGTGCACCGGTTCAGATATCGCTTGACACTGATATCAGCCGGGGCACTGGGTTCATACTCACACAAGAGTCCCACGTATTTAAAAGTAATTATGACTTTTTTTTAAAGGAGCTACGGTTACCCAATTACACTTTGCGAGAGATGATGGTTTGTTTATGACCATAAGGGGGCTCTTACCCGTACCGGTGTGATAATGGACATTTAATCGATGCGAAACCGTTGCGCTGGAAAACTGTAATCTGAGCCCTTTGTGTAGCAAACGATAATTTGAGAATCGCATTAAATTTTCCCAAGCTCCGTGCCAGCGATGGCTCGGCGCCACGCGCTCCTGCAGGCCCTCTCCCAGGTGCGCGTGCGGGGTGCTGCCACGCGCCTGTCTCTCCGATTGCACGCACGCTTGCCCGCCGTGTAAACTTCAGCATCAGGGGAGACAAAGGCGGCCGGGGGGGCGTGACACCAGCCACCCACCCTCCTTCGCACGTCCGCGCGTCTCCCCGTGCAGGCAGCAGCGCGTGCAGCAGCGCCACGCACCCCAACGGCGACTGCACCCACTTCTGCTTCCCGGTGCCCGAGCGGCGGCGCGTGTGCGGGTGCCCGTACGGCGCCCGCCTGGGGGCCGACCGTCGCAGCTGCGCGCCCGCGCCATCCGAAGAGCCGCCGCCCTCGCCGTGCCCGCCCCTCACCGTGCCGTGCGCCAGCGGCCGCTGCGTGGCACGGGCGTTCGTGTGCGACGGCGTCGACGACTGCCACGACGGCACGGACGAGGCCAACTGCACGCACGCCGGTGCGACGGCGGACCGGGCGCTCGCCACCCCCTCCTCGGCCTCCCCTCCCCCCCTTCCCTCCTCCCCACCACCCTCCACCCCACGCACAGCAGAATTAGTTTTAGCCGGGTCTGTCCGGGTTGTCGATGACTCCACCCGGCACACCTCATCCGCTATCCCACTCACTTTTGTCACGTGCTTGTTGCGGTCTCTCAGAGTCGCCTGGGAAATATTGAGTCAGAAATTCCCATTTGGCTGACGATTGCATTCTTCACGATGAAAACATAGCCGTACGCTTCCCTGCACGGTGACCAGAATATGGGGCGGTATGGCAGCAGCTTCCTCATCGTGTGTGCTTTCTCCGGGTAATCTGGGCAACCTCCAAAGTTGCCAACAACTCATTTTGAATAGAACTGGCCCAATAGCCACACACATGAGGACAAGACAAGACCGGAGATTCAAACTTGATTTGAAGCTTTCGTGACTGCAGGAATTACTCTTTGGTTATTTTTTTATGTAATTTATTTTCTTTCTACGTGACTTTACCGAAAGAACCAAAGAGTCATTCCTGAGATTCAGTGAAGCTGTCCTCAGTAATGAACATTGTGATTCTTCTGATTGTGATGGTGCATATGCATGGAATATTAACATTTAAGAGTAGTATCCCATATTGACACGTAAATTAAGCCTTAGCTGTGGCTGTACGAGAGTGGCAATGCCGACTGGCTAACAGTGTCAGTGAGCGTGGCTGCATATGTTGAGAGGTGGGCGCCACAGTGGAGAGATGTTAACTACCTCGCCTGGTATACAGGAGGTCATGGGTTCGACCCCGACGCTGATGTTTGTATATTTGGAGTTTCTCCCCATGGTCGTATGGATTTTTCTGCAGGTCCTCCGGTGTTTCCCTGGCTGCTGTAAATTCGCACGTGATGAGCCACTTTGTTGAGCCATCAATTATGACCAGGTCACTTAAAAAAAAAAAGTGGGCCTCACTTGGTAAAATAAAAATGGTTAATAGTTAAATCTTCCTTCTGCCCTCCTCCTTGCGTGTTCCGGACGGTCCTCGTTTCCGGACGCCGGGGGCGGCACTCGCGCTCAGATGGGACGTGCTCTCCCCTGGCCACGCGCTGCGCCAGCGGGAGCTGCCTCCCCGCGGACTGGCGCTGCGACGGGCGGGACGACTGCGGGGACGGGAGCGATGAGCTGGACTGCCCCTCGCCGCCGGGGACGGCCTCGTGCCCGGACGGGCACTTCGCGTGCCTCAACGGGCAGTGCGTGCCCGCCGCCTGGGTTTGCGACTCCGACAACGACTGCGGCGACGCCTCCGACGAGCGCAACTGCAGTGAGTGACGGCGTGGCGGCGGCTCACAGCTCTCTTGAATTTTTGGGATTTTTTTGACACGGCTTAAAAATATATATATTTTCGCCAACTTCATCCCGATCGTGCTATCGGCGTCACGGCGGCACTCGATGGAGAATTCACGGGGAACTCTCACGGAGCGGGGCGACCCCTTCGCGTTAGAGAACGGCCCGCCGCGAACTCGTGGATTCACGAAGCGCACGAACCGTGAGCGCTCAGCTTCGACGTCACCGACGTCGGAGCTGCCCCCGCCGTGCGCTCACTCCCCGTGCCCTCCCCTCCCTGAACGTCGCGCAGCCTACGCCGCGACGTGCGCCCCCGGCGCGCTCCGCTGCCCCGAGGGACACTGCATCTCGCCGTGGCTCGTGTGCGACGGACATCGCCACTGCTCCGACGGCTCCGACGAGATCGGCTGCAGTGAGTGGCGCTCGCTGCCCCGGTGTTGGTCCCTCCCTCGCTCCCACGATGGGGCAGAGGGCCCCTCGGCAGTGACACTGGTACCCCTGTGTGTGAGACAGAGCGGGACGTGTGTGCAGTGTGACCCGGTTTGGTTTTTGTGCATTTGTTTACGCCCACGCGGTATGTAAGTACGGTGTAAAGTTACTGCTGCTGTAGTTACTTTTTAAAATAGACATTTCATGTACTTTACGTATTTATTTGTCGTGATTTGCTTACCTTTCCTATACATCGCACTCCTCGTATTTTTATATTGTTTGTTTTGGTAAATTCTGACCCACCCCTTACTGGACATCTGTGGAAAAAGAGCTTTTGTAGCTCATCAGAATTTTCCAGGGTAAACAAGGATTCTGATACTGCGAATGCGATCAATGCGAGCGGCTGCCCTGCTGCTCCGGCCGTGCTGCGTATCCCAAAGTGAACGACGTCCGCTTCACGCGGTATCGACATTGACGGGCCGCCCGCCCGCCCCTCGCTGCCGTCCAACACGCCGCCGGCGCTTGCCGTCCCCACCCAGGCTACAACTGCAGCTTCCCCCAGTTCGGCTGCGCGAGCGGGGACCAGTGCGTCAGGCTGCGCAATCGGTGCGACGGCGTCGCCGACTGCCGCGACCACTCCGACGAGCGCGACTGCCGTACGTGTCCTCCACGCAGCGACGCTCCGGCCGTGTTCATCATCGCCACTTCTCTCGCCAATCACGTTCACGCGCGACGATGTTCACACGCAATAACTTCAACGTGCAATAACGTTCACGCGCAACAACGTTCACGCGCAATAACTTTTACGTGCAACAACGGTCACTTTCCACAACATTCACGTGCAACAATGGTCACTCGCGACATAATTCACACGTAATAACGTTCACGCGCAGTAACGTTCACCCTGTTGCGGTGTACAGGATAACGCCTCCATGCACGAATTCCTTCCACCCACACTGTTGTCTACGCAAGAATGTTTATACGCAATCACGTCCACGAAATAATGTTGTCTACGCACAAGAATGTCGACAGCCGCGGTGTCTGTTGGCCGAGGCCACTGAGCCGGTGACCTGTATGAGAGGATGAATCGTGGATGAAGGAGCTCTCCGCTTCGTGGACTGCGTTTGCTTTCGCTCGCTAACAGTGAGCTTCTCCCGCTCGCGGCCACTACGCGCACACACACCAACGCTGCACGCACGCGCCCAAACACGTGACACGCTCGCACATCGCATGCACACCAACGCTGTACGCACGCGCCCAAACACGTGACACGCTCGCACATCGCACGCACACCAACGCACGCGCGCAACACGGACAACCTCACGCACGCGGCAGCGACGCGTGAGCCGGGCCGGTGCCTCCGCGCCGAGTTCCAGTGCCGGGCGGACGGCTTCTGCCTCCCGGGCGAGTGGGAGTGCGACGGGCACGCCGACTGCGACGACGACTCGGACGAGCACGTCGGCTGCCCCCCGCCCCCCGCCTGCCCCTCGGCATCCTCGGGCGGCGACCCCGCCGGCGACGGGGCCCCCGCGCGGGCCTCGTTCCGCTGCGACGACGGGCGGTGCGTGTCGGCCGCGTGGCGCTGCGACGGCGACCGCGACTGCCGCGACGGGAGCGACGAGCGCGGCTGCCCCGCGCCGGCGTTCGCCTGCCCCGCCGAGCGCCAGTGGGCCTGCCCCGGGCAGCGGGTGTGCGTGGCGCACGAGCGGCTGTGCGACGGCAAGAAGGACTGCCCCGACGGGGCCGACGAGTCCCCGCTGTGCAGTGAGTGTTCCGGCGCGCGGCCGTGACGGCGGCGGTGAGGGCAGCGGCAGTAACAACAGCAGTGAGAGCAGCGGCAGTGAGAGCGGCAACAGTAACTGCAGCAGTAAGAGCAGAAGCAGCAGCAGTGCAAATGTGAGCCACAGCAGCACCGCTCGCAGCAGCCTGCAGCCAGAGCTCTCCGGCATCTTTCCGAGTCCACTGCCATCCTACGATGCTCAGCAACGCCGGATGAAGCTAGTGCGGTGCCTGTAGCATATGTTATACAAGGGCCCTAAATAAAACTATATGAATATTAAAACACATTCTTTTTTTTTTTACTTGAATAGTAAAGTAATTGTATTTTTTCATTTGCTATACAGCCAGCTAATACGACAAATCGCTAACATTAAACACCCAGTCGTTCATAAAAGTTGAAGGCAGTATAGTATTATAATAACAGAGCAAGTGCAGAATCACTGAACCGCAATTGATAGCTTGAACGCATTTAGCGCGGGGCCCTTGAAAGTGCGGGTCCCGTAGCATTTGTAGCTACTTTTGCTACGAGGATAATCCGGCACTGATGCCCTGCGTCGCCAACGTGAGTGAGGTTATTGAGCGAAATGGAAAGTGATTGTGCGTGAAGATGGGCTGATGTGCAGGGCTTCATTGCAGCCGGGTTTGTCCTGGACAGTGAAGAGCCGGCACATCACATCCAGTATACAGTGGCGGCTGGTGATATTTATTTTTGGGGGGGCGCATTTTTTTTATTTTATTGAGGGGGGCAAATAAATATAAAGCAGTACCAAAAACCATTTTGACTACTTGAATATAAATTTTGATGATCTTTATTTACATTTCAGACCAAAAGAAGTACCAAAAAGCATGTTTCCTACTTGAACATAAATGTTTCTCTTTTATATACATTTCAGACCAAAGTACCAAAAAGCATGTTTCCTACTTGAACATAAAAACGTTAGTTTCATGCTATTATCAATATGGCTGCGGCTACTTTCATGACGTTTGCATTTGTCAGAGAGATGTTTGAGGTCTCTTACCCCCGTCGTTGTCCACAAAACTTCAGTGCCGACACTTTGAAATAAAAGACAGGGAAAACAAAAAAGAGAATTGCTAACATCACATCCAGCCAGCCACCTCCGTTTCTCATAACAAGCGCGGGTGAAGCTTCGTGTGTAGCTTCGTCCTCTGTCACTGGCCTGCTGCTGGATTTGTAAATCAGGTTGGTCCGGTCCGAGATCCTTTATCTTTTTTATTTCTTCCAGCGAAAGCCTTGTGAAAGGGTTTTTTTGTAAATAAATTACAGAATTTGGATGAACTGCTGCCATTGTTTACACAAAAAATTTGATCAGCCTAGCAAGTGTCAAAGTGGTGTCGCCTGCGCACTCGCAGTAGTGGCACAGAGCGTAAATTTGAATGACAGGTGACGAGAACCAATCAGATTGGATAAAATAACATGTATCCAATTCTGATTGGCCAGGGACGCAACGACTTGCGCCCCGAGGAGAATCTTTAAGAAACCAATTAGAGACCAGCTTCAGGTCACATGCTGTCCGAAAATTTAAAGTCTCACATAGACATCCATTTGTCCGGCGCCCCGCATGAAACACATTGAAAAACATAGAAAATAGTTGACCGATTAAAGCCAGTTTTTATTAAATGCTGATGCTTTTTTTACTACCAGCCGGCACATCGTATGAAAAAAATATTTTATTTATGTATTTTTATATAAATTTTGTATATGTATATTTCTTGAATATTGATGGGGGCGGCTGCCCCTGCGCCCTCTATTGGCGAGCCGCCACTGCCAGTATATCGCGTGCATTCTCCGCTCTACCGATGATCTGGGAAATATTGTGTGAGAAGTATATCCCCCGCCAATTCAAGTATTAACCCCTCGTGGCTGCCGGAGTTAGTGAATAGGCGCGACCCCCCCGCCCGCGTGCGTGCGCGCTCGCAGACCGCGACGACTGCGCCGTGAGCTCCGGCGGCTGCTCGGACGTCTGCGTGCAGGGCCCGTTCGGCGCGCAGTGCACCTGCGCGCCGGGCCTGCGCCTGCTCGACGACGGCAAGACGTGCGTGGACGAGGACGAGTGCGCGACGCCCGGCGCCTGCAGCCAGCGCTGCATCAACCGGCGCAGGTCGTTCCGCTGCCACTGCGAGCCGGGCTACGTCCTGCAGCCCGACGGCCGCTCCTGCAAGGCCACGGGTGAGCACGGGACACTGCCCGAGGTGCGGTGGCCGCGATGCCTCGGTGTCGCGGCGCTACGATGGCGAGGAGATGTTAACTACCTCACCTGGTATACAGGAGGTCGTGGGTTCGATCCCAAACCTGATGCCTGCTGTATATTTGGAGTTTGCGTGTTCTCCACGTGGTCGCATGCATTTTTCTCGGGGTCCTCCGATTTTTCTCTCCACGTGTGTTTAGAGTATGTGGCTGCTATAGTCGACCGTGATAAGTCACTTTGTTGGGCCATCGCTTGTGGCGAGTTCGCTTCTGTAAAAGAGCTGAGTAGCTCAGTGGGCCTTAACTGGTAAAATGCGCGCTCAGTGCCCGTGCCATCTGCTGCCCTGCTCGCCCCGGCTGTGTGAGCGAGAGCCGTGCCCGGTGTTGTTCGTCATCCGGAGACAACGGTGGAGTTTCAACCCGGCCTCGACGCGTGTCGTCCGTTCTCTCGTGCTCTCGGTTTTTGACATTAGCGCCTGGACATCATCCCCTCGGACAACAGCGGATTTATTCATATAAGCAGCGAGGTGCTTTGTAAACGTAATTTGTTATCACTATTGAGCATACTTTTCGATTTAAAGCTTTCGTGACCTGCATTTCCCATAAATATGCTAAATTTCTCTTGATATGCAAATTATTTTGTCAAGGCGCCCTCTCCCCCCCTTCCAACCCAACTTAAATATATGCTCCAAGCATGGTGCTGTTTCATTCAGACGCTGTCGCCTCGACAGATCTGGTTTTCACCTGAGGACGGCTGCTTGCGTTGTGGCCGAAACGTGAGAATTATTTTATTATGTTTTATTTTTATTATTTTATTCCTTCCCTTCTACGTGACTTTACCGAAAGAACCAAGAAGATTGACCTTACTCTTTCGGTAAAGTCACGTAGACAGAAAACTAATATTTCTGCAGTCACGAAAGCTTTAAGTCAAGATTACTATTGAGCATTTACGCACTGGTCGGGGGGGGGGGCGCCATGTTTCGCGTCCCACCCTCCCAGCCAACAACTGTGCAGACACATGGTTAATTGAGCAGCGACCCCCACGTGTCACCGAAACCCCCTTAATCCACACGAGTCGGGAGACACCTTTCATTTGCCCTTTGCCGCACACGCCGGTCAAACCGACGCGTCTCCTTCTCTCAACCGAATGAGCCAAATTGAAGTGACAGGGAGTCCAATCATTGGTGACTGTGAGGAGAACTCGCTGCGCCTGACGAGGGAAAGCCCAGGGTCTGAGTGGTGTCAGCTGAGTATCTCTGCCCAGCCACCTCTATCACCACACAGGCTGTACTACACCAATTGGAATCTTCATCATCATCAAAAATAATCGAAGTTGCAGCGACTTCGCCATTCTGCTCGGTCGCTTCGCTCGTTCATCACCCCATGGACGAGCGTCGATCGGCGACGGCGGCGGTGACGGTGGCGGTCGTGGTGGTGTCCTTCACCCGTGCCGGCAGGTCCCGGGCCGGCGCTGCTGCTGGTGTCCACGCGGCATGCGGTGCTGGAGTTGGAGCTGGGCTCGGCGGCGCCGACGCTGCAGACGCTGGTGGACGGCGCGGCCGGCCTGGTCGGCCTGGACGTCCACTGGGCCTTGGGGCGTCTCTTCTGGGCCGACTCGGTCGCCGGGCAGCTGTGGAGCTCCTCGCTGTCGAGACACAACCGCACGCTGGTGCCGCCCCCACTCACACTCCTCGCATGCGGTGACGCAGCGGTGGTGTTGGTGACGGTGGTGACGGTGGTGGTGATGGTAGTGGTGTTGGTAGTGGTGTTGATGGTGGTAGTGACTGACGGTGATGTTGATGGTAGTGATGGTAGTGGCGTTAACGGTGGTGGTGGCGTTAACAGTGGTGGTGGTGGTGGCGTTAACGGTGGTGGTGGTGGCGTTAACGGTGGTGGTGGTGGCGTTAACGGTGGTGGTGGTGTTAACGGTGATGGTGGTGGCGTTAACGGTGGTGGTGGTGGCGTTAACAGTGGTGGTGGTGTTAACAGTGGTGGTGGTGGCATTAACGGTGGTGGTGGTGGCATTAACGGTGGTGGTGGTGGTGGTGGCGTTAACAGTGGTGGTGGTGGCATTAACAGTGGTGGTGGTGGCATTAACAGTGGTGGTGGTGGCATTAACGGTGGTGGTGGTGGTGGCATTAACGGTGGTGGTGGTGGTGGTGGCGTTAACAGTGGTGGTGGTGGCGTTAACGGTGGTGGTGGTGGCGTTAACAGTGGTGGTGGTGGCGTTAACAGTGGTGGTGGCGTTAACAGTGGTGGTGGTGGTGGTGGCGTTAACGGTGGTGGTGGTGGTGGTGGTGGCGTTAACAGTGGTGGTGGTGGCGTTAACAGTGGTGGTGGTGGCGTTAACAGTGGTGGTGGCGTTAACAGTGGTGGTGGTGGTGGTGGCGTTAACGGTGGTGGTGGTGGTGGCCGCAGGTGCTGGGGGGCGGAGTGGTGGGCGTGGAGGGCGTGGCCGTGGACTGGGTGGCAGGTAACCTGTACTGGGCGGACAGCGTGCTGGAGTCGCTGCAGGTGGCGCGGCTCGACGGCACCCACCGAGCGACGCTGCTCAGCGACAACGTCACGAGCCCGCGGGGCCTCGTGCTCGACCCGCGGAACCAGTGAGATCCGTCGCCCGCCCTCCGCGCACCGCCCGCGAGGCCGCTCCTCCTGTCCCCGACGGTCTCTGAGGCCGCACGGGGGAACCGTTGCCATCTTCGTTGTTCCCTCCTTTCCGCAGGTCCCGCCTCGTGTTCTGGTCGGACTGGGGCCGTCGGCCGAGCATCGAGCGCGCCAGCATGGACGGCCGCTTCCGCCGCGTGCTCGTGTCGCACAAGCTCTACTGGCCCAACGGGCTGGCGCTCGACTACGCCACGGACACACTCTACTTCGCCGACGCCTACCTCGACTCGCTCGACTCGTGCGACTTCAACGGCGAGCACCGCCGGCAGATCCTCGCCGGGGACCACGTGAGTCGCTCCGCGCCGCCCGCGAGACCGCGCCGCCCGTGGCGTCGTCCTGAGGGTGATTGGCACCGCTTGCTACGTGAGTTGCCATGGAAATGGCTTCACCTTGTCACACGAAGCTGGTAGCACGTTAGGAATATGACCCGGAAAATAACAAAAAGCACCAGTTTGGAAATAACACAAAGCGCTTGTTTAAGAATCGGTATGGCGCAGGACTAAATTGAATTTGGTGAACATCGCAAATAGCTGTGAGTGATGACACCCCAAGACTCGTATTGCTTGTGACTGTATATTGATGAAAATACCAGGCAGTGACGAAATGAATCATAACGATGGGGATGATGATGATGACATTTGGTAAATGGCGACGTTCTGCAGCTGTTGCAGCACCCGCATGCTCTGGCGGTGTTCGAGGACTGGGTGTACTGGACGGAGCGGCACACGGGTCGCGTGGTGCGCGCTAACCGCTGGCACGGCACCAACACCAGCGTCGTCCTGGAGGGGCTGGAGCAGCCGCTGGCGGCCGTGGTAGTGCACCCAGTCCGGCAGCCCCCGGGTGAGCCCTCGCCCACCCGCCCCCGTTGCTGCCACGCACATCACCCAGAAAACAACTAAGACAAAGATCCCCCGTATAATCTATATTTGAAGTTTTCGTGACTGCAGGGATCCATACTCTTTGGGTCTTTCGGTAAAGTGACGTAGATATAAAACAAAATAAATTAAATCACTGATTTAATGAAATTAAATCACTGATTAATTTATTTTATATCTACGTGACTGATTTAATTAAATCACTGATTTAATTAAATTAAATCACTGATTTAATTTATTTTGTTTTATATCTACGTGACTTTACCAAAAGAACCAAAGAGTATCCCCCGTATAGCCTTCTAACATGCTGTTGGGGCAAGTGCTGTCAGCGAACACCTGTCAAGGCTGACGTGGCACACGAGGCATGGGTGGCCAGCACCACGCCCCGGACGCCTTTGTCTTCCTCAGTGCTGATGTTTACACACAGCACCCGGTACAAGGCTAAGTCTACCTAGGGGAGACCCAGAACAGGTTCAAAGCACAGTGTGTTAAATACTGCACCGCCGCCACACACACAAATGTGTACGCGCATCATTAACCACCGTCTACTGAGGCTGCGTGTGCAGCGTTGTGGGCAATGTTGTTGGCCTGGAATATCTGGCCACTGGGCATTTCCCCTGTAAAGTCGCTCCCGGAGGTGGACCACCACACACATGGGGCAAAACCTCAGCATCCGTGGGGCTGGGAAAGGATCAACAAATCCCAGAACTGGCTTGACAAACAGATGTCTGATTGCCCATTGGCTAGGTCCGGCCGTGGTTTTGGGGAATGTTGTTATTGTGCTGACCGGCTCGCTGACCGGCGTACGTACGTGCGTGCGTGTGTGTACGCAGCATGGAACCCGTGCGCCAGCAACCCGTGCAGCCACCTGTGCCTCCTCTCCTCCATGCGGCCGTACTTCTTCTCGTGCGCCTGCCCCTCGGGGTGGTCCCTCGCCACGGACGCTCACGCCTGCGCCAAGGGTAGCAGCGCTAGCTTGAACGCCGCACTGTGACGCCGCGACACACACACCACGCGGCGATCCTGCGATGCGACGCGGCACCCTGGCCACGATGTTAGAACGCACTGCTCTGCCACGGTGGGATCAAAATTGCGATTTGTAACACGCACAGTATTTCACAGACGTGAATGACCGAAACTCTGGGGCACAGAGCCAAGCTCGGTGTCACTTTAAAAAGCCAGGAGGGAGAGTTGGGGGCCTTTAAGAAGAGATGGGCTATTTAAGTGTCTCTTTAAAGTCGATGTAGGCTGTGAATGCACAGCAGCGGCGACGACAATGGTCGTGTTCCAGACGGTGGGGGCTGGCACGGAGAAACTTAAACGAAACTATTTTTTTTTCACCAGATAAGGCCCACCGAGCTACATGTGGCTCTTGTTCAGAAGCGACCTGGCGATCACAAATGACAGCGCAACGTAGTGGCTTATCACGTGTAACTTCATAGCAGTCAAATACTCTCAATGCCTGTTTCTAAATGTGGAGGGAAAAACTGTGGGACCCGGAGAAAAATCCACACGACCACGGGGAGAACACGCAGGCGTCAGGGTTGGCATTGAACTCCAGGACAGGCAAGACTCGGCAGTGTCGTTCCTCCTTCTTGGGATAGACAGGAGGAGGCTATGAGTCGCGCCACTACAGCGGGGAGAGTTCCACCGCGAGCTGTGGTGCAGAGCAACGGGAGCGAGAGAGACACGGCGGAAGACCGATGCTCCGACGTGGCTCGACGGTGCTGTGCGACGACGCAGCGCAAATCCGCGAGGGCCGCTCGAGCTGCACGTTGGCCGTCCCCGTGTGTGCTCTAGATGAGCAGCCCTTCCTCATGGTGGTGCGAGAGCGCGTGATCTTCGGGGTGCCGCTCGACCCCTCCGTGAAGACCAATGACGCCATGGTGCCCATCTCGGGCCTGCACGGCGCCCTGGACGTGGACTTTGATGAGAGAGAAGGCTTCCTCTACTGGGCGGAGAGCGCGGTGAGTTGTGCACACCGCTGATGCTGTGTCTGCTCGGTTCGTGGGTCAGAGCAGGAGACCGTGGCGCGCATCGTCTCCGGCTGTGAAGTCCGTCAGGGCGTGCCGGGCGGACTGGTTGTCGCCCGGCACGTGCTGGGGGAGGAGGAGGCTGTCTCGTGGTGCTGTGGCTACGTGGAGCTGACGTCCACCCAGACAGCATATAACATCGACATACGACATCTGTATTTATTAACCTTTTTATTTCCCCCGTGTATCTGGTGCTCTCACTGTGTTAAAGCGTTTGCTAAATAAATCGGTCCGAGATTCCCTCCACTCGGCCAGGTAAGATTCCTTAACAGTGGCCATCACATTCACGAGTAGGTAGGGAAACGGCCGAATCACTACTGCTGTGCGTGTCTGCGTGCCTGCGTGTCTGCGTGTCTGTGTGTCTGCGTGTCTGCGTGTCTGCGTGTCTGTGTGTCTGCTAGCCTTCAACGCTTCAAAGTGCATCTTTGTGGAGAATGGCGGCTGTTATTGTTCGTCTGCGAATGTGTGTTTCAGTGAAGAGTGACGTTGCAGTGGTTATCGCACTGCGCTATAAACCGGGCAACCCGAGTTCGATTTCCAAACACGGCTAAAATCGGTGACAAAAATCTGAACCGGCCCTGGGTCTCTCCTCTCCTAGGTCAACACGGCCTCGTGCCGTGTGTAAACATCAGCACTGGGGAGCCAAGGGCAGCCAGGGGTGGTGCTGCCAACCCAATCTCTCATGCGCCATGCCGGCCTTCGCTCTCAGCGCTTGCCCTAACATCCTGTGCAGGCTATACGGGGGTCATCTTACGTCTTCATCTTATTTACCCGCAGGGTTCGATTCAGCGCGTGCGCACGGATGGCACGGAGCGCGCCGAGTTCGCTCCGGCCGCAGCGCTGGGCGTTCCTGCCGCCCTCGCCCTGGACCGGATCTCACGCAACCTGTACTTCACCAACACGCAGGGCCTCTCCATAGAGGTGCACCCCTCCCTCCCGCCGGGCCCCGCAGCACTGCCATGACTCGTAGAGATGTGGACACTAACTGAGCCACGTAAGGGCTCTAAGAAGCACAACCCCTAAACCACGTCCACCGCGCGAACCGTGCCAGCAGATGTGGTCCCTTGATGCGCAAATGGAACATGAACGACTCTCCGGTGTGCGACTGTGGTCACGAGGAACAGAACAATGGGGCGTGTCACGAGCTCAATGTTTGATCACAAACACGGAGGAGGAGGCATCATCAGAGCGATGATTCACCACTCGACTACTCCCAACAATGTCCATGTTTATTTAGTCTATTCCTTCCCCCGCACCTCAGATTAGCAGAGTTGGCTACGTACGTTGCGAAAGAAGTTCAACATACACGCATCCAATGTATGGTTGTTGCTCCAAGGGCCATTTGGATATTTATAACATCATTCGTGGGCCATACAAAATTATCAATTAAAAAAATATCCCGTTATATTTGGTCAAACATTTAATTAACTCACCCCTAATGTGATGGCTGGAACTGTTTCTCTTTGGCGATGCGTGGTGATGTTAGCTGGTGTTGATGATGTTGCTACTCGCAACTGCTTTTCCAGGTTTGCTCCTAGATTTATTGAATTTCGAGTCCCGCCTGCGGTTGTCTTGGCAGGGCCAGAGACCAAATGATTCCGCGGGCCTCATACGGCCCGCGGGCCTCATACGGCCCGCGGGCCTCATACAGCCCGCGGGCCTCGTACGGCCTGCGGGCTGAACGTTCCCCACCTCGGCTCTAGATCAACATCGGCCGTACGGATAATATTTTGGCTCCCTCGGTAGGCCATTCTCTGAACCACGGGGTGATGCACCGTTCTGCCAGAGGTTCCATGTGGATTCTGCATCTCATGACATCACGTTGGCAGCACATTGGGAAAGAAAAACGTATTGATTAGGACCGTAAAATGACTTAACTGAGCACGAGTGAGTGTGGCCTGCATGGATGTGACGTTAAGTTTGACGTGCCAAAGAAACCTCCAATAACTGTCGCGCTGCGTTTTCCATGCCAATGTTTGTGACGGAAGCCGTGCGGGGTCTCCCTTCAGGTGGTGCGGCTGGACGGGGGCCAGCGCTACCGGCGAACGCTCATCACCAGCACCGGCGACGCCGCGGGCACCGGCCGCCCCGTCGGCATCGCCGTGGACCCGGCGCGGGGGTTCGTACGGCGCTCGGTCCCCCGTCTGCTCGCGCAGGAGATGCCGGTGCCGGTGCAGTGAATTGCCCGGCGCAGGCGCGCGGGCGCGTTGTGTTTGTGTGTGCGCGTTACGCGCGTCGTTGCGCGTCTGTGCACAAGTACGAATACTTCACGTGTGTGCGTTCCTGCGCGTGTAAATTGTTGCATGTGTATGCGGGGAGCGGTGGCGTAGTGGTTGGCGCATTGCGCTACGAATCAGACGACACGCGTTCTATGCCCGCTCATAACTCATAGCATTGGTGGGATATCTGAATCGGTCCTGGGTCTCCTCTAGGTCGACTCAGCCTTAAATTAATACCTGGTACGGTAGTAGGTTTTTACCCTTTTAAACTGGTACAAAACTGACACCTTTATTCAAGGCATCATGTTTGCAATAACCACAACACAAGTAGTCAAAAAAGCAAACAAAAAGAAGCAACTCTGATAATGAAAAATAATATGCACTGTCCTTGAAGTTGATTGGTCCACACCCGAGACCCGAGACGGCTTTCTTTAGAGCCTAGTCCCCATTGGTGTTGGACCAGATGACACCAGAAGGCGTACAACTCAAACACAGTGCAATATCAGAGTATTGAGAGCTCGGGATAAGCATTTACACTATGAGATCTCTTTTACCAGTGGCAAAATATAGTAGTAGGTTTTTACCCTTTTAAACTGGTACAAAACTGACACCTTTATTCAAGGCACCTGGTACGGTGTTTAAACATCAGCACCGAGGAGACAAAGGCGGCCGGGTGAGGTGTTGTCCACACACTCGTGTGCTGTGCCAGCCTTCATAGTTGCTCGCTAACAGTCTGTAAAAGGCTATATGGGGGATCTTTGTACTTACATGTGTTGTTGCGTGTGTTGTTGCGTGTGTGCTGGCTGCCCTGCGCAGCATGCTCTACTGGGCAGACCAGGGCACGGACAGCGGGGCCGCCCCCAAGATTGCAAGCGCGCACATGGACGGCTCGCACGCCCGCACGCTCTTCTCCTCCGAGCTGAGCCGCGTGGAGCAGCTGGCGCTCGATGTGGGGGCGCAGACGCTGTACTGGACCGTGGTGGGGCGCGGCGTGGTGAGCCGCAACCCCTCCCAGGGCACGCACAGCCCCGGCTCGCTGCCCCGACCCTCGGCCCCGACTCTCGGCAGGCATTACAATCCAAGGCAATGTGGATTCACGCAGCGTCTGAATGCGACCGCGTCTCAGGACGATGTGCAGAAGCAGTGGGCGGCCTTGTAGGCGGGGGGCAGTACCAGCCAAACAAAAAACGAATTGCGCTCGTCGCAGACACCGCTGTCGCCCCGCGAGGACGCGTGGCGGCACGTTCGTGCCGGCCTGTTTCACCGGCGCTCCCCCCCCCACCCCCTACCGCCACCGCCCCCAGATAGAGAGCGGCAGCGTGTCCGGCACGGGCCGCGTCGTGCGCGTGTCGGGGCTGTCGCGTCCGCGCGGCCTCGCCGTGCACGCCGGGCTCCTCTACTACGCCGACTCCGACTTCGAGGCGGTGGAGCGCGTGGACGGGATCGCGGGACGCAGGGTCGCAGGCCGTTGTCGTGAGAGCCAACCTGGCTGGGCTGCGTGGCCTGAGGGTTCACCACCGCGACGGTACGTGTCGAGCGCCCCGCGGCGAACCTCCCCTGGGAACGATTCTGGCTGCCGCCGGTCGCCGCGTGGCAGCCAACGGCGAGGCTGAACGATCCTCTTCCTCCCCCTCGCATCGCTCGCTCACCCAGCGCTCTCTCGGCGGGGCCTGGTGTGCTCGGGTTCCTTATCGGATCTCCTTCTCCCAGGCACCTTTTTCCGTATGAATGGGTGAGCACGACCGTTGTCACCCGCGCAGACTCGGCGGGCGGCACCAACGGCTGCAGCGGCGGCGGCGCCTCCCCGAACGGCGGCTGCGAGCAGCTGTGCCTGCCCGTGCCGGGCGGCGCGCGGGCGTGCGCGTGCACGCACGGCTTCCGGCTGGCGGCGGGCGGGCGCTCCTGCCTCGCACACGACTCCTTCGCGGTCGTGGCCCAGCGCTCGGGCATCCGGGGCTTCGACCTCGACGGGACGACCCACGGGGAGGCCGTGGTGCCCGTCGGCGGAGCAGGTGAGCGGGAGACGCGGCCGGCGGGGCGGGGGACGTCCGACGTTGTTTTCGCGCGCGCGCCGGAGCCGCCCCGCAAGCCGCGAGCGACGCG
The DNA here is from genome assembly GCF_015708825.2 of Lethenteron reissneri. Lineage (NCBI taxonomy): Eukaryota > Metazoa > Chordata > Hyperoartia > Petromyzontiformes > Petromyzontidae > Lethenteron > Lethenteron reissneri. The sequence goes on along the minus strand of NC_083798.1, from coordinate 9,953,339 downwards.
CGCGCGGCCTGTGCCCAGGGCGCGACGTGGTGGCGGTGGCGGTGGACGTGCGGAGAGGACGCGTCTACTGGGCGGACGGACCCGCCGGGGGCCACGGCGGCGTCCGGAGCATCGAGAGGGACGGCTCGGCGCTGGAGGACGTCGTCGCCACGGGCGTCGGCGCCCAAGGGATCCGCGGCATCGCCCTGGACTGGCTGTCTGGTGAGTCGGTCCAGCCTCGGACACTCTACCTGCACTGTTTACAGAACGGCTATCCTGTTCACAGGAAGTATGTTTCGTCTGCACGAACTGTGATTCGGTGACTGGAGTGAACCACTCTCAATAAGGCTCAAAATTCTATACAGCAGTGGCAAACGCAAAAGTGGTGAGCTTTGGAAAGAGATCAAAGTGAAATTTGTGGATTTGTGACGATAAATTTACATTTAATCTTTGAGTCGTGTCACCAAGGCGCTGACTGAGCACCGATCCGACGAACATCGCGCGACGCCACCGACCCCGCACCCTCATCGCCCCTCGGCCTCCGCTCTCCCCGTCTCCACAGGCAACCTCTACTTCAGCAACGCGTTCCATGCCGAGACGCTGCTGGAGGTGTTGCGCGTGGGCACGCCGTTCCGCGCCGTGCTGCTGCGCGCGCGCGGGCAGGAGCCGGCGGAGCTGGCCGTGGACCCCCGGGCACGCCGCCTCTACTGGCTGTCGGGCGGTCCCGGCGCGCGCCTCCTGGAGCGCTCGCTGCTGGACGGCGCCGAGCGGCGCTCGCTGCTCGCCGACGGGCTGGTGGCGCCGCGCGGCCTGGCGGTAGACGCCGCCAGCGGCCTCATCTACTGGGCCGACCCGGGCGCCGACGAGATCGGGCGCGTGGGGTCCGACGGGCAGGGCCGTGCCACCGTGCGGAGGGGTAGCCGCTACCCCGCGCCCTGGGCCGTCGCCGTCGTGGGGGACCGGCTGCTGTGGCTGGACCGCAACCTGCGCAAGGTGCTGCGGGTGAGAACCGGCGGCGCTCGCGATCGCGACGGGCCGAGCCAAAGGGTCGCTCGTTTGTCCGAGCTTAACCGTAACAATCCTGAATCGATTGAAGTGCCTCGGCGCTGAACGGAAATCCTCGTGTTGCCCCCCCACCCCTCCCGGCAGACGAGCAAAGAACCGTCGGAGGGAGACGTGCAGGCGGAGGTGATCCGCGATGAGCTGAGCGAGCTGAGCGGCCTCGCCGTGTTCCACGCGCTGGTGCAGCCCGACCACCCCAACCCCTGCCGCTCGCTCGAGCAAGGCAACAGCAGCAGCAGCGCCGGCAACATCAGCGGCGTTGCCGGCACGTACGGACCCGACCCCGGGGTCTGCTCCCAGCTCTGCTTCGCGATGCCGGGCGGCGCATGGGAGCGGCGTTGCGCGTGCTGCCAGCGGGCAGCTGGCGGCGGACGGCGTGACGTGCGCGACGTCGCTGGACGGGGAGCTGCTGCTGCTGGCGCTGGAGGAGGGCGGCGTGCACTCGCTCGGCCTGGACCCGGACCCGGACGGGCGGCGCCCGCCGCCGTTCGGCCCCGTGGCGGCCGGGCTGGCCACCGTGGGGCTGGACGCCGACGCCGCCGCCGGGAGGGTGTACTTCACGCACAGCCTCGGCCACGGCCACGTGGGGCTGGCGCGATTCGACCTGTCCGGCGCGGACGGGACGGCCCCCGACATCACCAACATCACCTCCAGTGCGTGGGTGCGGGCGTGGGCGCGGTGCCGGTCGCACCGCCGGCCCGTGCAGGCCTACGTAGGTGCTCGCTTACAGCACTTGTCCCGAAAGCCTATGTAGGCTATACAGGTATCTTTGTAATTGTGGGCATAGTTGATTGGATTTCAGGCACATTTCTCAGATATCTCTTTAAACTAAACTATTTAAATTTCACCAGGTAAGGCCCACTGAGATGCACAGCTCTTTTTAAGAAGCAACCTGGCCACAAATGGTTGCTCAACGAAGTGGCTTATCACGTGGAAATTTATAGCAATCAAATACTCTAAATGCATGATTTTAAATGTGGAGAGAAAAACCGGAAGACCCGGAAAAAAATCCACACTACACCGGGGAGAACATGCAAATTCCAAATATCACAGGCGTCAGGGTCGGTATCGAACCCACAACCTGCTGTATACCAGGCGAGGTAGTTAACATCTCGCCACCGCGGCGCCCTTTCCCCCCAAGCCATTCGCAATGCCTTTGTTAAAAAGGCGACACAAATGTGATGATTGCGTGTCCACAGCACCGTTCGCGGTCGGCAGCGTCAGCCTCGCGTGCGACCTTTAACGCCGGGGCGCTCTCGCTGACCCCCCATGCCCTCGCCCCTCCACCCCCATCCCGCCGGGGCCACCAGTGGAGAGCTCGCGCGAGGACCTGGCGTTCGACTGGGTGAGCCGGCGCCTCTTCTACAGCGACTTCAAGGGGCAGCTCATCGCCTCCATGAGCCTGGAAGGCACCGAGCACACGGTGATCGCCCGGGTGTCGCACCCCCTCGCCATCGCGCTGCACCCGTGCCGCGGGTGCGTCTCCTCTGCCGGCTCCGGGGGAAAAGTCTCGCGTCCCTAAGCATCGCCCCCCCCTCAAGATGCTCACTCGGAAGCTGATCTTTAGTCTTAATCGTCACCTATCGTCGTCGTCATCTGCTCCAAATGCGATTGCTGATTTTAAACTTCTGACTCATCTCAGCCAACTCAATTGTAACGCAAATTTAAATTGGTCGCATTGTATTGGCTGGGTGAACTCATCGCCATCGTAGGCGGCAGCGCTGAATGTGACTATATGGCCACGCTACGTGATTCTGATTGTTATTAATTTGGAATACAATTATAATGAATGTGCAATTTTAAATTAGCTTTTCATTTTTTTCGCTTTTCAGATTTGTATTCTTGATGATTCAATTGAACCGCTCGGATGTTGAAATCAAACGTCAGATTTTATGACCCAGGACGTTCTTGCGATTTCCATCTCCTGGTGAAATACGCTTCGATCCTCCACGCTCGATACCCCCACCAACATAAGCGGCAGGCTGATGATTTATAAACCCTTGTGCCGCTTAACCGATTTTCAAACAAAAAAAAGGGCCGGAAATGTTTCGCCCCCATAAAATGTTGCGAGTAGCTTCAAAAAAATCAGGAACGGTTAAATAATCCAATAATCATCAGCCGCCCGCTTACATCGGTACGGCTGGCGAGTGTGCCTCTGCCGCAACTCGTGTCCGCACGTGCCGCGTGAACGTTCGTGTACACGCGTGCGTGCGTCTGCGTGCGTGCGTGCGCTTGGGCGCGTGTGCAGCTACGTGTACTGGACGACGTGGAGCCCTCACCCCGTCATCGAGCGCGCAACCCTGGCCGGCAACTTCCGCACGAGCATCGTCAACACCAGCCTCGCGTGGCCCATCAGCCTCACCATCGACCTGCCGGACGGCATGCTCTACTGGGCCGACGCCTACCTGTACGCACGAGCCACTCCCACTGCACTGCGGGACACCTCACTGCACTCACGCTGCCCGTTGATTGTGTGCACACTACAAACACACGAAACACTTACAAAGACCAAGATTCCCCGTGTGCCCTTAACAGACTATTGGGGATAGTGCTGTTAGCGAGTAGCACCTATGAAGGCTGGGCATGGCACACGAGGGAGTGGGTGGCCAGCACCACGCTGCACCAGGTACTCATTTAAGGCTGAGTCGACCCAAGGGCTGGTTTAGATAATTGTCACTGGTGTTGGCTGTGACCGGGTATCGATCTCGGGTCGGTGGGATCATGGCGCAGGGCGCTTACTGCGACACTCCTGTTCCCCACACATGATGCACACGCACACACAACCACACAGTTGCCGTGTACACACACACCGTGCGAGCGCCCTGTACACACACTGCATGGACTGCATCCTGCTAACCTTGGTCACATGGCCAGTGATAGCAGCCAGTCATCGGCGGCTCTTTAGCCAACGCCGGCTCCGCGTGCCACTAACCTCCAGGCAGAGGATCGAGCGCGCCTCACTGTCTGGCTCGCACCGAGAGCTGGTGCTGGGCTCGCTGGCGTTCCCGTGCGCGCTGAGCGTCCACGGGCAGCACATCTACTGGACGGACTGGGAGGATCGCGCCGTGTTCCGCGCCAGCAAGCACGACGGCTCCGGCCGCCTCGCGCTACTGCGCGACCTGCCCCACCGGCCGTCGGCCCTCAAGGTGATGGCGCGGTCGCGCCAGCCGGCGTGCGACAACCCCTGCCAGCGCTTCAACGGGGGCTGCAGCCACGTGTGCGCGCCAGGTGCGTGGGCGCCGTCGCCAGGACGTGGGGAGCGGGGGAGGTGGGTGGGGTGCTACGATGGCGGTGGTGCACAAGCACACAATCTTTCATCGGTAAATGTGTTTACTGGCACGAACCGTTATATTCTTAGGTTTTTTCGGTAAAGTCACGTAGGTAAAAAATTTAAATTAATAAAAGTTTTTTTATTTTATTTTACTTGTATTAATTTTAATTTTTTACCTACGTGACTTTACCGAAAAAACCTAAGAATATGAATCCTTGCAGTCATGAAAGCTTAAAATCTAGAACGAACCGTTATGTTGGACAGCAGCTCACTGAGTCCATCCTTAAGCCTTCTCGCTCAGTGACAAATATTTCAACTGGTTTCCAATGAGAAGGAAAGGAGCAGGGGGACGTCGTGTGAGTGAGGGTTGGTACTGTTGTATATATAAATTTCGCAGTGCCGTGAAGCCTTCTGGATTAATCAACGAAGCGAGAGTGAATTGAACTACGCCCTATTCGTACCGAGTGTGCAGGGCCCAGCGGGCCGGAGTGCCAGTGTCCCATGGAGGGCAGCTGGGTCCTGGCGAACAAGGACCGAGACTGCGTGCCCAGCGAGGCGGCGCCGTGCCCGCACTTCTTGTGCGGGAGCGGGCGCTGCGTGGCGGAGAGGAGCACGTGCGACGGGCGTGATGACTGCGGGGACGGCAGCGACGAGACGGAGAGGCTCTGTGGTGCGGCGCCAGCACGGCACTCTCGCTCGTTCGCTCGCTCGTTCGCTCGTCGTCGTCATCTTCATCACGACCCTGATCGTTGCTTTTATCATGGCGCGGTCATTATCGTCATCCTGATCGTCATCGTTGTTATTGTGTAGTCTGAGATTTCACTGAGCAGCGGTGGTACACGCCATCTCGTCGGGGAGTAAAGCCTTGTCACCCTTGTCTGACGATGTACCGCGTGCGCCCCGTACCGCGTCGCCATCGGCGGCACGCGATCCACACGCCCGCTCACCCTCCTCCGCGCTCCTCTCCCCCCGCCACCCGGCGCCGCCAGCGCTGCGCACGTGCGCGGCCACCGACTTCGTGTGCGACAGCGGGCGCTGCCTGTCGTACGCGCACCGCTGCGACTTCCGCGACGACTGCGGTGACGGCAGCGACGAGCGGGGCTGCGCCCACTCGGCGTGCGACCCCACCGCCGAGATCACGTGCGCCAACGGGCGCTGCGTCGCGCTCGAGTTCGTGTGCGATGGCGCCGACGACTGCCGGGACAACGCGACCACAGACGAGCGCGACTGCCGTGAGTTCCCACGCTGCCATCTCACGCCTCTCCGTCTCTTCTCGGGCGGTCTCCGTGGGCAGGGTCATGGACGCCCCACCTCTGAATCCCCGGCTATTCGTGCTGTCCACTCCACGCCCCTGTTCAAATCTAAGTTCAAGAATCCTCGGCCTACGATTGGCTGCCTCTTCCTCTGGGGCCCCTCTTGGCTGGACTACGGCAGGGCATTGGGAATAGAAGAGATGCCGAAATAAATGCACTCAACGTCCAATCAATTCCGAAGCATTTTATCTCCCGACAAATGCTTATCCTTACATGCGATACCTAAATGTGAATGTGCTTTAAGTGACTCAACCGAATGCAATTTCTATTTGTGCAAGGTTCAATTGTTAATGCATCTCAAAACGTTTCAGCCACGCCTGAGAATATGACGTGGAGAAAGAGGCGCGCTTTGTAAGATTGAGCTGCGCCGGGCGGATCGTGAGCTGCGGCGTCTCTCGTGTCTCGCCGGCGCCCGTCTAGCCGTGACCAGCTGCCTGCCGGGCTACGTGCGGTGCCAGACGAGCAGCCGGTGCGTGCGGCGCGCGTACCTCTGCGACGGCGACGACGACTGCGAGGACCGCAGCGACGAGAACCCCGCGTTCTGCCGTGAGTCCGCGGGTCCCCGCGTCCACACGCTCGCGCCGTGTACGCATGCGCCAACCCGCTCGACTTGTGTGTACGACGATGACAGTGATGATGATTATTACGACGACTGACAGTGGCGATGATGATGATGATGATGATGATGAAAATAATAACACTGGTTACAATTGGTGCAAATGATGATGGTGATGATGACATTTATGACGACAATGATGATGATGATGATTTTTCCTTGTCCGCGTGACGTGCGCTGCTCGCCGCGTCGTGGGACAGTGGGGGTGTCGTGCCCCCCGGAGGATTTCCGCTGCAAGGTGGGCCGCTGCGTGCCGCTGTCCTGGGTGTGCGACGGCACGGCCGACTGCGCCGACTCCTCGGACGAGCCGCACTCCTGCAGTAAGCGCGCTCGCTTCTCCGCAGCGCGGGGCCGTCAACGCCCGTGGGTGACGGTGCCCATGGTCGCGGACAGGTGGTAGTTGCTGGCATGGCGGAGCGCATTAATTTTGTGTTCTGGGTAATTATGACCGGGGATCCATCTCAGCCGGATCCGTCTGGGTCGGTGACCCAGAACATATTTCCACATCCCTTTTGCTGTGGTTGTGGCTACGACCAGTCACCCTGTTAGAGATTAAGTCTTTCTCACAATGACGATGGTGACAGTTACGGCGATGATTTTTGTTGGCCTGTGCGATGGTAGAGATAGTGTCACAGTGTCACCGCTCTCGGCGGTTGTGCTCGTTCTGACAGAAGTGATTGTGTTGCTGCTACTGCTGCTGTTGCTTGTGCTGGTTAGTGCTATGTGTTGTGATGGTGCTGCCGGCGCACCTGCTGATGCTGTTGGCGCTGGTTGCGATTGCGATGGTGACGCTAGTAGTGCCGATGGAGATTATGTTTGCCGGTAGCGATGGTTCTCCCGGAGCTGCCGGCCGTGGCGCTGGCGCTTCTGCCGGTGCTGCCGGTGGCAGTGACGCCGCGAGTACTTTCTGCCGTCGATGAAGATGCCGTTGACGTCACTGGCGGTGCCACGCACGCCGTGTGCGCTAGGTGCGCTGGAGCGAACGTGCCACGCGGACCAGTTTGCGTGCGCCAGCGGGCGCTGCGTCCCGGCCGACTGGCGCTGCGACGGAGATGACGACTGTGGAGACGGCAGTGACGAGGAGCATGGCTGCGGTGAGCACGCTCGCAGCACGTGAGGTTCCCTACCCTTCATCCAGCAGTGGACCGATCATGCGCGGCTGACGACGACGATGACTTTTTTTTCCAATCTAAACGAAGACGGCACGGTTTGGAGCGTAGCCTTGGGAGTGTGCGGATGGTTTGTAGGATGCGTCGATGACCACGCGAGCGCGTGGCTGCGTGTGGTTGCACGGAGGTACGTGCGTTTAAGCTCTTCAGGTGTGTGCGATGTGTGTTGTCGAGCCGTGGGCGTGCGCGGTCGTGACCGTGGCGCGTGCGGTCGTGTACTCGGTGTGCGTCGGGGGCCCCTTGTTGTCGGCCCCTGCTCGTGTGCGGCGCAGAGAGCCACACGTGCAGCCCCGAGGAGTTCTCGTGCGGCGACGGCGGCGCTGGCGGCGGTGGCGGCACGCGCTGCGTTCCGCTGGCGTGGCTGTGCGACGGTGACGCCGACTGCCCCAACGGGCGGGACGAGACTCAGAGCTGCCCCCCACGCTCCTGCTCCTCCCACCAGTTCCACTGCGACAGCGGCCTGTGCATTCCCGAGCGATACCGGTACGTGCGGGCGCGGCGACGCGGTGGGCCGGCGCTTCCAACAATTTCCCAAGCTCTGCAGTCCTCGGTATATGAAGATGTTTTCTGCCGGAGCGCCAGATTGACAGGGAGCTGAAAACGATGGCATCGACAACGTAAATAAATGCGGTTGTCCTCACTGCGTCCGCGACGTCCGATCCGCCGTGCCGTCTCCGCCCGTGCCCGTCCCCGCGTAGGTGCGACCGCCGGAACGACTGCGGCGACGGCTCGGACGAGTTCGGCTGCTCGTACCCCCCGTGCAGCGCCGGCGGCGAGTTCACGTGCGAGAACGGTCGCTGCGTGCCGCGCGGCTGGGCCTGCGACGGCGACGACGACTGCGGCGACGGCTCGGACGAGGAGGCGTTGCCGTGCGGGACGCCGGCGCCGGGCCCCGATGCGCCGCCCCGGTGCCCCCCCGGCTACGCCCCTTGCAGCGCCGGGGCCGAGGGCGGCGCCGGCGCCGCCGCGCCCGGGTGCGTCGAGGAGCGGCGAGTGTGCGACGGCGTCGAGGACTGCGCCGGCGGAGGGGACGAGAGGGGGTGCGGTGCGTCCATGCTCGCGCACGTCGTCGTTTTGTTGCTCGTTGCACACGGTGGCCCCGATTGTTCGCAATACAGGGTCTCGCCATAGGAACGTAAGCTAAAAACGGAAGTGTTATTTTTCTAACTAGGTCATTCCCACTGATCTATGTAGCTCTTTTTCAGAAGCAACCCATAAAAATACTCGCATGTTGATTGTAAATGTGGAGGGACCCGGAGAAAAATCCACGCAGGCACGGGGAGAGAGACACACCAACTCCACATCTGTGCCATCCCCTCCGCTATACGCTCATTGCACGAATCAGCCCAGTTGCAGGTGCTAGGTGGATTCATGGTGGCCCGACGTTGGGTCAACGTTGCATGTTCACTGGATCATAGGACCGTCGTGAGACATGGCCGCGGATTGGGCAGGGATTTATCCAGCAGTGGATTGATCATGGCTGATGATGATAATGATTACGACTCAGTTCACATAGTGGCCTCGCAGTGGAAAGTTATGGTCTTGCCATGGGAATGTGGAATTGTGTTCATGTTCACAGCCTTGACTTCCCCCAGACACAACTGTCAATAACAGGGCGCTTGCCGCAGACACGTGCCTTGCTGTGTAGAGACTGAGCCTGGCCTCGTAAATGTGGAACTTGAGTGTGTTCGGACGTTGTCACGCACCCATACATTCCTTGGATAGACTGGGCCCTGTCATAGGTGAGGTGTGGAAAGTGTCGTCTGGCGAGGTGTGGCGTAGTGTGGCATGGTGTGACACGGTATGGCGTGACACGACATGACATCGTGTGGTATGGCGCGGCATGGTGTGGCACGGCGTAGCATTGCACAGTTCGGCGAGGGTGTTTAATGGTGCGGTCGTGACATGGGTCACTTCAATGGTGGTGGCGTGGCGGGGCGTGGCGGAGCGTGGCGGAGCGTGGCATGCCGTGCCGCGTGCACCCGCAGGCGTGAACGAGTGCGACGACGTGCTGGTGAGCCGCTGCGCCCAGGAGTGCGTGGAGCTGGTGCGGGGCTGGGCGTGCGCGTGCTCCCCGGGGTTCCGTCTCCTGCCAGACGGCCGCGCCTGCACCGACGTGGACGAGTGTCACGAGCAGCCGGGCACCTGCAGCCAGCGCTGCCAGAACACGCCCGGCTCCTTCCGCTGCAAGTGCGAGGTCCGGCACCGTGGCAGGGCGCGCGCCGCCGCCGAGCGCTTTGTGCCAGCCTAGGTGCACTTCGAGGCTGTCGCGTGAATTGTCGACGGCTCGCTAGCAAGGTGGTCACGGGACAGACCCAGGTGTCGTGGGTTGATTGACTGAGCTGACCGGCAGACGCACCCCTGTATTCATGTTGAACTTATTTTGCACCATACGTAGCCAACAGTGTTAAGGAAGGACAACAAACTAAACACAAAAAGCAGTTCTAAAGAAATTAGTCATCAATCTAGATTTAAAAGTGCATAGCTCCGGTGGCTTCCTAATATCGGAAGGAAGAGCGTTCTAGACGGCCTCAGAAGTGCATCTGGAAGCGCCCAATGCAATGACCATCTTTCTTTGGGTCTTTTGGTAAAGTCACATAGATAGGTTCAAAGAAAATAACAAAAGTAGTTTTTTTTGTAGTTTTTTGCTATTTTCGTTATTTTCTTTGAACCTATCTACGTGACCAAAAGACCCAAAGAATTTGAATTAATGCAGTCACGAAAGCTTTAAGTTTTGTGACCATCTTTGTTCGATGGTTAGCCAAAAGCCGCTCCTGCGAGGATAACCAGAGTTTGCGTGATGGTTTATGCTCCATGACGAGATCAGCAAGGTATTGTGGTTCATTCGTGGCAAGCACTTTGTGTGCCATCAGTGCGATCTTATAACCTATTCGTTCGGCAATGTATTCAGGGGCCTGTGCTCCCCACTGTGCCGGCTCGTGTGAGATGTAACCGTGTGACGCTCCGCACGTTCACTCATTGCCGCGCGTGCCCGCTCGTGTCTCCGCGCAGCCCGGCTACGCGCGCGGGACCGGACGGGTACTCGTGCCGCCAGCTGAGCCGCGTGGAGCCGCTGCTGCTGCTCGCCAACCGCTACTACGTGCGCCAGCTGTCCATGGAGGAGCGGCCGTCACTGGGGCCGCCGCTGCTAAGCGGCCTGGGCCGCGTGGTCGCCCTCGACTTCGACCGCGTGGAGCAGCGGATCTACTGGAGCGACCTGGAGCGCGACGTGCTGGAGCGGGCTTTCCTCAACGGCACGGGGCGCCAGGCGGTGGTGTCGCACCTGCTGGGCGACGCCGAGGGGCTGGCGGTCGACTGGGTTGCCAGGTGTGCCAGGGGAACGTCGCTAGCACCGTCGTTATTCTTGAGCGGTTGTGGCTGTAAATTTCCGCCCGGAGTGACTGGCCTCCAACTCGGGTTTTGCTGCATGCCGCGCCGTCAGAGTATTGCTTGACGTTGTTGGTTAGCGCGATGCCGGCCTTCGGTGATGCGTTGCGGCGCCTCCGTACGGTGTGGGCCGCGTGGCCGCTGCAGGAAGCTGTACTGGGTGGACGCGGAGAGCAACTGCATCAGCGTGGCGGAGCTGGACGGGCGATTCCGCACCAGGCTCATCGCGGGCTGCGTGGACGCCACGCACTGCCTGGAGAGCCCCCGCGCACTCACCTTGCACCCCCGCTTTGGGTAGGGCACACCGCGCCATGCCACATCGCTCCACACCAAGCCGCACAGCGCCGAATTACGCCACACCGCGCAGTGCCACATCTCGTCACGCCACGCCGCACAGTGCCACATTGCGCCATACTACGTATGTATGTTGCACTTCCTTCGCACCGTACGTAGCCAACCGTGCTAATTGGAGGTGCTACACTGTGACACATCACTCGATACTACACCATCACAGGACACATTACACCAGCTCGGTGCAAGGGTGGTCAGCATCATGAACACGGTTGTATCCTCGAACGTCTCGTGCTGCAAACCTTTTGTCGTGTGATCGCGTGACCGGGCTCGCTCTGCGCCGGCACAGCCTTCTCTTCTGGACGGACTGGGGTCACCGGGCCTACGTGGGGCGTGCGGGAATGGACGGGGCGCGGCCCCAGGCCCTCGTGAGTAGCAAGCTCGAGTGGCCCAACGCGCTCACCCTGGACTACACCACGGACCGGCTGTACTGGGCCGACGCTCACCTCGGCTGCATCGAGTGAGTCCCGTCCGTCGTCGCCCGTAGCAGTCGCGGTGACTCCCCGCGAGAGCCGTTGACCGCACGCTCGCAGCGCAACACCGGCGATGGGCTTGATGGCCGTCATGTGATTACGTTTGGGTCACGGGGCAAGCGGGGATCTTGATTCTGGAGAGAGGGGATCTCGTGAGCTCCAGGCGCTGGAGCTCACGATGGTCCATTGACTTCCTCCCCTCTCCCACTCCACCCTCATGCCAGCGGTGGGCTTAGCGCGGTTAGCGTGGGCCCTGATGCACAGAATTTAATTGGGCTCCCCTTGTCCAACATCCCACCTCTCCGTAGCCTGACACCTGGGACTCTCTGGCCTGCGGGCTCCGGTGCAGTTACACCGCCCGCGCGCTCGATAGCCACGCTTCATCTGCTACCCCCCCCCCCACCGCGTCCCTCGCCAGGTCCGTGGATCTGGACGGCAGCAACCGGCGCGTGGTGCTGAGTGGCGCGCTGCCGCACGTGTTCGCGCTCAGCTTGTTCGAGGACTGGCTCTACTGGACGGACTGGAACACGCGCAGCGTGGAGCGCGCACACAAGCACACGGGCGCAGGGCGCGTGCGCCTCGCCAACACCACGCACCGGCCCTTCGACGTTCGCGTGCTCCACCCGTACCGCCAGCCGAGCGGTACGCAGCACCGGCAATCGCCGCACCCCCCTTGAGCGCGGCTGACTCGGCTCTGCTGCTCAAGCCCAGGCTCGAGGCCTCTCGTTTCTTCCCTGACCAAGTGATCTGAGCCGACCAAAACGTCCCTCAGACTTCGCTTGCAAATCAGCCTTTCCTGGTCTCTTGAGTTAACGTGTCCCGGTTTGGCCGGGCCAGTCCCGGTTTCGTAAAACTATCTCGGTGTGCGGAAGCATTGGCGAATATCAGGATTTTGTTCCCGGTTCAGGCTTGGCTCACAATGCTGTCAATGAGCGGGGCTAATGGTTACTCATGTTGTTCTACCGCGTGTGTGTGTGTGATATCCTCCCGTGTCCCCCTGTGTCCACGCGGTTCCTGACAGTGCCCAATCCGTGTGGAAACAACAATGGCGGCTGCTCCCACCTGTGCCTCCTGGCGGAGGGCGGGGGCAGCGCCGCGTGCCACTGCCCTGAAGACTTCGCGCTCGGTCACGGCGACTCCGCCCGGCGCTGCGAGCCCAACTGCTCCAGCACGCAGTACCGCTGCCTGGACAACGAGAAGTGAGTCCCGTGTGTCGGTATCCCCTGGAGTCGCCCCATGCCACTAGGCCGATGCCAACGACTGCGCTTTAGCAGTACGTGGTTTTTTTCACTTTAGGAACAATGTAAACGCCTCTCCGCTTGAGCGTCGATTCCCCGTAATGGCTATGGGTCACAAAGGGCCAGAGGAGCGATGGGACGAGCGCCAGATTGCCGCGTGGTTCTGCCCGTTGGCGCGGTGCCGCAGGTGCGTGCCCATCTGGTGGAAGTGCGACGGGCAGAGGGACTGCCGGGACGGCTCGGACGAGCCGGGCACGTGCCCCCCGCGCTCCTGCCCCCTGGGCCAGTTCCAGTGCGGCGAGGGCAGCTGCACCGGCCCGGCGGCGCTGTGCGACGGGCAGCGGGACTGCCCCGACGGTTCGGACGAGCAAGCGTCCCTCTGCGGTGAGCGTCCACACGGCGGCGTGTTTTTCGGTCGGTCGGCGCCGGCGAGACGACGGAGTGACCCTCTCGTTCGCGTGCCGCGCGCGCGGCTCCGCAGACGGCCACCGCTGCGACGCCAGCCAGTGGCAGTGCGCCAATGGGCGGTGCCTGCCGACCGCCTGGCGCTGCGACGGCGCGGACGACTGCGGGGACGGCTCGGACGAGGAGCCGGAGGCGTGCGCGCAGCGAGCCTGCCCCTCGCTCGCCCACTTCCGCTGCCGCAACGGCCGCTGCGTGCCGCGCGCCTGGGTGTGCGACGCCGTGGACGACTGCGGGGACAAGTCGGACGAGCCCTACGACACGTGCAGTCAGTGTCGCGCTCGCGCCGCTCGCACCGCCTCGCTCGTGTGCACTCACTTAGAGCCACGGCGCAATAGCAGCAGGAGGCAATGGCAATGGTGATACTGTACGCTGATTCTTATCAAGGACGAAATCAGTGTTATAGAGTTGTGACATTTTCCTATCTGAATTTATATGGCTACAACCCACCTCGCACCGACACATGATCCGTTTTTACCGCTCCATCTCCACATAGGGTGGCCTGTGAGGCGTGCTTCCTCACTTGGATGCGGCTCCATCTCTCGTCTCGGCCATCGGCCATTGTCCCTTCCAGTGACTCGTGCTGCCCTTGGGCCACTTCACTAAACAACTTCAATCATGTCGTTCACCGATGCATGTCCTCTAATCCGTGTGTTCCTCCTTCAGTGCCTCGGCACAATACCAAGCATTCACCTCTCCCCTCAATTCTTCTTTGCGTGCTTTTTGGATGGGCGTTCGACTGCGTGCGCGTCTCCGTTGGCCGCTGTGCGTGTCTCTTTAACTGTCACGTGTCTCTACAACTGTCACGTGTCTCTACAACTGCCACGTGTCTCTACAACTGTCACGTGTCTCTACAACTGTCACGTGTCTCTACAACTGTCACGTGTCTCTACAACTGTCACGTGTCTCTACAACCGTCACGTGTCTCTACACCTGCCACGTGTCTCTACAACCGCCACGTGTCTCTATAACCACCACTTGTCTCTACAACCGCCACGTGTCTCTATAACTGCCACGTGTCTCTATAACTGCCACGTGTCTCTACAACCGTCACGTGTCTCTATAACCACCACTTGTCTCTACATCCGCCACGTGTCTCTATAACTGCCACGTGTCTCTACAACCGTCACGTGTCTCTATAACCACCACGTGTCTCTACAACCGTCACTTGTCTCTATAACCACCACTTGTCTCTACAACCGCCACGTGTCTCTATAACTGCCACGTGTCTCTACAACTGTCACGTGTCTCTACAACTGTCACGTGTCTCTACGACTGTCACGTGTCTCTACAACTGTCACGTGTCTCTACAACTGCCACGTGTCTCTACACCTCTCACGTGTCTCTACAACTGTCACGTGTCTCTATAACCGCCACGTGTCCCTATAATTGCCATGTGTCTCTGGAACTGCCAAGTGTCTCTGGAACTGTCATGCTCGTCTCCGGTGACCTCCAGCGCGCCCTCTGCGACTGCTGTGCCCGTGTTCCCGCTCGCAGTGGGACCCGACCACCGCTGCGACAATGCCACGGAGTTCTCGTGCCACACGAACTACCGCTGCGTCCCGCGCTGGGCCACGTGCAACGGCATCAACGACTGCCTGGACAACAGCGACGAGCAGGAGTGCGGTGAGCGGCGCCGGGGAGCGTGGAGCGAGCGATCGCTGATTAAGGCGGCCACTGATGATGCGATCACCGGCCGGTGACATAGTCACTAGCACAATCACTGAATCGTTCACTCCATCATCATCATCGTTGTTGTGTATTATTTATAGCACGCCTCCTGTGTCGGTGACTTGACCGCTGACTTTTTTGCTACCAACAGTCACCAAAACAATATCATGCGTGGTTCCCTGCCGATGCATCCGCCGGTACGACTAGCGACACAATGGTGTCTCCGTTTCAGAGAATTTCTCGTGCGACCCCGTCGGCGACTTCCGCTGCGACAACCACATCTGCATCCCGCTGCGGTGGCGCTGCGACGGCACCAACAACTGCGTGGACGGCTCCGACGAGCGCGACTGCGGTACGCTCGCTCGCATAAACTCACTCGTCGTTTAATCCGAATCAGAATCTTTATTTAGAGTGGAGGAGGAATCCGATGAGATGTGAAGCTCTTTTATCTCTCAAGTGGTAACATTTTCGAGGAGCCAGAACAAGCGATTGCAGACCAAACACAATGTTAGGACACAATACGCTAAAGACGGCGCACACAACAAATGATGAAGAGCGAACCCGTGCTTGAGACTACTCCCTTGCACCCATGAGCTCTCCCCTAAGACGGCATCATTGAGCTGGTGGGGTTCGAGTCACCGCATTGCCAGGTGATCTGCTGCACCCCCACGCGGTGCCACACGCACGCCGGGCTCGTCGAACCTCGTCTCTCAAAAAGTTTCCGGCGCCTCTCTTCTCCTCCCCCACCTCACGTCTTCTCCACACCTCCCCATGTCACCCCTCTCCCCACCGCCGCCGTCCTTGCCCGCGCCAGCTCCGCGCCCGTGCTCGGAGAGCGAGTTCCGCTGCGACAGCGCGCGCTGCGTCCCGGGGACCTGGACGTGCGACCACGACGACGACTGCGGCGACGGCTCGGACGAGAGGGGCTGCGGTACGAGCCGCGACGCGCGCTCGGTTAGCGCCGGCGAGCCACGGCTAGGGAGCTCGCCCCCGCTCACCTCCACCCACCTCCACCCACCGCCGCCCTCTCGCCCCCCCACTCTCCTCTCCACCCTCTTGCCTCCACCGTTCTGTCCGTGCAGAGCTACACACGTGCCGCCCGGGACACTTCCAGTGCGCGAGCGGCCACTGCGTGGCCGAGCGGCGGACGTGCGATGGCCGCGCCGACTGCCGGGATTACAGCGACGAGGCCAACTGTCGTGAGAACGCGGCACGCCGGGGACACGCGCAGACACCACCTCCACTCACCTCCACTCACCTGCATGCGCAGACACCACCTCCACTCACCTCCACTCACCTCCACTCACTTCCACTCACCATCACTCACCTCCACTCACCTCCACTCACCTCCACTCACCATCACTCACCATCACTCACCTCCACTCACCTTCACTCACCTCCACTCACTTCCACTCCCATTTCCTCACATCCACTCACCTCCACTCACCATCACTCACCTTCACTCACATCCACTCACCTTCACTCACCTCCACTCACCTCCACTCACCATCACTCACCTCCACTCACCTTCACTCACCATCACTCACCTCCACTCACCTTCACTCACATTTACTCACCTCCACTCACCTGCACTCACCTTCACTCACCTCCACTCACCTTCACTCACCATCACTCACTTCCACTCACCTTCACTCACATTTACTCACCTCCACTCACCTCCACTCACGTTCACTCACCTCCACTCACCTCCACTCACTTCCACTCACATTTACTCACATCCACTCACCTCCACTCACCTTCACTCACCTTCACTCACCTCCACTCACCTCCACTCACTTCCACTCACATTTACTCACATCCACTCACCTCCACTCACCTCCACTCACCTCCACTCACCATCACTCACCTCCACTCACCTTCACTCACCTTCACTCACCTGCACTCACCTCCACTCAACTTCACTCACCTCCACTCACGTTCACTCACCTCCACTTACCATCACTCACCTGCACTCACCTCCACTCACCTTCACTCACCTCCACTCACCTCCACTCACCATCACTCACCTCCACTCACCTCCACTCACCTCCACTCACCTTCACTCACCTCCACTCACCTCCACTCACCTTAACTCACCTCCACTCACCATCACTTACCTCCACTCACCTCCACTCACCTTCACTCACCTCCACTCACCTTCACTCACCTTCACTCACCTGCACTCACCTCCACTCACCTTCACTCACCTCCACTCACCATCACTCACCTGCACTCACCTCCACTCACCATCACTCACCTCCACTCACCTCCACTCACCTTCACTCACCTCCACTCACCATTACTCACCTCCACTCACCTCCACTCACCTTCACTCACCTTCACTCACCATCACTCACCTCCACTCGCTTCCACTCACATCCACTCACCTTCACTCACCTCCACTCACCTCCACTCACTTCCACTCACATTTACTCACATCCACTCACCTCCACTCACCTTCACTCACCTCCACTCACCTGCACTCACCTCCACTCAGCTGCACTCACCTCCACTCACCTTCACTCACCTCCACTCACCTCCACTCACCTTCACTCACCTTCACTCACCTGCACTCACGTTCACTCACCTTCACTCACCTTCACTCACCTGCACTCACGTTCACTCACCTCCACTCACCATCACTCACCTCCACTCACCTTCACTCACCTCCACTCACGTTCACTCACCTTCACTCACCTGCACTCACCTCCACTCACCTTCACTCACCTCCACTCACCATGACTCACCTGCACTCACCTCCACTCACCATCACTCACCTCCACTCACCTCCATTCACGTTCACTCACCTTCACTCACCTGCACTCACCTCCACTCACCTTCACTCACCTCCACTCACCATCACTCACCTGCACTCACCTTCACTCACCATCACTCACCTGCACTCACCTCCACTCACCTCCACTCACCTTCACTCACCTCCACTCACTTCCACTCACTTCCACTCACATTTACTCACATCCACTCACCTCCACTCACCATCACTCACCTGCACTCACCTCCACTCACCTACACTCACCTCCACTCACCTCCACTCACCTCCACTCACCTACACTCACCTCCACTCACCTCCACTCACCTACACTCACCTCCACTCACCTCCACTCACCTCCACTCACCTACACTCACCTCCACTCACCTCCACTCACCTCCACTCACCTTCACTCACCTACACTCACCTCCACTCACCTCCACTCACCTGCACTCACCTCCACTCACCTCCACTCACCTGCACTCACCTCCACTCACCTCCACTCACTTTCACTCACCTCCACTCACCATCACTCACCTCCACTCACCTTCACTCACCTTCACTCACCTCCACTCACCTCCACTCACTTCCACTCACATTTACTCACATCCACTCACCTCCACTCACCTCCACTCACCATCACTCACCTGCACTCACCTCCACTCACCTCCACTCACCTTCACTCACCTCCACTCACCTGCACTCACCTCCACTCACCTTCACTCACCTCCACTCACCTTCACTCACCTCCACTCACCTTCACTCACCTGCACTCACCTCCACTCACCTTCACTCACCATCACTCACCTCCACTCACCTCCACTCACCTCCACTCACCATCACTCACCTCCACTCACCATCACTCACCTCCACTCACCTCCACTCACCTTCACTCACCTCCACTCACCTTCACTCACCTTCACTCACCTCCACTCACCTTCACTCACCTCCACTCACCATCACTCACCTGCACTCACCTCCACTCACCATCACTCACCTCCACTCACCTTCACTCATCTCCACTCACCTCCACTTACCTCCACTCACCTCCACTCACCTTCACTCACCTCCACTCACCTTCACTCACCTTCACTCACCTTCACTCACCTCCACTCACCTGCACTCACCTGCACTCACCTCCACTCACCATCACTCACCTCCACTCATCTCCACTCACCTCCTCTTACCTCCACTCACCTTCACTCACCTCCACTCACCTTCACTCACCTTCACTCACCTCCACTCACCTTCACTCACCTCCACTCACCTGCACTCACCTCCACTCACCATCACTCACCTCCACTCACCTCCACTCACCATCACTCACCTGCACTCACCTTCACTCACCTCCACTCACCTTCACTCACCTCCACTCACCATCACTCACCTGCACTCACCTTCACTCACCTCCACTCACCATCACTCACCTCCACTCACCTCCACTCACCTTCACTCACCTTCACTCACCTCCACTCACCATCACTCACCTCCACTCACCTCCACTCACCTTCACTCACCTTCACTCACCTCCACTCACCATCACTCACCTCCACTCACCATCACTCACCTGCACTCACCTTCACTCACCTGCACTCACCTTCACTCACCTCCACTCACCATCACTCACCTCCACTCACCTTCACTCACCTGCACTCACCTCCACTCACCATCACTCACCTTCACTCACCTTCACTCACCTCCACTCACCATCACTCACCTGCACTCACCTCCACTCACCATCACTCACCATCACTCACCTTCACTCACCTCCACTCACCTGCACTCACCTCCACTCACCATCACTCACCTCCACTCACCATCACTCACCTCCACTCACTTCCACTCACTTCCACTCACATTTACTCACCTCCACTCACCTCCACTCACCTCCACTCACCATTACTCACCTCCACTCACCTCCACTCACCTTCACTCACCTTCACCCACCTCCACTCGCTTCCACTCACATTTACACACATCCACTCACCTCTACTCACCTCCACTCACCTCCACTCACCATTACTCACCTCCACTCACCTGCACTCACCTCCACTCACATTTACTCACCTCCACTCACCTCCACTCACGTTCACTCACCTCCACTCACCTCCACTCACTTCCACTCACATTTACTCACATCCACTCACCTCCACTCACCTTCACTCACCTTCACTCACCTCCACTCACCTCCACTCACTTCCACTCACATTTACTCACATCCACTCACCTCCACTCACCTCCACTCACCTCCACTCACCATCACTCACCTCCACTCACCTTCACTCACCTTCACTCACCTGCACTCACCTCCACTCAACTTCACTCACCTCCACTCACGTTCACTCACCTCCACTTACCATCACTCACCTGCACTCACCTCCACTCACCTTCACTCACCTCCACTCACCTCCACTCACCATCACTCACCTCCACTCACCTCCACTCACCTCCACTCACCTTCACTCACCTCCACTCACCTCCACTCACCTTAACTCACCTCCACTCACCATCACTTACCTCCACTCACCTCCACTCACCTTCACTCACCTCCACTCACCTTCACTCACCTTCACTCACCTGCACTCACCTCCACTCACCTTCACTCACCTCCACTCACCATCACTCACCTGCACTCACCTCCACTCACCATCACTCACCTCCACTCACCTCCACTCACCTTCACTCACCTCCACTCACCATTACTCACCTCCACTCACCTCCACTCACCTTCACTCACCTTCACTCACCATCACTCACCTCCACTCGCTTCCACTCACATCCACTCACCTTCACTCACCTCCACTCACCTCCACTCACTTCCACTCACATTTACTCACATCCACTCACCTCCACTCACCTTCACTCACCTCCACTCACCTGCACTCACCTCCACTCAGCTGCACTCACCTCCACTCACCTTCACTCACCTCCACTCACCTCCACTCACCTTCACTCACCTTCACTCACCTGCACTCACGTTCACTCACCTTCACTCACCTTCACTCACCTGCACTCACGTTCACTCACCTCCACTCACCATCACTCACCTCCACTCACCTTCACTCACCTCCACTCACGTTCACTCACCTTCACTCACCTGCACTCACCTCCACTCACCTTCACTCACCTCCACTCACCATGACTCACCTGCACTCACCTCCACTCACCATCACTCACCTCCACTCACCTCCATTCACGTTCACTCACCTTCACTCACCTGCACTCACCTCCACTCACCTTCACTCACCTCCACTCACCATCACTCACCTGCACTCACCTTCACTCACCATCACTCACCTGCACTCACCTCCACTCACCTCCACTCACCTTCACTCACCTCCACTCACTTCCACTCACTTCCACTCACATTTACTCACATCCACTCACCTCCACTCACCATCACTCACCTGCACTCACCTCCACTCACCTACACTCACCTCCACTCACCTCCACTCACCTCCACTCACCTACACTCACCTCCACTCACCTCCACTCACCTACACTCACCTCCACTCACCTCCACTCACCTCCACTCACCTACACTCACCTCCACTCACCTCCACTCACCTCACTCACCTCCACTCACCTACACTCACCTACACTCACCTCCACTCACCTCCACTCACCTACACTCACCTCCACTCACCTCCACTCACCTGCACTCACCTCCACTCACCTCCACTCACTTTCACTCACCTCCACTCACCATCACTCACCTCCACTCACCTTCACTCACCTTCACTCACCTCCACTCACCTCCACTCACTTCCACTCACATTACTCACATCCACTCACCTCCACTCACCTCCACTCACCATCACTCACCTGCACTCACCTCCACTCACCTCCACTCACCTTCACTCACCTCCACTCACCTGCACTCACCTCCACTCACCTTCACTCACCTCCACTCACCTTCACTCACCTCCACTCACCTTCACTCACCTGCACTCACCTCCACTCACCTTCACTCACCATCACTCACCTCCACTCACCTCCACTCACCTCCACTCACCTTCACTCACCTCCACTCACCATCACTCACCTCCACTCACCTCCACTCACCTTCACTCACCTCCACTCACCTTCACTCACCTCACTCACCTTCACTCACCTCCACTCACCTTCACTCACCTCCACTCACCTCCACTCCACTCACCTCCACTCACCTTCACTCACCTCCACTCACCTTCACTCACCTCCACTCACCTCCACTTACCTCCACTCACCTCCACTCACCTTCACTCACCTCCACTCACCTTCACTCACCTTCACTCACCTTCACTCACCTCCACTCACCTGCACTCACCTGCACTCACCTCCACTCACCATCACTCACCTCCACTCATCTCCACTCACCTCCTCTTACCTCCACTCACCTTCACTCACCTCCACTCACCTTCACTCACCTTCACTCACCTCCACTCACCTTCACTCACCTCCACTCACCTGCACTCACCTCCACTCACCATCACTCACCTCCACTCACCTCCACTCACCATCACTCACCTGCACTCACCTTCACTCACCTCCACTCACCTTCACTCACCTCCACTCACCATCACTCACCTGCACTCACCTTCACTCACCTCCACTCACCATCACTCACCTCCACTCACCTCCACTCACCTTCACTCACCTTCACTCACCTCCACTCACCATCACTCACCTCCACTCACCTCCACTCACCTTCACTCACCTTCACTCACCTCCACTCACCATCACTCACCTCCACTCACCATCACTCACCTGCACTCACCTTCACTCACCTGCACTCACCTTCACTCACCTCCACTCACCATCACTCACCTCCACTCACCTTCACTCACCTGCACTCACCTCCACTCACCATCACTCACCTTCACTCACCTTCACTCACCTCCACTCACCATCACTCACCTGCACTCACCTCCACTCACCATCACTCACCATCACTCACCTTCACTCACCTCCACTCACCTGCACTCACCTCCACTCACCATCACTCACCTCCACTCACTTCCACTCACTTCCACTCACATTTACTCACCTCCACTCACCTCCACTCACCTCCACTCACCATTACTCACCTCCACTCACCTCCACTCACCTTCACTCACCTTCACCCACCTCCACTCGCTTCCACTCACATTTACACACATCCACTCACCTCTACTCACCTCCACTCACCTCCACTCACCATTACTCACCTCCACTCACCTGCACTCACCTCCACTCACCTTCACTCACCATCACTCACCTCCACTCACCTTCACTTACCTTCACTCACCTCCACTCACCTCCACTCACTTCCACTCACCTCCACTCACCTCCACTCACCTTCACTCACCTCCACTCACCATCACTCACCTGCACTCACCTCCACTCACCTTCACTCACCTGCACTCACCTCCACTCACCTTCACTCACCATCACTCACCTCCACTCACCATCACTTACCTTCACTCACCTCCACTCACCTCCACTCACCTTCACTCACCTCCACTCACCATCACTCACCTCCACTCACCTCCACTCACCTTCACTCACCTTCACTCACCTGCACTCACCTCCACTCACCTCCACTCACCATCACTCACATCCACTCACCATTACTCACCTCCACTCACCTTCACTCACCTGCACTCACCTTCACTCACCTCCACTCACCTTCACTCACCTGCACTCACCTTCACTCACCTCCACTCACCTTCACTCACCTCCACTCACCTTCACTCACCTCCACTCACCTTCACTCACCTCCACTCACCTCCACTCACCTCCACTCACCATCACTCACCTCCACTCGCTTCCACTCACATTTACACACATCCACTCACCTCCACTCACCTCCACTCACCTTCACTCACCTTCACTCACCTCCACTCACCATCACTCACCTCCACTCACCTTCACTCACCTTCACTCACCTCCACTCACCTCCACTCACCTTCACTCACCTCCACTCACCATTACTCACCTCCACTCACCTTCACTCACCTGCACTCACCTTCACTCACCTCCACTCACCTTCACTCACCTGCACTCACCTCCACTCACCTTCACTCACCTCCACTCACCTCCACTCACCATCACTCACCTCCACTCACCTTCACTCACCTCCACTCACCTTCACTCACCTTCACTCACCTGCACTCACCTCCACTCACCTTCACTCACCTCCACTCACCTTCACTCACCTTCACTCACCTTCACTCACCTCCACTCACCTTCACTCACCTCCACTCACCTTCACTCACCTCCACTCACCTTCACTCACCTTCACTCACCTCCACTCACCTTCACTCACCTTCACTCACCTTCACTCACCTTCACTCACCTGCACTCACCTCCACTCACCTCCACTCACCTCCACTCACCTTCACTCACCTTCACTCACCTCCACTCACCATTACTCACCTCCACTCACCTCCACTCACCTTCACTCACCTCCACTCACCTTCACTCACCTCCTCTCACCTTCACTCACCTTCACTCACCTGCACTCACCTCCACTCACCATTACTCACCTCCACTCACCTCCACTCACCTTCACTCACCTCCACTCACCTCCACTCACCTTCACTCACCTCCACTCACCTCCACTCACCTTCACTCACCTCCACTCACCTCCACTCACCTCCACTCACCTTCACTCACCTCCTCTCACCTTCACTCACCTTCACTCACCTTCACTCACCTCCACTCACCATTACTCACCTCCACTCACCTCCACTCACCTTCACTCACCTCCACTCACCTCCACTCACCTTCACTCACCTCCACTCACCTCCACTCACCTTCACTCACCTCCACTCATCTTCACTCACCTTCACTCACCTCCACTCACCTTCACTCACCTCCACTCACCTTCACTCACCTTCACTCACCTCCACTCACCATCACTCACCTCCACTCACCATTACTCACCTCCACTCACCTCCACTCACCTTCACTCACCTCCACTCACCTCCACTCACCTTCACTCACCTCCACTCACCTTCACTCACCTTCACTCACCTCCACTCACCTTCACTCACCTCCACTCACCTTCACTCACCTTCACTCACCTCCACTCACCATCACTCACCTCCACTCACCATTACTCACCTCCACTCACCTCCACTCACCTTCACTCACCTTCACTCACCTGCACTCACCTTCACTCACCTGCACTCACCTCCACTCACCTACACTCGCTTCCACTCACATTCACTCACATTTACTCACCTCCACTCACCTCCACTCACCTTCACTCACCTCCACTCACCTCCACTCACCTGCACACACATCCACTCACCTTCACACACATCCACTCACCTGCACACACATCCACTCACCTTCACACACATCCACTCACCTTCACTCACCTTCACCATTAAAGTTACCCGGGTTTACTACCCTAGCGGGAGGGGATAACGATGAGGATCGGTGAGTTAGCCAGGGAACGGGGAGAAAGGGGAAGAAGGGAAGGGAGGTGGTGGGGGGGGGGGGGAATAGAACTAAACGCAATTAAAATAACAAACGCGATGTTTGGGTTTTGGTTCAGTGTCCGAGGTGCAGTCCCCGCACCACGGCAAAACGGGGACCGCGTCGCCTCGGTTATCCCAATTCTAATCCCCTTTTAGCTCACGGCCGAGGCGTTCTATCCCTGCCAAGGCAAAACGTGATCTGTGTCAGAGCCCCCAAACGCGGGGGTGATGGGGGTTCATGCTCCTTCCAAATCGCCATGATGGTCTTTCTTGCCATGATGTATTTCGACACCACCGCCCCCGCCATCCCCCGGTTTGGAGAATAACCCAACCGTTACCAAAATCTGAACGAATGAAGCCGAATAAAACCCTTGCCACAAATACAACCCTGAGTGGACCACACAAAAGGTATGCGACGGGTGTGCGAGCGGACACAAAATGTGGTCTAAGATGGGGGGCCTAAGAGACTCGGCCGTTCTGGGGAAGATGGGACGAGGAGCCTTGATGCTTGCTGCTGAAGGCCGCTGCTCGCAGGGGCACCTTACACTACGCTGTATCGATGTATTCTGCACAGTATTTGTTCCGTACAGAATTTGTCAAGTACAGTATTCTCACGGAGGTTTCGGCGTCGCCCACAGCCCCGCGCTACCCGAACGGCACCTGGTGCCCGGCGCAGGTGTTCGAGTGCCGGAACCACGTGTGCGTGGCACGCGCCTGGCGCTGCGACGGCGACGACGACTGCGGCGACGGCAGCGACGAGGAGCTCAGCCTGTGCCGTGCGTGCGCCTAGCGCCGAGACCAGAGCACTCATCACGCCCTCACCGCACATCGCAATCACCACGCGCACTCGCCGCACACTCGCGTTCACCCAAACACCTCGTCGCTTCTGACACCTCGTCCCCATCGTCGTGCGGGAGCAGTGGCCGTGACGTGCGAGCGCCCGGAGCGCTTCCGCTGCGCCAACAGCCGCTGCGTGTACGCGCACGAGCTCTGCAACGGCGTGGACGACTGCGGGGACGGCAGCGATGAGGGCCCGCTGGCGTGTGAGCACCGCACCGCCGCCGCCGCCACCACCACGTCCCTCCCGGCAGCGTTCCACCACACCCCCCCTCCCCCATCGCACCTCGGACGACGCTCGCTCGTCGTCTTAATCCGCCGAGAGTTACACGCAGCAGATGTTGGTGCCGGTGCTCGTGACGGTGTGGCTCACGGTGCTGACGCTTGACGGTGGTTGAGCCAATGATGCCGCGGGTGCCGGTGCCTGGCGTACGCGTCTGTGCTGAAGTTGGTGGGGCGAGGTGTCTTGATGGCGCTGGTTCCGGTGGTGCTGCTTGTGCTCGTGGGATTTGGCCGGGTGGCTCGGCGGTAGAGCGAGCGGCACGGATTCAGAAGGTCGCGGGTTCAAATCCCGGTCGGGGGTTGACTCGGCTCATCATCCCGTCGATGTCGATAAAATGCACCTTTGCGTGTTGAAATTCTTTCACGCAGTACGTAGCCAACCGTGTTAATCGGATGTGGGAAAGTCCTAAGGGAATGGACTCTGCCGTATAAATGTCTAATTTCGAGCACCGGCTTATTCGGGATGGACTCGTGCGAGCGATGACTCACGAGCGCTTGGTGCTGCTGCTGCTCCCGCCAGGTGCGGCGCCCACGTGGAGGCCGTGCGGCACCGGCGAGTACAAGTGCGCGAGCGGCCGGTGCCTCCCCTGGAGCGCCGCCTGCGACGACCAAGACGACTGCGGCGACAGCAGCGACGAGATTGGCTGCCGTGCGTGCTCTCGGCGCATGGGTTCAATCCTCGGGTCGCCGCGCAGGGCAGTGTCTTAGCTGTCGGGGTGTGCGCGGGTGATGCAACTGCACCGGGGCGCCCGCAGGCCGGAGAAGAGGAATGTGCGATGGGCTACGAGAGAGCTGGGGGAGAAATTGGTCACGGGGATCTGTTTCATACCTTACGCCAGGGCCCATGCCAGCCACGCCATGCCACCGACTCGCAGACGGTCCTCATCCATTCTTGCGTTCAACCACCGCATTGCTGAGCGCAGCAGCGCTTCGCTTTACCCTTATTTCCTCGCACTGCTTCACTTTGGGACACCCTTCCGCTGTCTCTTTCCCCCCCCCCCCCCCCCCCCAAGTTCTCGCCCAAAATTCCAGAAACGCGTTCGTCGTTCTCTGCCGCGTTTGAACGTTCCTGCTCGCTGTCACCGACCGCTTCGCATGACGGGCCTCGGGGTCCCAGGATCCACGACTGTCATTCTACAAAAGGCTGTTCTAGATTTTCATTTTCCCAGCTCTGTGTTATTTTCACTCGGCTCTCCCCGTGCCCTGCACTCGAGTGACGCGCCTCCGGGCCCGTGCGTTGTGATGCTCGTCCGTAGACCGCGGCGTGGGGCGGCACTGCGCGGAGAGGATCTGCGCTCAGCTCTGCACCAACTTGACCGGCGGGGGCTTCATCTGCTCTTGCCGGCCCGGCTACACCACCAGCGCCAGCAACAAGAACGACTGCGAGGGTGAGCCCCACGTGCAACAACAACATCAGCAGCAGCAGCCGTTACCACGGCGCTTGTGCCAGGATAGGTGCACTTGGAGGCCGTGTCAAAAAGACAAAGATCCCCCGTATAACATTAACAGACTGTTGGGGCGAGTGCTGTTATCGAACACCTATAAAGGCCGGCATGGTACACGAGCAGTGGGTGGCCAGCACCATACCCGGCCACTTTTGTCTCCCCTGTGGCGATGTTTACACACCACACCAAGTGCTCATTTGAGTCGACGTAGGGGAGGCACAGGGCTGGTTCATCACTGGTGTTGGCCGTGGGTGGGAATCAAACTCGGGTTGCCGGATTCGTAGTGCATCGCACTAACTGCTACACTACCGCTGCCCACTCACGCCCACTCACTCAGCCACACACTCACACACACACTCAAAGACTAAGATCCCCCGTATAGTCTTAACCTAGGTGAGGCCCAAGACCGGTTCAGATAATTGTCACTGGTATTGACCGTGAGTGGGAGTCGAACCCGGGTAGCCGAGTTCATAGCGCAATGTGCTAACCGTCACCCTACCGCTCCCCACAAGGCCGGGTCAACACACACATTCTCATACATTCACACACATACACCAACATACGAAGACAAGATCCCCTGTATAGCTTTATTCAAATAATCAATCATTCATTTGTACGGAAAGTCCCATTTAGTCAGTTGCCCAGTGAGTGTGCGAGGGAGATCCGTGGTGCATCAGCAGAGAATGAGAGCAACGGAACAAACAAGCACTTGATTACTGGTTCTGAAATCACTCATCAACAATTACAGGCTTGGGTGACAATTTTACTCAGGTAGCTGAGTTTATAGCGCAGCGCACTAGCTGCTACACTACCGCTCGCCGCACGTGTACGCAATCGCAGACGCGCACGCGTGCACACAGTCGGCAGTGCGGCCCTCGTCAGGCCAGGTCATGTGCCGCCTCGTGTCCCTCGTGCCCACGTGCTCGTGTGCTCGCGTCAGATGTGGACGAGTGCAACGCGTTCGGGAGCTGCGCCCAGCTCTGCAGGAACTCCAAGGGCTCGTTCGAGTGCTCCTGCACGGACGGGTACCGGTTGGTGGGGCACGGCACGCAGGCGCGCTGCGCCGCCCACGGTGAGCGGACGGACGCGCACGCACGGGCGCACGCACGCGCTCACACACGCACACGGTCCCGCCGGCTCGTGCGGTGTCGGCGCTAACAGGCGGTCGTGGCGCGCAGGCGAGGCCCCGCTGCTCCTCCTGCCGGACGGCGCCGGGATCCGATCGTACAACCTCTCGTCGGGGACCTTCCGCGACCTGGTGTCGCGGCGAGACGGCGTGCAGGCGCTGGACTACGACTGGGACCTCAACGGCACCGGCGCCAGTGGGTCCCGCGCTACCCACTACGGCACCGGCTTCACGCTCGCAGCTTGCGGGTCGTGGGGGATAGTTGATCGTACTTCACCACACCGGTCATTGCTGGTTGGTAAAGGCCAGCAGCATAGACGTGGAAACATAGAAGTGCAGTATAGCATTTTGTTGGACCACCCGCTGCTGCCCACCACGCTGTCATTTCAGAAGTAATCTAAAGGGAATCAGACAATTTATCGGCAGCACAAATGCATTAAGGGGCATGTTTGATATGAGAGCAGAGGTGTGCAGGAGGGAGGCAGGGCTGGGATGTTCCCCTCTTGATAACTTCTACTAGTTTTTAAAGGCTTGCATGGTCTGGATGGAACCACCATATATTCACGAGTTAATTCATCCGTACACCCACTCAGGGTGGTTAAGATCTACAGACTCCGCACTTCTGTGCGTACCTCGATCCCGGGTGCTTCCTTTGAGTAAAGGGTCACTCGTTGTGTCTGTGCCACGGTTGTGGAATTCTCTACCGTTGGACATTCGTTCATCCGATAATGTGGATACTTTTAAGTCTCGTCTGAGAACCACGTCATGTCAAGGCAGTTTCATCTATGCAGCTTCTACGTCTCTCTTGGACTTTCCTTATCCTTATTCTTACAAGGCGCCTTACAACTAAATGTAAATAATTATTATTAACGTCCGTATCGTGGGGGAAAATCCATGCAGCATTTGGAGAACTCCGTTTCACGCTCAAAATGGCGTGCGGTCTGCGCCGGGTCTGGCAGGCATGCTGTACTGGACGGAGCTCGGCGCCGGCAACGGGGCCCCGGGCTCCATCAAGCGCGCGTTCGTACCCGCGGGGGCCACGGGCGGCGCGCTGAGCCCCGCCGTGGCGACGGAGCTGGAGACCGGCGCCATCGTCCAGCCCGGAGGCATCGCCGTCGACTGGGTTGGCAGGTCGGGGCCGGAGCGCGATCGCCGCGTGACGTGCATGTCGCTCTCTCTCTGAACAACTCGTCCTGTCCGTCGGTGACCCTTGCCGAGAGCCAGGGGATGGCTCGCTCGTCATTCATCACCGCAGCTTTTATTGGCAGTGGAATGAATCACAGGAGCACTGTAGACACGAATAATAGTGACGAATATCTGACACTGGGCCTCCCCTAAGTCGACTTAGCCATAAATGAGTACCTGGTGCTCTGTGTAAACATTAGTACTGGGGAGACAAAGGTGGCTGGGCATAGTGTTGGCCACTCTTTCCCTCATGTGTAGTGCCGTGCTCACTAACAACACTTGCCCCAATGATTATGTCAAGGCTATACGGGGAACCTTTGTGTGGGTGTGTCATTTAGGCTCCTGTACTGGACGGACGAGGGCGCCGGACGCGTGGAGGTGGCGCTGCTGGACGGGCGATACCGCACTCAGATCGTCTCCACGAACCTACAGCAGCCATCGGCCATCGCCCTCAACCCTGTGCTTGGGTAGCCCATTCAACCCATCAACTCATCACACCACCGCCCCACTGACTCATCACACCATCGCCCCATAACCTTGGTCACCCCATCATGCTATGAAACCATTGCTCCGTCACACCATCACCCCATCACACCATCATTCCAACACCCCAATAACCCTGATCGCCCCATCGCCCCATTACCCCTGTCGCACTTCCCGAGGACCACGCTGTACACATGCAACACCAAGTGGAGTAGTTGTGCGAATGTATTCGGATAACAAAACCACCGTGCATCTGTGCTGCCGGTATCGGGTGATTGGGAAGTGGGTAAATACGTGTGCTGAAAACTACGCGATACAACACGCAATTTGAATTAACAAAGCATCTAATTGTGATCGTGTCTCAAATCGCTGTACGAGAGCGGAGCACGCATTAGAAGATGGGGCAATGAAGAGAGAGGGTAGCGAAGGGCAAACTGCTGCCGTATGAGAGGTGATGAGGGAGACGATAGAGAAGTTGTTAGCGCACGACCCTGCGCCCTGGGCCCTGTGGCTCCGGGTCCTCACGTGTGCCGCCCCGCCCGTGGCCAGGCTCATATTCTGGGCCGACCGCGGGGAGCGGCCACGCCTGGAGTCGGCGTGGATGGACGGGCGCCAGCGGCGCGTGCTGGTGTCCGACGCGCTGGGCTGGCCCACGGGGCTCGCCGTGGACGTGCATGCCGGCGGGCGGCTCTACTGGAGCGACGCCAAGGAGGACGCCGTCTTCTCCGTGCGCCACGACGGATCCGACCGCCGCACCGTCGCCTCCAGGGGTCCGTGCCCGCCCCTCTCATGTCGCCCGTGTGCTCCCGCAGCCTACTCGGTCTACGCTCGCGGCTGCTGAAACCTGCCCTTCGTTGATTACGTCCACCAGCTTTTCTTGAGCTGGAGAACCTCGTGGGTGGAGGGCGGCCGAGGCGTTGGTCACAGGCTCGCGGTTGCATCAGATCGAATTCTACTGATGAGGATTGGGGATAGGATGGAGATTCGCTTGGGGGCTTTTGTCAGCGGGGACCCCTAGAAAGGGTGCTCACTATGGGGCTTTGCCGGGAGGCACTTAGGGGTTGGCATGGGAGGGTGGATGCTGTCACGCGCTTTCTCTGCGCATGTTCCCACACCTGACTTTTGCCTCAGACGCAGCGGTTGTTAGTTTCACACGTGTGACTGGCTACGTGTGTCCGCGTCCTTGGATGTCACGAGAGACGCATTGACAATGCTTGTCCTGGACACCTGGGGACTTAAATGTAGTCACGAAGCCCGAGAACCATGGTTGAGGATTCGCGATGCGGGAAGGGAGGGATGGGTTCGGTTAAACATCACGCGACGCTCTCGGGCTCAGCGAGTCCGCGAGTGCCGCCTTATTGCGACAGTGTGCGAGCTCTCGAGGAAGTGCACGAGGCGACGCGCCGCGGGATCGCGCGCGTGCGCCTTCGGTCCGCGTTCGTGACCGGCGCGTGGCGTCGGCGTTGGCGCAGGGCTGGGCGGCCCCATGAGCCTGGACGTGTTCGAGGGCGAGCTGTACTGGACGACTCGCGAGAGCAGCCAGGTGTGGAGGCAGAGCAAGTTTGGCCGCGGCGTTCACACCAGGGTCCTCACCGCCTCCCCGTGGCTCACGCAGGCGCGCGTTTACCAGCAGCACCGCTACCCGGCCCACGGTAAGGCTGTCCTCCCGTGCCCGTGCAGAGTTCGTTGACGGTTGCGAAAGGCGGCCCTGGAGGTGGCCGGGTGGGTCAGAGGTCGGAGCACCGCTCTGGCAACTGCTGAGGTCCTCAGCCGACACGGGTTTATCGTGTCGGCCCGGTCACCAATGACTACAATAAAAAAAAACATCGCATAAAAAAAATTACATGAATAAAATAACGGTTTGACTGCTGCATGACTAACATGTATAATTTGGCAACGTGCGTGAGCAAGGGCTGCCCCCTACTGTGTGGATCAGAGGTCACTTGAAAGGATCTCAGGGTTAGCTCTGTGGTGTCCGTTTGTGCGGGCCGTTCTTTCACCATGAGGGTTGCGAGAGCACAGCGTGGAGGCTTTGTCTCGTGACACGATGCCGCGGCACAATCAGGATAAACTTGAATAAAAAAATTACTTCTGTCCGTTGTTGTTGCAGTGAAGAATCCGTGCGCCAACAGCAGTTGCAGCCACCTGTGCCTCCTGCGCCCCCAGGGCCACAGCTGCGCGTGCCCCCAGGGCTCCCACTTCCTCCCCGGGAGCTCGACCCAGTGCGATGCAGGTTCTCTTCATTCCGCTGCTGAAACACGCATGCCTCGATACTTTGAGGTTGCGCTCGGAACAATAGCTGCAAAGTGCGTTGAGAAAAAACTCATGCTCGGAATGGCACTGAGAGACAGCAAGCAAAACACATGGATTAAGAGAAAATGTGCACTTTCTGTTCGAGATTTTGACTTTAAAAAGTAAAGGGGCTTGAGCGGAGCATGTCACTGGAAAGGACGATGACCAGTCGGTGAGAATCATCACGGAGTGTCAGCCAACGGACGGAACACACCCGAGAGTATGTCCACTGTGGAGATGGAGTGATGAATCAGCGTTTGTGCAGGTGATGGGTGGATTTTTGCATTCGCAGGAACAAGAGCATTGGCGATGGCTTGGGGGAGGCCTTCATCCAACAGTGAATTGATCCGTGCTTGATTAGCATAATTATGATACTAGAGATCCTGTTTTGTGTTGGTGGCCACGCAGTTTTTTCTAATTCAGAGTTTTGATTCACGTCTCCGGCCACAGCCGAGGTGCCGCCGGTGATCCTGGAGCTGCCGTGCCGCTGCGTGAACGGCGGGACGTGCGACGCCCGTTCCGAAGTCGCCGCCTGCACGTGAGTGACCGTCCGCGCTGCCCCCCGTGCCGCGCGCCACTCGGCTCTGTCTCCGCCCTTCTCTGCGTTAAAATTTTCTTCCACCAGCCATGCCCACCCCCGTGACTCTGCCACCCAACTATCCTCCCCATTTCCAGATGCCCCGGAGGCTACGTCGGCCGCTACTGCGAGATGGCCAAGGTCCAAGGCGCGCCGTCCAGCGGTGAGCTCCCCCCGTCGCTCGCGAGGACGCCATGCCACCTCGGCTTGCGCGCGCCGCACGATGCGTCTCTCTTGCTCGCCGTCAGTGGCGTAGCCGTCGGGTGTGTGGGCGGCGTGACTGTACCGGGGGGCCCCATGGGTAGGAGTGGAGCACCGCGGCGAGCGGCGAAGAGGAGAGATAATTGAACAGGGGTCCCAGTTTCATTGCTTGCACCAGGGCCCGTGCCAACCTCGCTACGCTCCTTATTGGCACGCATCTATAGATGCGCCCATCGTGTGTGTTTTTTTAGGCTTATTAAATGACATCTGTAATCTTGGGCTAATGTTTTTGCTGGGGAACAGCTTATTGTTGATTGGTTCACGGGTGATGTTGTGCGTGGGGTTAGGCTTTAGGCGTAGATTGAATAGTATGGCTGTGGATAGGCTGAGATTTAGGGAAAGGGTTAGGGTCAGGTGTAGTGGGTGCGTTTTGGTGGTTACAGCCGTAGGTTTCGTCTCCGGTGTTTGAGAGCTCGTGTTGGTGGTGCTGACGCAGCGACGCTGGCGGCCGCGCTGGCCGTGGTCATCACCGCGCTGCTCGCCGCGCTGCTGCTGGGCGTCTGCGTGAACCGCCGCCGCAACGGCCTCTCCTTCCCCTGCCTCGCCTTCCGGCCGCGACTGCCTCAGCTGCCCAAGTGAGTCAACGAAGACCGCGGGCGCCGGTACCGCCGGTGCCGCCGGCACCACGCTGCCAGCGCAGAGCGACGCAAGTCGGCGCTGGCTTTTTCGTCAATTGAATTGCTTTCGTTCCGGGTGCTCGCGCGTGGCCAGGTTGGGACGGTTCCTGAGGTTTAAGGACGAGGACGGCGGAGCGCTGTTCCGGCGCGGGGCGGACGTGCGAGTGGAGCTGGGACCGGCGGCGCTGCACGGGGACGCCGCCATCGACGCTGCCATGCAGGCCGTTGCGTCACACGCTCCGCGCTCGCGCCTTATTCTCTCCGCACGCGCCCCACAACGTTGGGGGATTGCAATCGTATTGTTCTTGCATAGTGCCCGCTAAGGGAAAGTAACTTTAAAGAGTTTCACAAGATAATTCACAACTCGTGTCTTGAGTAATATAATATAATCTTCAGTATCACGCATAAAGGGGAGTATTGGTACTGCATCGCGCTGCAAACCCAGCAACCTAAGTGTGATTCTCAGCCACAACAAACGAGTGGTGAGTGATGTCTAAACTGGTCCTGTGCCACCCCCACCAAACCCTTCGTTGACCCCTATTGAAAAAGTATGGTTAAACATCCCCCATGACTGACAAGGCATGGAGAAGCCTTCATCCAATAACAACATTATTATCTGTACATAACGAGTGAGAGGTTACGAGCCACGATTACTTTTCGCACCATCATCGCATGAACACGTGTGCCAGTACAGCATCAGTGGTGCAGGCTGTTCCCATGGTTTGTGTCGCATGCCAGTCCATTCGTACTCTCTTATTTGGCTCCGGACTGCTCGACTCGCGTTAAAAGTAATGCCAAGAATCCCCCCCCCACCATCGCTGACTCTTGAGACTGCTCTACTTTCTCGGGAAAGCAATGTTTTTTTTTCTTCTTAAACAAAAAACCTCGGTCTACTCGACAACACTTCAGATTGCAGGATGATTACTTCTAAATCTCTGGTGCCACTTTGGGTCAGATTACACGCCGATTCATTTTTAAGCTCTTGGAGCTTTTTGGCCTCAGGGAAAAACGGTGGGGGGGGGGGGTTGGTGGTGGGGAAGTGGGGGGCGGCATGCGTAATAGAGCACGAAAGCCGATCCGCCCTGTCTCGATCCACACGCAATTACTGCCCGTGGGGGCCCCCGCGATTGTCGCCCGTGAAACGGACACGTCACTTAAATCGAGGGCCGCACGGCTGCCCACTCTCTGCGTCTCGGTATTCTGGGGAACGCTAAAATTCGACCGTTTCCACCCCACGCAGAACGAAAACTTCATGTCGACGGACAAGCCGGGCATTGTGTTCGAGAACCCACTGTACGGATCCCATCGCCCCCCGCAGGTCTGTGCAAGCGTGACCCACGGCGGGTTCAAGGTGATCACCGCGCGGCGGTGGTGCACGCCTGTAATCCGGCACTGTGGAAAGCGGGGGTTGGCGGATCAGAAAAATGTCACGAAACTCCCTCGCCATGGGTACTGAGGTCGTGGTTTGCCAGGAGGCGGTACAGCAAGTGATTGTGTTTCCCTCTGTACGGGGATAGCGTGTTTCTCCAATCGCACGTGTGGGTTTTCTTCTGGCACTCCGGTTTCCTCCCACATGTATTGACTAAATTGGCTAAAAGCAGCTTTGCGATATGAAGGACTGAAGAGCTGGGGTTATTGTTGGTAGCGCCGGCTCACCACCTGGCTGCCTTCCTACTAGTCTGGTTCCTCGCGCCCATGTAGTTTTCGCCTCGACAGGGAGAAAAAAACGTGCTTTGGTACGAGCCTAAATTGTTAGTTTAAATGAACCCCCAAAAAAACCCCTCGTGATTAATGCAGCACGATGAGGGCTGTGAATTTACACCGTGTTTTATCGCATTGCACCCGCTGTTGATGGCATGGGAGGCTTGTGTGGTGCGACACGGCAGCGAGACGTTGGGGGAAAAGTGAGTCCACCGCCCACTGAACGAACACTTCGGTCTCATTTCGACAGTCGTCCCCCGCCGACCCACCCGGCGCCGCCCGCACCTTCGACAACCCGCTCTACGACGAGGCGGCCGAGCCCAACAGAGCGACGGCGCCACCGGCCGAGGAGCCCGTGATGACCCCTGGCATCGCCCCCGC
This sequence comes from Lethenteron reissneri, assembly GCF_015708825.2. Lineage (NCBI taxonomy): Eukaryota > Metazoa > Chordata > Hyperoartia > Petromyzontiformes > Petromyzontidae > Lethenteron > Lethenteron reissneri. The sequence goes on along the minus strand of NC_083798.1, from coordinate 9,916,939 downwards.
GGCAAAGGTCGGGAAGGGAGCGGTCACCGAGTCACACCTCTACGTGCGCTGCGTGGAAGGCCACGGTATAAGTAACACACACCCTGACCAACGTTCCCGCGTTGTGCCCGTGCCTTGCAGGTGACGCGCAAATGGAAGAGAACCGGAAAGAGGGAAAAAGGCACAACCCATTTTGAAAATCCAGTTTACAGCCAGGTGAGTGTAGCTGGAGCAGAAAAGGTTATACTCATCGCGGACTGATTCACCGACTCACCCCCCCCACTCTCCCATGTGATTTGAGGAATTATCGCTTCACCACACGAGCCAAATTGTAACAGCGCATTTCTCGCTAGCAATGTCAATTATAATAAACTATCCACGAGCATATGAATTGATAATAATCAATGAGTCGTGAAATGCCAAGTCAACACCGCGATGCTGTCAAGCAGCAGTAGAGCGAATAAGACTAGTGTTTGTGATGTACGTGTATGTCAGTTTGAACATGAAGTTGCTTTGTCAGTGAATGGTGCCACACGATGGGCAAGCTGGCTCCAGGGGCATCCGGGTCTTTATAAACGTACCCAGAGGTCATAGTGCAGCGCCTCGATAGCTTGCCAGACCGCGGCTTAGTGTGCCACTTTAACACCACAGCCAAGTTAATGCATCACGTCCCAATTTTCCAGCAAATTTGGCAATTTCATTGGAGAGGATTTCACAAAACCCTGCATTATTTATTCTAACGCCAAATACACACTGATAGTTGAGCCTTGTCGGTGGCCTTACAGCTGTCATCACACCCCTCCGTGACCCCTGCCTTCCCCACGTAGCAGGGAACGGACCCTCAAAAGGTGGATCAGGCAGCCGTGGAGAATCCCCTGCCCCTCCCGTTCAACTGAGCCGTGCGGCGCTCGCTGCACCAGTCGGCGGACACAGCTGGAAGTGACCATCAGCTCCGGATGATGAGGACACCGCTTGCAGCAGTCGTCACATCAACCAATGGGCAAAAAGCAATTTGTGGGAACAATGCACAGCGGTTCTAGCCGATGGTACATTACAATTGTATTTAAGTGTGGTGGCCAATGGGGATCGATTAACACTGCAATGTGAATTGTATTTAATGCTATGGGAAACAATAAGAGCTTCTACTGTTGATTTTGTGTAGAACGGGAAACGTTGCAAGGCGCCAAGATAATGAACAGAGCGCAGCATTCTCGTACTGATCATAAAACAAACTATGACTTTATCCTTGCACTGAACTCTTCCCAGATGAATGTATTTACTTTTATCACCTTTTAATATTTGTACATTTTCATGCTGAATTGCAGCCAAATGTGTAGATTTCTTAAGACGTTTCCTGAAATAAACGTGGCCTTGTGTCGTCTCCAGTGATGTAAAATTTAAAACATGGATCAGACATGACTGAATTGTCTTCATTCCGTTTATTTTTGATCACCGTTAGTGCAACCATGATTTCTGGATTTGTAAGCGCAGCTTCATTACCCCCCACCACAATCTTCACAGTCCTTTCACATGCAATCTGTATGTGTGTCTCAGTGCTATTTATTTTTGAGGCTTGCATCAAGTGAAACACAAAAAACCCATTTGATTCATTCAAAATAACAGAAACTGACCTAAAACAATGCACCTTCAATGTAGTTTAAAAATACGTGAGGAATTCTGAGAGGTAGGCTATTGGAGCAAGTTCTATCCCAGGACCAGATGTGGGCTCTGCCAGAGCCCTTCTTCACACGTGATCAGGGCCCTCCAGGTGAGAAGTGCATTAGGTTCCAGACCACGGCTTCCTTCCCAATCTCATGCCACATGCCATGCTGCTAGGCCACTGAATGAGAAACGTGGGGAAAACCCTACTTGTAAAAAATGGAAACTTTAATATTTAGTGTTGACTATCAAGTCTCTGATTATCATGTCACAGGGAAAGGCTGTGTTCTGGCAAGGTGTACTTAACACGGCCCTTCTACGCTTCTGGCGGCCGCTGGGCAGCCACATAGTCACGCACAAGAACCTCGGCCTCGGCTCGCCGGCTCATCTTGTTGGCTTTGCCCTGGAACTTGGGGCCCTTGCCGGCCCCCTTCCCTTCCAGCACTTCCGCCACCCTGCACACCGAAGCGCACACACTGTTATGTCACCCTGCACAATTTTAGTTAAAATAAAATTATTTTGAAGCTATCTTGAGTATCACAACGGATTAAGTTTATTTTCACATTTCTAGAAATCATCCATATGTTTCAATATTAGCTTGTTCGACATGAAGGATAACATAAATGAACGAAGCTCTGTGTAAGCACCTGAACATAGCCATTGGCCATTGCTTTGACATAGTTTAGCATAACTATCACTGTTCGCCTTCTATGTTCTACTACCCAGGAAGGCAGTAGAGGATTGCGTCTTACTTTGGGCCCAGTTCCTGCACGGCTTGCTGTGGCCCGGCCACCAAGAACAGTCCAGCTGCCTTCTCGTCCCCCACGCTCAGGAACACCAGCACACCCTGCAGATGGAACAAGAGGGCCAGCGATACAACTTTCTCGGTTTACAGCAATACTGAGAAGGCTCACAAATGAACCCTGTGGGGGTAAATATATTTAGAATATAAAACGGTTCTCAAATTCAGAACAATTTGAATCTCTTACCTCGCTTGAAAGTTCGTTTGCAATTATATTCATGAACTCATTGTCTCCTTCTTTCCTGCATTACAAAATTCATCAAGCTCATGTTTTATTTTAAACATACCTTTTCCAGGTAAAAAAGGCACGTGATTGCGTGTGCAGTAAACGGTGCATTTAAAATGTAAAACCAAAAGACTGACCTGTGCATAGAGAACATCCCACTGCGACTGGCCTCCTCGCGACAGCTCTTGGCAGTGAGCACGGCCAGGTCACGCAGCAGAATGGTGTTACTCTGTATCCCACGGGAAATGAATACGAGGGGGTTACCAGAAGCAACAATGGACTGACCATCTCAGTGCAGTACTTACAAGAACGATGCTTGGGATGTTCATGTTTGACATCAGGCCGGAACAAACTCGTGAGGTTTGGAAGACCGTGCACAATGCCACATGTGCTTGTACCTCTGGATAATGATTACGTAAATGTAAGTTGGGGTTTCTAAAGTTTCTAAATGTACCCATATTGAAAGATGTGAAATTGTAAAGAGGACCAGCCTCCAACTGACTGGTAGGCCTCACCTTCTGCAACAGTTTCGCTTGTTTCTGGAGACGGTCCACAGCCTCCACCTGTTCCTCGGGCCCCACCCTCCAGGGCAAAACAGAGAAACACAAGGTTTAAAAGAACTCTGCGGTGAATTATACATTTGGTTATAAACCTACAGGTTAATAACCAGATTAATGGCACCAAACAGTGCATTTGCGGCGTAGCTTAAGCAATGCTCACTTGACGAGGGCGTTCAGAGCCCTCTCGTTCGCGTAACTGCGTTCACAATACTGCAGCACGCGGTTTCCCGCCAGGAACAAAATGTTGGTCTTGTTCTTTTTTCCCTTCTCGGCGCCGAAGATCTTGATTGCCTGTAGCTGGCTGAGGTTGGAAACGTGAGTCCCGCAGCACATGTTGGCATCCACTGCCTTGATGTCGATGATCCTGACAGGTCCCACATGGTCATCCGGCAATCCTCGACTCCGGAACTACCCGGACCCCGTACCGGAAAAGACAAAAAGCCAATCAACATCAGTGCCCACACTTCACAGTGAATATCAACCACCCTCCCATGCAAGGCGCTGCAATCACCTGTGCCAGCTCTGGATCATCCGCCTCGTAAACGTGGACTTCTACGGGAACGTGCTCACGGATCTTGGTGTTGACTGCGAGCTCCAGGTCACGAAGTTGCTCGGCCGATACACTCGGCGTGTCCAACTCGATGCTCGACCGCTGCTTACCCAAGTCCCTTCACCACCGCGGGCAGCACGCACAAACACAATGAAGCATGCCAATATGGTTGGCCATTTTTGCCAGTATAGTCGTTTCAACTTAATTTCAGTGCAGTGAGGGTAAGCAAACTTGATATTTGCAACAATTACCAAGATGTTGTTTTGAACCCATACATGGAGTCTGCCAAGGCAGTGACAAGGTGCTGCCCTGAAAATGGAGAAAAAAAATGTTTAGCTGCCAGCATATATATACTAGCCTTTTGCCCGTCCAAGGATGGGTGTATTTCAGTAAATCTGAAACTTGCAAGCGAAAAGCAGACTGCGACGTGATATTCATTGCATCAATTTGTGTGCAATTTGTAAGGGCGTGGTGACACAGACTTATTTCATTTTAAGGTTATAATCCCTTGTTCATCGTGACATCCTTTTTACTTCTATGTCTCAATAGCGTTAAGAAGATCGCGTGACCTGAGGGTTCTGCCTTTGAGGTGAGGGTTGTAAGTTGACGCTGAGGAGGAGGGAGGAGGCGCCTCGCCCCCCCATGTTGAGTGGCGTCACCCGCTAATTAATATTAATGGTGGGGGTGTCCATTTGGAAGATGTCACCTCTTCATGATTGTGGGGGGCTGTTCGATGTAGAGTGACATCACCTTCTCATGATTATTAATGAGGGGGGGGTGCTACATGTGGAGTGACGTCACCCGCTCATGATTATTGATGAGGGGGGGGGTCCATGTGGAGGACGTCACCTGTTCATGAGTATTAATGAGGGGGGCTGGCCGACGTGGAGTGATGTCACGCGCGGGACACAGACATTCTTGGCTCATTATAGTAGTAAATGTGGGACGTCTTTCGCACCGTACGTAGCCAACCGTGCTAATCAGAGGTGCGGAAACCCGCGAGTGAAGCTACATTGGCCACAGTGGCACAACGCTTGCACGACACATTGTTCGTCCCATTAATGAGCAGTCTTACCAGAGTGCTGTTGCATGTGGTCAAAGCGACGCGCCCAATCAACTCGCAGATCCACGCTCACCCCAACCTCTAGGGGCGACTCCACGAAGTGGACAGCATCTCCACCTTTCCGCGTCACTCGCAGCACCGACAGCCCATTAATGGTGCCAAAGTCATCCGGCTGCAGGGGCAGAAGATGGGGGGGGGGGGGGGGGTGGTTCATCAACACCACGCCAGCTCATTTGTGCGGTCTGTCGTATGAGGTGCGCAACCAAATGTTCGTGAAGAGCGCTTTGGTGCTTCTTGGCTGCACTGCCCGACACAATCGTCAGCCACAGGGCGTTTTGGAAGGCGGGCTTCAATGCCGTCCCTTGCCTCACCTGGCCTCCACCTTCAGGGAACAGGACGGTGTCCTCCAGTATCACCTCGAAACCCTCAATTTTCTTCTTCTTCCCGTTGGTCTCCGTGTGCAGCACGGCGGGCGCGCACGACCGCACGCCGGTGGTCAGCTGCACGCGGACCACCACCACCACGGCAGTGACGGTTCAGTGGTTTGCAGACAGAGGGCGCCAATACACGCGTTCTTAAATCACTTCACAATATGGAACCTCCTGGTTACACCAGCCCACAAGGGATTATTGTGTCCGTCGTACAGGGAGGGGCTGGGTGGGGGGTGGGGCTGGGTGGGGAGGTGCTGGTCACCCCGTGGTGCCCTTATAAAACTCAACGTTTAACCTACTCACGCCGGCTTGTGCCCGCCCTCACAGTCGGCCATATTTGCAGAATACACCACGCCGCCGTTGACCCTGCAGGCCATTGACCGAGCAACCCAACGTTCCGACCAGCTCCCTCTGCAGGAATGTGTTCTGTATTTCTGAATCGTTTAGGCTGGAGGAATCCGATGAGCTATGAAGCTTTTTTTTTCTACAGATGTCCGGTCGTGTGCCCCAACTTAGACGTTGGGTCACACTGTCTAGGTGAAGCCATAATCCAATTACAAATATGGGCCATACACACTCAAGGATTAGAGACCCCATTTCATCATCATAATACACAGCACATCATCCACGTGCAAGTCCCACATGAAGATGACGGCGGCGGTGATGCCTGTGATGCTGAACATGACAGGGAAGTGATAATGATGACGTTGATGATGGTACAATTACCGTATGTGTGTTGATGCTGCAGCTGACAATGACTGTAATATGCTAAAGTCACAGTGCGGTGAGTTACCGAACGTCATGATCAGGCCCCTTACTGGTGATCGCGCTGTGCCTGATGCCAGCGCAGTGATCGCGTTGTGCCGCTGCCCATCGTGGCCTCATCACGACACGACGACAGTGGGATAATGACGATGTTGCTGATCAAGACAGAAGTATGACGGTGTTGATGATGATGATACACAACACCACATTTACACCACAGACGCGTGCCGCTAATGGCGAAACGCTGTGTTCCGGCGCGGCACCGCCACCACTCTCGTCCTCCTACCTCCTTAAGGAAGCTGTCCTTTTGACACATGAACGCCATTACCGCAACAACGACAACAACCGAAACGATGGCAAAACACACGGGGCGAGCGAGAGAGTAAAAGAGAGGAGGGGGGGGGCCCAGCTGTTGCGGGCCGGCCGCGACCCGGAACTGGCGCCCTTTGACCCGGAAGCGGCCCCCTCCCCCGCACGCCCCCCTCGCCACCGTCCCCGCTCACCGCCACCCCACCACGGCCGACGTCGCTCGCCCCTCGCCCCGGCCTCTCTCAATCCGCGTCCATCCTCGTCCAGAGCGGCACCGTCAAGCGGCATCAGCAGCCCGCAGCGCGCAGGCAAACTCGACGCAGCCTCTCGCTCGTTCCTTCAGCCAAACGCGAGGTGCTCCATCCCCCCCCACACACTGCCCCCCCCCCCCACACACTGCCCCCCCCCCCACACACACTGCCCCCCCACACACTGCCCCCCCCCCGTGTGTTATCCCTCAATGTTGCCCTTCGCTTGCAATGACCTCGTCTTCCGTGAGTTCACCCGATGCTCGTCCGTTCATTCACTCATTCATCGCTAAGCCCGTCCAGTCACTCGTTTTATAAGGAGGTCATTCGTTATAAGACATTCTGCCATTCATTCGCATGTCAATTCATGCGCTCACCCCATTTGAATTGATCTGTGAATTCACTCGCTCATCCGTTCTCCCACTCACCCAATTCCACAAATTACAACATTCAATCGCCTATTCACTCATTCATCCATTCAGTATCCCCTGCACTCGTTCATTCGTTTATTATTTCAATCTTCATTTCACCCCGCTCCCTCCGCTCCTCTCTCACGTTGCATAATCAGAATCTTTATTTAGAGTCGAAGAATTCTATTCGAGCTACGCATCTCTTTTTCCCTCACACATGTCCACAATATCGCCCGCCGTGGCGGTGGTGGTCGACGCCAGGAGAGCGATCGCGTCGCACCCCTGTTGAGCGAGTCCCCTTGCTGGGGGCAGTCGGCTGCCCCCCACACCCCCCTCACCCCCACACCCCCACACCCCTTCACCCCCCCCACACCCCTTCACCCCCCCCACACCCCTTCACCCCCCCCACACCCCCCACACCCCCACACCCCTTCACCCCCTCATCCCCCTCACCCCCACACCCCTCACCGCCCCCCACACCCCCCCACACCCCCTCACACCCCCTCACACCCCCTCACCCCCCCCACACCCCCTCACCCCCCCCCACATCCCCCCCCACACCCCCTCACCCCCCCACACCCCCTCACCTCCCCCCACACCCCCTCACCCCCAAATTCCGTGTGTGTACAGGGAGGGGAGAGGGGTCCATTTTTGACAGATTTGTGCGTTCCTACTCAATGGATGGCCCCATACCCCCTCACAACCCCCTCACCCACCCCTCCACCCCCTCACCCACCTCTCCCTCCAGACCCTCACCCACCCCCTCACCCCTCCCTCACCCACCCCTCCCTCACCCCCTCCTCCCTCACCCCCATCTCACTCCCATCTCACCCACCGCTCACCCCCTCCCTCCATCCACCCCCTCACCCACCCCCTCCATCCACCCCTCACCCCCCCTCTCACCCCCTCACCCACCCCCTCCATCTACCCCTCACCCCCTCACCCACCCCTCACCCCCCCTCTCACCCCCTCCATCTACCCCTCACCCCCTCACCCACCCCTCACCCCCCCTCTCACCCCCTCCATCTACCCCTCACCCACCCTCTGTGTGTTTTGTACTGCACTAAGAGTGGTGGCAAAATACGTGAATCGCAAAGGATTCTGTTGTGTATCTCAGTACAAAGCAGAGCAAACACTGACATCATAACAATAATATACAACAGTGATCGTGACGGCTGATGGCAAACTAAAGCCCCCGACGACGGATTAATACATTAAAGACACTAACTTCTACCGATAGATGGCGCTAGTACTTTGTGTGCATACATAACTCGAGACTAGGCCTCGGTAAGGTAAAAGTTAAAAGATAAAAAGAACGAGCCTACCTTTACCCTACCTTTTACCTTACCACAATACAATCACTCTACCCTACCTTTTACCCTTTAGCAGGTAAGGTAAAAGGTAAAAAGCAACGAGCCTACCTTTTACCCTTAGCCCATACAAATTACCCGATTACAGGGTAATTACTTTAGTACTACACATGACAAAGGTTTATAACGGTAAACGCTAGGTAGAGCGCTTTATTCATATAGAATACTCTCGATGATTCCAATTGTACACGCTTTCTTTGAACTCACTCTGTCCGTTGTTGTCATCGTTGTATCCTCAAATCTTGTAACTCAATTTTAACCCACTTCCCAATGTGGTATCGACTGCAAACTTGGTATACTTATGTCATACTGATGACAACACTATATTCTATCATTAAAAATATATATATTTTTTAAACATTATTTTTTATATGTTATGTTTCGGCTTGGGTCTAAGAGTCCACGCTCAACTGACGTTGGCTGTAATTGGCCACGGCCCCTTACGCTGTGGCAAGCTTCGGGGCCACTTACTGGAGTTGTGGAGGTTTGCATTACTCGTACATTTCATAAAAGCGTGTTTAATTTTTTTTTATATTTATTAAATGGAAACCACAGACTGCGCCACGGAGCTTTTCGCGGTAAACAAGGCACCGTATTTACGGGGTAATACTTCATGCTACCTTTACCCTACCGGGTAATTCTTCCGAGCTACCTTTACCCTACCCTTTACCTTACCCCTTGGCATGTCGACATCTTTACCCTTTACCCTTTTATCCGGTAAAAAGGGTAAATTACCTTACCTTGCCGAGGCCTACTCGAGACTGCAGTGGTGATTGTTGGTCGTAGCTTTCTGGAGGAGCCCGTTGAGATCCAGCGGAATGGATCACCCAGCGCTTGGTATGTAGCGTGAGGCAGCTGCTCGAAACCAGTGAGAATGTCAGAGGGGAGGCACAGCCTGCGACGTGGATACCGTGCAGGATACGTTTGCAATGGGCGCGGGGAAATTCAGCGCCACGTTGCGGCGACAGAACACGCTTATACACAACACGAGACGTATACTTTACAAACACCGTGTTGACATGTGGTGGTCTCTCACTGTTGTGGCCTTAATGGTTTTGGGGGGGGGGGTGCTGGGGGAGGCGTGGGCACTCTTGGTATTTATTGGGGGGGTCACATACCGAAAAGGTTACGAACCACTGGCTTAAGATTGAAACATGCTTTGATGATGATGGCGCGACAGTGATGATGTTTATGGTTATTGATGATACCAGCTTGTTAAAATCGTACACCTAAACCATTTAATGGTGACGCTTCAATTTTCATTTCATTTTGGACAACGTTAGATGCTCGGCTTTAGTCAATTTATCTTCAGGCTTACTCAGTGAAATACAATTTGGATTTAAAATATAACGTGTAAACCGTTTCTCACGATGTACAGAAACATTTAACATATTTATAGAGAGGCAAGCAGTCAGGGAATGAAGGAAGGTACTGTTTTGAGCCTGTGCTTTAACAATGACCAGGCAAATGAACACCGTTGATAGCTGGGAGAAGGGAGTGCTGGAAGGCAGCGCTTGCTGAGTGTCACCATGTGTGGTGGGTGGCATTTCTCAAAGCTGCAAACTGTGCTCCTACAGATCTACACAAGGGCAGGCAGAGGGCATGTTCCACTCAGCTTGGCATAATGGGTCAGATGTGTGGTAGAGATCCCTTGAGGTACCAGCGGCCAGAATACAGCCCATTATTACTGTCCCTCTCTCTGCCTTGGTCCAGATATGCCCATCCAGACGACTGACACGGCCCCAGTGGCCCAGAAGGAATCGCGCCCAGTTCAGGTGGAGTCTGGTGAGTTTTTCTTCTCCCACATAGATTGTTTTAATATTCAGTTGCATTTGTCCCAAGTGCACTCATCCCAATAAATACACTTCCCTGTGTCGCTTGTAAACACCATGACCATCAGACTTGTCACCGTGCACCGTTTCATCGACTGAAACATTCTTCAGCTCACGGTACTTGCATTGAATTGTGGATGTGAGAATCGATTGTCTACGATTTTTGCAGAGTGTGTGCTAATGTTGCATTTAGGTTAATGGAGAAAGCAAAACTGTATTATACAGAACAAATGCAAAACTATATATGAGAACGTAAAAAAATAAAAAAATACCTGATTCTTGAATTGAATCGTGACATTGAAATGTGAAAATGAATTATATCGTTATTTGGTTAATAATTTCACACTCAAGGACTGCATACCTTAGCATTCTTACTCTGGTCCTATGTTGTAGTCTCGCAGTACCATCAAGGTACACTCTTCGAAGATTTAATAGAATGGTTCATGATTGAGTGGGAAATTCATATTTAGATTGGCATTTGTAAATCCTTAAGCATCATGCTTTGTCATGAAATATAACTGGCATTGTGTTAGAGGATTATTGGGAAGGATACTTACTGCTCTTCCTGTTGCATTGCTTACCTTCCAAGCCATATTCACTGCTCTTGTAATCATCAGTGGGAGTATCTAAATTACGAATATCTTTAAACCATTTTTATGGTATAAAGGAGGTAGTAGTGCCCACTATCGGTGATGCCCCAAGCAGGAACTGCCTTTTCACTCAAATAACTACTGCACCTCATCACATGTCTATGATTGCTATTTTGATAAAATGCTTTACTCTTTTTCGATTTAAAGCTTTCGTGACTGCAGGGATTCATCTTCTTGGTTCTTTCGGTAAAGTCACGTGACTTTACCGAAAGAACCAAGAAGATGCTTTACTCTGTTTAAAAAATGTTTTTTAAATTTACATTATTGCTCCTGCATTGGTAGGTAAGTGTTTTTCAAGTTTGCCATTTTAGATTGCTGTGTTTTGAATGCCATTTTAACACGGTCATGTATATTAATGTCATTTCCCGAAAGGATCTGGAACAGAATCGGACAGCGATGAGTCCATCCCTGAATTGGAGGAGCAAACAGACTCCACATCACAGGCCCATTCTCAGCAAGCACAGGTACAGCCATGCTTAAAGTGCATGGTTTTCTACTGGTATCTGTTTTATGCCAAAACCAGAAGTAAACTGTGAGCGGAAATGACATCAACCATGTCTCTGTGTTTGTTGCAGCTGGCAGCTGCGGCAGAGCTGAACGAAGAGTTGGTGAGCAAGGCCAAGCAGAGCCGCAGCGAGAAGAAGGCCCGTAAGGTCAGGAGCGATAAGGAGACAGATATGATAGTTGTGGGATTCCCTTACTTTTTTTTTGCAATGAAAATGACTAATAATTAGTAATTATTTGATGATTTGAGGTTTGCTTTGTGCCCACAACCCTGCAGGCCATGTCAAAGTTGGGGCTGCGCCAGGTGGGCGGTGTGACGCGCGTCACCATCCGGAAGTCCAAGAACATTCTCTTCGTTATCACCAAGCCTGATGTGTACAAGAGCCCCGCCTCGGACACCTACATCGTCTTTGGAGAGGCTAAGGTTCGCTGATGTATTCTATTTTATATCTGTTCCATTGGTGCTGCAAAATTAACAAAAAGAAGTTCACGTAACAGGAAAAGGTTCAGTAGTCAGGGTGTGCTCCGTGACATACAGAACTGGTGTGATGTCTGCATCTGTGTTTCCATGCAGTTGTGGCTTCACTTGGAAGAAATTAAGGAATGTTTTTATATCCCGCTGACGCCAAATGCTGTTCAAATATTTTATAAGGGCAATGTGTGGCAAAAGTATGTGGGAAATGGAAAATGCAGACATTGACGTGGAAATTGTATTGCTAGACTTGTATGAATGTTAAAGTGTAAAATAAGCCACATGAGCATTCGAGTTTGCGAAAATTAATGATTAATAGATCATTCTGGCAATTGTGTTGTAGAATATAGATAATGAGAACACAGATGGAAAACATGTTTCTTGTAATCAACACTATTGCAGCCGCGGATCTCTGTGCCGAGTGTGGGTTTGTGTGCGGTGTTTGTTGTTCCTGTTGCATGCAGATTGAAGACCTGTCCCAGCAGGCGCAGATGGCAGCGGCTGAGAAGTTTAAGGTTCCCGGGGAGGCAGCCCCGGGCGTGCAGGAGCGCGTGCAGCCACCCCCCGTGCCCGAGGAGAGCGAGGAAGAGGAGGAGGTGCATAAGCCGCATTCCCCCAACATGAGCACGATAGAACGCCGGCTTTATCTCCACTGGCCTTGGCGCTGTGTGTCTTGCAGTCCTATACTGCCACCCTGTGACCAAAACAACACACTGCGAACACATTCCTGCGGAGGGAGCTGGTAGGAACGTTGGGTTGCTCGGTCAATGGCCAGGGTCAACGGCGGCGTGGTGTATTCCGCAAATATGGCCGACTGTGAGGGCGGGCACGAGCCGGCGTGAGTAGGTTAAACTTTGAGTTTTATTAGGGCACCACGGGGTGACCAGCCCCTCCCCACCCAGCCCCACCCCTCCCACCCCCCACCCAGCCCCACTCTCCCCACCCAGCCCTTCCCAACCCTCCCCTCTCCACCCAGCCCCACCCCTCCCATTTTTGGATGCACGACGGACGGACGGACACAATAATCCCCTGTGGGCTGGTGTAACCAGGAGGTTCCTACCAGTATTATTTTGTTCTTATCGGGAAGAGTATTTCCTGTACATTCGGCATGCAATGATTCTGATTCACGGTGATTTGAATGTGTGAATCAAATCTCTTTTTCTCGTTCATACTGTTATTTTTATTGTTTTTCACGTTTTGTTTTATGCTTTTAGTCCAAAGGTAACATTTGCATAACATTTTCATAGTTTATACATTCTTACACACGAGTCAATACATGCATTTAAAGTGTGCCTATGTGACCGGCCCACACCGACCGGTGTTGTGAGGTATCGTCAAATAACCCCTATAACCCAACCCGCACAGCATGGAGAGGCCTTCATCCAGTAGTGGCATTACAAAAGGGCTGTACTTGATATGTGGTGATTTATTTATTATTACGTTTGTTTACCAAGGAATGCCTCACTGAGTCCCAAAAGCCTTTTTAAAGAGGGTTATGCCAAGCTTTTGCAGGGGGGAGTTCTGTAGCTCTATGTAATCCCAATTGAGTAAATTTCAGTTACATTTGCATCTTTGGGATGTTTTATCCAATACCAGTCTCATTGCTCTTTTTAGCTGGTGATCATTATTATAAGCATTGATTTTAATCAGTTGGTGACTTGTTACATGCCTAAGACTTGAATAAAGACCAAATCAAATGGAGAAAAATAATAATAATAAACTTATTTAATGTGGCCGGAAAATGTTAATCAATTCTGCACTTGTCCGCTGTGTATTAGGTGGACGAGACTGGCGTGGAAGCCAAGGACATCGAGCTGGTGATGTCGCAGGCCAATGTGTCACGCTCAAAGGCTGTGCGTGCACTCAAGAACAACAGCAACGACATTGTTAACGCCATCATGGTGAGCACAACTCTGTACACTTCACCAAAATTGTGAAGGGTTTGAGCAAGCACCGCTGTGTGCCCATTGATGGTGTTGTGTGTTATCATTGAGCTAATTCTAAGCATGTTCTATCTGCCCTCTTCCCTTGTTTCATTCACAGGAATTAACAATGTAGTGCCCGTGACATCTCGGAGTGGACTGCCATCTCCACGTTTTTACTCCGTGTCTCAATAAATACGAACATATTTATCACAACTCATGTTTTTGTGCTTTGTTGTTTTTATGTGATACTTTTATTGTTGTTAGTACTCTGAGGTTTATGGTGGAGAAGTAAATTAGAATATTGCTGTTCCTTGAGTTTGGCAGAGAAATTCGATGTCACAAGAACATTTCGCCAAAGGTTCTGCCACGCTTGGCTGCACATTGTCACAAGACTCGCACTTAATAATTTGATCATATATAGTAGATAATCGATTATCCGCGGGCTTTGTAGGGAGGGGGCGCTGGATTTTCAAAAACGACGGATAATTACATTGTTTCGATTTAAAGCTTTCGTGACTGCAGGGATTCATCTTCTTGGTTCTTTCGGTAAAGTCACGTAGAATGTAAATAATAAAAATAAAATCATTCTCACGACGTTTCGGCCACAACGCAAGTAGCCGTCCTCAGGTGGAGAACAGGTCTGTCGAGGAGACAGTCTGAATTACAAGCCCCAGGCTTGGAGCAACTATTCAAGCTGGGATGGAGGGGCGAAGAGCGCCTTGACAAAATAATTTGCATATCAAGAGGAATTTAGCATATTTATGGGAAATGCAGATATGCGATTAGTACTACTTGTGAAATGCGTTAGAGGTTTGGCGAGGGGTTTAAAGTTATTATGCTCGTGCATTATGCAGGATTAGCAGCATCAAAGGGAGGGGATAGGGGTGTTAATAGTATGTAGCTGCAGTAACTAAACCATCACGTAAACAACTAAAGTATAAACTACATAGTATCATCAGTATATTAAATATACTCTACAATAAGCTGAGTTACTAACAGTAAGTAATACATTACAATTCTACGTCGCAAAAAATATATGCTTCCATCTAAACTTTATTCTCTTACATCACACGAGTCTACACCGTACTATATACTGCCATAGACAAACCCAACATTAAATTATATACTGTATTGCTATACACCACCCTATACCTTATACATTGTAATATTACACTATTATTCTACCCACCCTAATGTATATCACACTGCTGTATATTCACTATACAATTACGATACTATATATTACTTTGTACATTGTATTAAGCATTACAATTTTATACTATTTATAATTATACACTACCATTGACCGTCGTGTGAAAGATACTAAGAGGAAGCAACGAAATATGTCAATGGGAGAGTAGTTGGACATATTTCGTTGCTTCCTCTTAGTAGTTTATACTTTAGTTGTTTACGTGATGGTTTAGTTACTGCAGCTACATACTGTTAACACTCCATCCCTTTATTAATGCTACCCCTATCCCCTCCCTTTGATGCTGCTAATCCTGCATAATGCACGAGCATAATGACTTTAAACTCCTCGCCAAACCTACGCATTTCACAAGTACTGTAGTACTAATCGCATATCTGCATTTCCCATAAATATGCTAAATTCCTGTTGATATGCAAATTATTTTGTCAAGGCGTTCTTCGCCCCTCCATCCCAGCTTAAATAGTCGCTCCAAGCCTGGAGCTTGTCATTCAGCGTTGTGGCCGAAACGTCGTGATAATGATTTCATAGTTTTATTTTTATTATTTTATTATTTACATTCTACGTGACTTTACCGAAAGAACCAAGAAGATGAATTACATTGTTTAAGATTTTTTTTTTACATTTTTGTATGACAATGTTTTCGTTTTTTTTTGTAAACTATATGAAATTGGCATAAACATACCAAAAAACAAATATCCGACTTTAAAAAGTTACTGTATTTACTGTTTCGTACTTACCACTCCAATATCGAAGACTCCGCATTGGGTGATGTATATACGTGCAGTATTTCCATTAAGTTGTATGTAGTGTATAATGTACTGTACATCATATTTAAGACAAATCAAGCATAGCTACTTTTTTTGTCCCGCATGTTGCCGATCGTTGGACTGGTACAGCCTTTCGGAGCGGTTTTACCGGATTGGCCCGGGACTGCCAGATAATTGACGATCAACTGTACTGTTACTTCTCGAAGCCTATTTCATTCATGCCAGTGCATTTCAGTCCCACGAACCTCTGGGCAAAGCCACCTCAACAGTAAGTGGTGGATGGGTGGATGGATACGGAGATGCATTGAGATTTGGTGACTGTAACAGCCACTCATACAGCCCTTACTCCCCAAGTGCCCCACGACTATGACTCGCCTGTGATTTGCTCTTCGACATTTAATGGGCAGTATTATACGTTTCAGTTTGAAACACCAGTATGATCAATCACTTGATATGACAATGCGTGAGCACTGGAACTGTGATGTCATATACATCCCTGGAATGTTTTAAATACTTGAAGGGGGCGGGCGTTGGCCGTGGGCTAAATTGCAACCAAGTGATCGGTGCGGTTCACCCGTATTCTGGAACAGGGAAGTTTTGAGTTTTCAGGTTCCTATTGCATCTAGCCGTTTTAATACGGGCACACTTTTATCGTCTATTTGTGTTTCTCCCTGGTGATGGGACCTTGTAGAATGAACGTTGAGATTTATAAGGGCACGGGGTGACCAATAAGGTCTGAATTGGTCTGTAATAAGGTAGGCACTGATAAGGTGTTGAGAGGTACGCGGTATCGTTTTTTTTACAATTCAACTGACATGTTTACAGACGTTGCAATGCAGTCTTCCACGTGGCAGTGTCGAGCAATATCCTGTTCAACGTGGGCTTGCCACATATACCACACTGTACACACACACACACGTGACGCCACCTGCACAGCAGTCGGGCGTGTAAACTGGTGTGAATTGGGGTCTTGATGTGTGGATAGTGATCTAGGGGCATGGATGTAGGTGTAGATTGGAGGTGGACTGGGTGTTTAAGAGCGCAGAATGTGGGTGTGAACATCGTGGTGGGGGGGGGGGTATTAGTCTGGAGTTGAGGGTGTATTCTGGGTCCGGAGGGGGGAGACTGGAGTGGGGGGTGTGTGGCTTCGAGGTTTATAGGGTCGGGGTCTATAAAGTGGGGGTGTGGAGGTGTGTGAGTGTGGAGGTGTGTGAGTGTGGAGGTGTGTACAGTGGGGGGTGTGTGAGTGTGGAGGTGTATGAGAGTGTGAGTGTGGAGGTGTGTGAGTGTGGAGGTGTGAGAGTGGAGGTGTGTGAGAGTGGAGGTGTGTGAGAGTGGAGGTGTGTGAGTGTGGAGGTGTATGAGAGTATGAGTGTGGAGGTGTGTGAGAGTGGAGGTGTATGAGTTTGGGTGTGTGAGAGTGGAGGTGTGTGAGAGTGTGGAGGTGTGTGAGTGTGGAGGTGTGTACAGTGGGGGGTGTGTGAGTGTGGAGGTGTATGAGAGTGTGAGTGTGGAGGTGTGTGAGTGTGGAGGTGTGAGAGTGGAGGTGTGTGAGAGTGGAGGTGTGTGAGTGTGGAGGTGTATGAGAGTATGAGTGTGGAGGTGTGTGAGAGTGGAGGTGTATGAGTTTGGGTGTGTGAGAGTGGAGGTGTGTGAGAGTGTGGAGGTGTGTGAGTGTGGAGGTGTATGAGTTTGGATGTGTAGAGTTGGGTGTGTGTGAGTGTGGAGGTGTGTGAGTGTGGAGGTGTGTAAGTGTGGAGGTGTATGAGTGTGGGTCTGTGAGAGTGTGGGTGTGTGTGAGTGTGTGGGTGTGTAAGAGTGGAGGTGTGTGAGTGTGGAGGTGTGTGAGAGTTTGGAGGTGTGTGTGAGAGTGTGGAGGTGTGTGTAGAGTGGGGGGTGTGTGAGTGTGTAGGTGTGTGAGAGTTTAGGTGTGTGAGTGTAAGAGTGTGTGAGAGTGGGTGTGTGAGTGTGTGGGTGTGAGAGTGGAGGTGTGTGAGTGTGGAGGTGTGTGAGTGTGTGAGAGTGTGGGTGTATGAGAGTGGGGGTGTGTGAGTGTGGGCATGTGAGGATGTAGGTTGGGGGTGTGTGATAGTGTAGGTGTGTGTGAGAGTGGAGGTGTGTGAGTGTGTTGGTGTGAGAGTGTGTTGGTGTGTAGAGTGGGAGGTGTGTGAGTGTGGAGGTGTGTGAGTGTGAGAGTGTGTGGGTGTGTGAGTGTGAGAGTGTGTGAGAGTGGAGGGGTGTGAGAGTGTAGAGTGAGAGGTGTGTGGGTGTGAGAGTGCGTGAGTGTGAGAGTGTGTGAGTGTGAGAGTGGAGGGGTGTGAGAGTGTGGGTGTGTGAGTGTGAGAGTGAAGGTGTGTGGGAGTGTGAGTGTGTGGGTGTGTGAGTGTGAGAGTGGAGGGGTGTGAGAGTGTGGGTGTGTGAGTGTGAGAGTGGAGGTGTGTGGGTGTGTGAGTGTGAGAGTGGAGGTGTGTGAGAGTGTAGAGTGGGAGGTGTGTGGGTGTGTTAGTGTGAAAGTGTGTGGGTGTGTGAGTGTGTGGGTGTGTGGGTGTGAGAGTGGAGGTGTGTGAGAGTGTGTGAGTGTGAGAGTGGAGGTGTGTGAGAGTGGAGGTGTGTGAGTGTGTGGGTGTGTGAGTGTGTGAGTGTGAGGGTGTGTGAGAGTGGAGGGGTGTGAGAGTGTAGAGTGGGAGGTGTGTGGGTGTGTGAGTGTGTGGGTGTGTGAGTGTGAGAGTGGAGGTGTGTGAGAGTGGAGGTGTGTGAGTGTGAGGGTGTGTGAGAGTGGAGGTGTGTGAGAGTGTAGAGTGGGAGGTGTGTGGGTGTGTGAGTGTGAGAGTGGAGGTGTGTGAGTGTGTGGGTGTGTGAGTGTGGGTGTGTGAGTGTGTGAGTGTGAGAGTGGGAGGTGTGTTAGTGTGAGAGTGGAGGTGTGTGAGTGTGAGGGTGTGTGAGAGTGGAGGTGTGTGAGAGTGTAGAGTGGGAGGTGTGTGGGTGTGTGAGTGTGAGAGTGGAGGTGTGTGAGTGTGTGTGAGTGTGGGTGTGTGAGTGTGAGAGTGGAGGTGTGTGGGTGTGTGAGTGTGAGAGTGGGAGGTGTGTTAGTGTGAGAGTGGAGGTGTGTGAGTGTGAGAGTATGGGTGTGTGGGTGTGTGATGATGTGGAGTTCGTGGGCTGGGTGTCATCTCTCGTGCACGTGTCCGCGTCCCCGCCCTCTCGCCTCCTCCCGTCCTCCACGTGTGCACTTCCCCGCCCACTCCGAATTATTGGTCCGGTTCGCTCACTCGGCCAGGTGTGGACCAGCACAGAGGCATGGGGGGTGCTGGTCGAGGGGGGTGCTGTTCGAGGGGTGGGCTGTGGGTGTCGTGAGGTGGCCCAGGGCGTGAGGGGGCGCTCCGTGCCGCGTGACGTTGGGCTGTTTGGTCTTCCGGGCTGCGGCACACCAGCACGGCACGGACTACTTCTGCCGCTGCTACCCACCGCTCTCGCTACACACGCCGACGGCGGACACACACCCCACCACACACACCCCACCACACACACCACACCACACACACCACATCACTCACACCACACTCACCACACCACGCGCAACTAAGCTACGCTCATCATGCGCTCGGCGGTGGCGCCACTCAACTCCGATCCCACAGCACACGCGCCCGCGACTGCCGACTCGCCACTGTCACCGCGCTCACTCGCAAACCCACCACTACTAACACACTAACTAGCCTACCACTACTGACACACCACCCACTCGTGCCGGTGGAGGTTCTCTGGAAGCGAGAAGAGTTCCTCGCCTCGTCGTCCCTCCTCGCCGGCGCCACGCGGGTGAGAGGGGGTCCGGGACCCCAGCGCGCCCCCCACCGCCTTAGGGGTTCGTGGAGTTCGACGAGGGGGCTGTACCCCCCCCCCCCTCTCAATGTTCGGGGCTGTGGCGGTGTTGACCCCCGGGCAGGGCGGGCTCGGATCGTGGCAGGCGGAGGTCGAATTCGCGTCTCACGGCGCCTCCTTGGGAGGAGACGGAACCGACGGGTGAAGGTTGACCGGGGCGAGGGTTCATTGTCTCGCTCATGGGCAGGCGAGTTGCCGCTGCGAGTTGCCGCTGCCAGCGCGGCTTAGGAATGGCAGGTGTCTCAGCCACCCCTGTGACGAGCATCGTGAACGAGTGACGCCCGAACGCGGCCCCCTTCACCCCCCCTTCACCCCCCCCCTTCACCCCCCCCCCTTCACCCCCCCCCTTCACCCCCCCTTCACCCCCCCCTTCACCCCCCCCTTCACCCCCCCCCTTCACCCCCCCCCCTTCACCCCCCCCCTTCACCCCCCCCCCTTCACCCCCCCCCTTCACCCCCCCCCTTCACCCCCCCTTCACCCCCCCCCCCCGCCGCCAGGGAGATGTCCCCAAGTTCCTTCTTTGCCCGGTCGGGGCTGCCCTTTGCTCCGTGGCCGAACCGGCTGTAATGGAGTGTTGCTGAAAATAGCAAATAGCCCCCCCCCCCCCAACCAAAACAACTAAACTGACCAGCGTGGTGAAGTATGGGCACACAACCTTCATCGCTGAAAGTTGTCGCGAGGCATTCGTCCAGTGGTGGATCGATAAAGCGTTGTACCTTGAATTGCGTTACCCCAAAAAACAAAAAATAAACCCCGCAGTGTCCAGTTTCATGAAACACTTTCAGTGATGCTAAATGTCATTTCACGCGCCTCTACCCTCAAAGGATAAACTTGTGGGATTAATACTCCACTCTAGGTGTTTTCTGCAACAGTTCCTATGATCACTGTTACGTTGTTTTTATAGCTTTATTTTGGTGATTTCGAAAACGTTTTGGATTAGCCATATTTGTTTGTTGTTGTACATGAGTTAGACTGATAACTTTAATGTAAATTCTCTTGTGGTTGTTATTGCTTGACTTGCATCCCACTGGGATTGTGCACACAGCGTTGATGTTCGGTGCTTTTTCTGGAAGACTTTGCTGCTTTTCCTGGATTTTTCTGTTTGCCGGTAGTCACTTTAAGATGTTTCTTGTTCACGTTTTTATTTGTTGCGGTTGCACCCGATTCAAGAGCCGCATGGCTCACAGGGCTGTACCTAATAGATGAAACTGAAGTGAAGTGGCCGCATCATCGCGAGGTTTCCAAGAAGCTCAGGCACGCCAGCAGAGCCTACAGTTTGAGAAGGATTGTAGTTGTTGGAGGAAGGTCGTGTTTGTTGGCTTGTGCTGGAATGATTGTGAGCCGAGGTGGTCAAGGGTAATTTAGTTCAATGACATGTAGCGTGATAAAACAGCACCTGGAATTAAGTTGGACGTAAACAGATGATACGTCAATGCAGGGAAGCCAGTAATATTCAAATACTTTTGTAATGCAAAGTTAAAGACTTTGTTTTGAAATGCAAAATCCTTTATTAGCATTGTTTGTGCTGTGCTCACCCCACAGTCAAAACTAATCTTTAATCCCGTGTTCCACATACCCCCTGTTTGTCATTGTCTCCAGATGAGGGGTGTGGATAGCGGTGACGTGAATCCTGCCGCTTGAGACGCCTTCGTGTCCCCAGCACACCACGTCGCACACACCACGCGCTCCACGTAGCACACACCACGTCGCACACACCACGTGCTCCACGTCGCACACACCACGCGCTCCACGTCGCACGCACACGCGCTGCACATGCTCCACTTGGCTCGCGCAACTAACCAGACACTCCAAGCCACGCACACCTTCGACCGCACTCCACATCACGTTCGCCGTTCACCAAACCGAACAACGAGCTTACGCTGACAGCAATTGGCTGCCGCGCACCGGCACGCCACATTCCTACGCCACGCGACGCACAGCCTCGGCATGCGTGCCCCGTCACGGCGGGGCTGGTCGTTGCTGGGCCGCGCGCTGGTGCTGCTGAGCCTCGTGTGGTTCGCCTACGTGCTGGTGCAGCTCGTGACGTCGAGCTCGCACGAGCAGAGCGAGCGAGCTCAGCCCTTCGAGCCAGCGGAGAAGGGCGAGTCGCAGGAAGGTCCGTGCTCCGGCCGGGGACGGGCACATCACGACGCTCGCGTTTACGCCGTAGCCTAAAGAGCCCGTGCAGATTTAAGTGTGCGGACAAGAAACACATGCGTGGTATCAGAGGGGCAAGCGGTTTGGATAGGTCAGAAAATAAATTGGCAAAATAAATTGGCAAAAAAGTGTTGTGGATGTGATAGGGAAAGGAAAGTTGTGCTGGGTGGAGGACATGCAGAATGGATTCGATTACAAAATTGTCATTCTCGTCATTGTGGAGAATGTAAGTAATGAATTAAAAATATATGATGGTATTTTTTACACATTCAGAGAGCCACATCGCTTACTGGGAGGGATATTTATTTCAGCAGCAAGGATATATTGGGTTCATATTCAGTCACGAAAGCTTCAAATCTAGAATATATTGGGTTGCTGAGACAGGCATTGGAGTGGTAACCAGGGAAAGACCTAATTCCACATGGTGATGATAATGAGACTTAAGAGCAGCTGGGAGATTTAGCAGAAGGGAGCAGGCTATTGTGAGATGCGGTGGCTCCAAGAGTTTGCTACAAATGACCTCTTGCTTCTTGTAGTTGTGGAGGAGGACCTGTCACGACCACTGTACTCCAAGCCCCCTCCGGACGAGCGAGCGCTGGGCGAGTGGGCCAAGGCGGCCCGGCTCAACCTTCCCGAGGGCTCATCCGAGCGCAAGTTGGAGGAGGAGAGCATCGAGCGCTACGCCCTCAACATCTACCTGAGCGACCGCATCTCTCTGCACCGCCACATCCCCGATGGCCGCATGTATGAGTAAGTGCTCCTCAGTAACGTCTATGGGAATTAATGGAACGCCTTGCCGAGTCTCAAGATTCATAAAAATGATGGACCTTGGTTCTTCTGTTATGTATGCTTTTCATCCTGTGCAGTAAATATGATTGTCACAGGAATGCCTTAGAGTTTGTTTTGTATAGTTCTGATGCCAATTACACACAATTTTGATACGTGAAGCTTTTAAGTGTGAAGGAAGCCATGTGCGTGATGAGATAAGGAGAACTGGAGGGACTACATTGTTTTAAGTAGCTAAGGGGAACCTTTGGACAGGATGATATGGGGTAAGAATGTTTTCTTACATTGAGGGTGGCAATAATGAGACTAGGGTGGACGTCGTTGCTCACTCACAGGGGAGAAGATAAACGCTGTAAGCCTAGGATGCCTCCTTGGTTTAGGCAATTGCATTATAGTGTTTTTCCAGTTAGAAGACTTCAGGAAAAATGTTTTGTTACACCTCTACGTATTTATTAACAGTGAGCTTATGACAGTAAACATTGAAAGTGTGTTCACTTGCGGGCACAATGTTTGTAATCGGCATGCGGGAAGGCGAGAAAGGAACAAAAGCTGTTTGTTTTTTGGCTAAAGTGTCAACTGCTTGCCAAATTTCCCGCGCCTGCCGGGCGCCGGCAATACCGTAAACGTGGCCGCCCACAGGTGCAAGGCGCAGAAGTTTGACTACCGCCGCCTGCCCACCACGTCGGTGGTGATCGCCTTCTACAACGAGGCGTGGTCCACGCTGCTGCGCACGGTGCACAGCGTGCTCGAGAGCTCGCCCGCCGTGCTGCTGCGCGAGATCATCCTCGTCGATGACTTCAGCGACAGAGGTGCGCCGCGTTCATCAAAGACGAAAGTTCGCACGCGCCGCTTTCGGCCGCGACAGGTTTCCTTTTGGGGCTCGTTTTTGCGCTCCACGTTGACCTTCGTCTTGCTGTCACATCGATCGGCTATTTTATTTTAATTTTTAAAATATTAAAGGACGTACGCTGGAGAGGTGGAGCAATGAATTCGGATTTTGTGCAGGTGCTCGATGGATGTTGGGGGAAGCCTTCATCCATAAGTCCCAGCCATTCTCAATCCACCAATGGATGAAAGCATCCCCACACCACATCAGTCGTGTGGGTGTTTTGGCCGTACACCAATCCTCAGCATGCTGCTCAGTGTTGGTTGATAAAGGGGGCAGAGGGAATCAAATTCTGGATGCTGGATTCAAGTTTCAGAGTGAGAGCCACTGTACCACTACTCCACCCATTTACTTGATATTGCTTCCGGAAACATCGGAAATATATATTGAAAAAACCACAAGAGAGGCTGGATGGCTCAAGTTCAGAGCACCGAGAACCAATGGCACTGAGATCCTGGGTTCGAATTTGGGTAGTGACCATCACTAATTAAATCTGGTTCTCAGCTGTAGTGAAGTCATTGGTCTCAGCCTGATCATTATCGGTCACTGCACGAAAATACCCATGAAATAATGTTGTTTTTCCACTTAATTTGCTAAACTTCCAGGTATGGGTTTACAACAGGGTTCGTAGAAAAGTGTTGTAGTCTTATTGTGTATAACAGGACACTTAAAGGGATCCCAAAAGCAGTTCTGTGATATCTGTTTCCACAGGCCGTTATCGACTGTGGGGTAACGCACTGCTCCGATAGAGTTCCAAATGGACGCTTCATCCCGTGACAGGATGCAGATTCGTGCACTCAGAATAAACTTGGGTTAAAAAAATTGCAGTGGTTAAAAACGAAATAATAGCAGCCACGTGGGGTAGTGTGGCGGTGTGGGGGAGGTGATCCCTTATGGGCCTGCACAACGGTACAGCAATAGCACCACGTTTGCTGCGGAGGGGACTGGCTACAAGGGATGGGAGCATTTTGGGCACTGGGCCAGTGCCTCTGGCTTCCTGAGCCCTTTTACCGGAACCCCTTGCAAAAACTCTTTCAGTTCAGTTTATTTTGAAGTACCCTGTGAGCTAAGAAGCTCGTAAGTCGCATTACTCCCAGTTGAGTGAACTAATGAAATGTTTTATCGGTGGGGAAAACTTTATTGTGCACGTTGGTAGCAGTGCAAAAAAATCCTCAACTAGATATTTTTTTCCGTAAACATTTCACGTTGAAATGGTGCCATAAGGTCCCTTTTTCAACAAGTTCGTTCAGTTTATTATACTCCTTATCTGTAATTTATATATCAGCTCGCCACACCTGACATGTAATAGACTAATCATGATGAAGCATGGTTTTCGCAGCCAATATTATGATCGGAATTCCTTTTTGGATTAGCCCATGTAATGACCTGGCCATATTTTTGGTGTGCAACATTCCAGCACCTGACATAACCAAATAAATTGAATATTCACATGTACAACCAAATTTAGCAATGAGATACGATATTTCGCTTGAAACTGCATCAAGCATTTTCAAGTTAGATCATTACGTGGCCTTACCCAAAAACCACTTGCAGATGATGAATAGTGTTTCACGGTAAAACCGTGATGTGGCCGATCGTTTTGGGGCGCCACGGTGGCGAGATGTTAACTACCTCGCCTGATATAAAAGAGGTCGTGGGTTCGATCCCGACCCTGACGCCTGTATATTTGGAGTTTAAATGTTCTCCTTGTGGTCATATGGATTTTTCTCCGGATCCTTCGGTTTTTCCCTCCACATTTAGAAACACGTGTTTAGAGTATTTGGCTGTTATAAATGTCCACATGATAATCCACTTAGTTGAGCTATGATTTGTGGCCAGGTCTCTTCTGAAAAAGAGCGATATAGCTCGGTGGGCCTTACCTGGTAAAATAAACATAGTTATAAACATAGTACTCGCGTGCTTTTGCTCATTGTTGTGCGAGCAGCTTACCTGAAGTCTCCGCTGGAGGACTACATCAGCACGCTGGAACGCGTGCGCCTGGTGCGCACGACGCAGCGCGAGGGGCTGGTGCGTGCGCGCCTGCTGGGCGCCACCCACGCCACGGGCCAGGTGCTCACCTTCCTCGACTGCCACTGCGAGTGCGTGCCCGGCTGGATCGAGCCCCTGCTCCAGAGGTACCACGCTTGCACATCACATTCACCATCGCACCGTCCATCACCTTCCATGGAATCGCCCCTGCCGAAACCGCTCCCCTGTCATCTCACTCCATTCCTCCCTTAACAGTATTCTACCTCTCTCTTCTCATCTCCCTCTACCCCACTCCATGCAATCTCCTGCCTCTCCTTTCTCATCTCACAGTATTCCCTGCTACGTACTCTTCCCTTCAACAATGGCTCCCTTTTGAAACATACAAATCACCCTTCGCTCAGTGGTAGCTACTCATCCTGTGGGACTTGCTTCCTCAAGCCGCCTGTGCTGTTGGCTCCCTGCCCCAGATTAAATTCATGCTCAAGGCTTTATTTTTTTCTATGCCTATCCTTGGCTGCTACTGTCTACAAATAAATATGCTGACTCTTTCTGTACAGCACAACAGTAGCAACACAATGATTTATTCTTGTATCGAATCATTAATCTAAATCGTTCCAAATCATTCCCTGCCAAATTTTTTGACTGCTCTCTACCGATAAAATTCACCATTGAGGACAGATTGTGACCGTCTGTCAATAAACAATCACCATTCTCCATCGTCGGCGCCAACCCGACGTTTCCGCAGGATTTGGGAGAAGGAGACGGCAGTCGTTTGTCCCGTGATCGACACCATCGACTGGAACACGTTTGAGTTCTACATGCAGACGAGCGAGCCGGCCATCGGGGGCTTCGACTGGCGCCTCACCTTCCAGTGGCACGGCGTCCCCGAGCAAGAACGCTCGCGCCGTGCTTCCCGCATCGACCCCATCCAGTACGCGTCGCACAGTGCCACGCGGGCCCCTGCAGGGCGCTGATGCCCGGCTTTCAGTCTCCCTCCTGCACACTCGATTGGAGGAATTTTATTCTGTATCATCATGGGACCTCCTTTTCCGGTACCAAAATATAGAGAGTAGGTTTTCCCCTTTTTGCTGGCAACAAAACAGGTGTTAAGATGTTGAAAACACCAAACTGAAACCTTTTACAAGGAATCATGTCTGCATTAACCACAATACTTGTGGTCAGAATGCAAACAAAAAACATACTCTGATAATATATACATACTCTGATGCATACATATATATATTCATTAGAGTATGCCTGCTGTCTGATTTCAGAATTTCCATCACTGGTTTAGGGCTGTCACCATGAGATCAGCAGTTACTCATTTGATTTTAATAACGCTTGTGTATATCTTAGTTTTTATGAAGCCCATGATGAAGAGCCAGGCAGATGAGTGCTCTCAACATCCACATCTTGTACGGCGTTCAGTAACAAACAGGCTGGTTGGAAACAACTACGTTCGAAAATGAGGTTATAGCTATTGAAGGTCATCGACATGAAGCAATTTTGCATAACAACACCCCACCTGCCCGTGGTGGGGAACTGGGCTGGTCGAGAGGCTGCTGGGCCTCAGGGTTCTCGCAGCGAGAGAACTGGAAAGCGGCCGGGACTCGCGGCCGTCGAGGCGGCGGCGCGCCACGTGTGCAGTGGGTGGGGGGGGGTGCAGTGGGGGGGGTGCAGTGGGGGGGGTGCAGTGGGGGGGTGCAGTGGGGGGGGGTGTAGGGGGGGGTGTCGTCACGGAGCGTGGCCACGGACGAGACGCGAGGACGGCGTGCGCGTGCTGCCCCGACCCACGCCCGTCGCGCCCCCTACCGGCCACACAAAGCTCATTGTTTTGGGTTAATGGGTTTCCGTCACCGTGCTGCTTTAGGTGAACAAGTCGGTCCCACGGCCTGAAACCCAACCCACACCACGCGCCGCACTGCAGCCCCAGCAGATGGGGGCACGTGGGACACGTGTGGCGTTTGCTTGAGAGCACTGAATGGCAGTGCTTGTATGCCGACGGGCAGTAACCATAGCTGTGTTTACCTTCCACATTTTCGCGTGTTTGTTCATGACCAGCTTTATTTAATTAACATTCTTTACAACACGGTATGTAAAGTGCTTAATATCGAGTGACCACTGTCCGCAAACGGAATGCCCATAGGCTGATGCGTGGCTGCATGATGGGAAGTAGAGGGCAGTGCAGCAAAACCCATCGTTGTACCGTACCTCTACGGTCTCACGTCGACGCTTCCCATCTTCACCCACCCGCACTGACCAGAATGGTGAAGCGTGGTCAAATAACCCCCACAACTCGCACGGTGTAGGGAGGCCTTCATCCCCCAGTGGATTGACAAAAGGGCTGCATGTGGGCACAGTGCTTGAGCGAATATGCATCAATGAGGTGTAAGGCACAATGTACATTCGATAGACACACCTAAGCAAGTTGCAAACGTATCGGCTGTCACCGTTGATGCAAAACGCATAAATATGCAATGTAAAATCCTTGAACCTTAGTGTGAAAAGCCATTGTTATATGTGGAAAATAATGTCTTTCATCCATACGTCACCACAGTGATCAATGCGTGTTGGTGAAAGGGGATCCAAGAAACAATTCATATATCACTCACCAATGACGATAGCCATGGCTGGGTTCACCATACAGTGTGCTAACCACTGCGACGCTGTACGAACGCATGTACCAACATGCTTTACGATTTTGTCCATGAGTTGGTATATGGCCTAGGGCTCTGCTTATATAGTGTGCCTTACGATATCAATTCATTAAGCAGGGCAAGGGATCGGCTCTCCCGTCGTGCTACCTGCCAGTACCCAGCTCACACCGGGGAAACAGATGATCCTTCACCGTGAACCAAGCTCATCGAATCCCCGTTCCATTGCGACAGACCAGCCAGACAGTGTACCACCCTGTGGCTTCCGTGCCATTGGGCCTTTTATGCCATTGGGTCTTACGATATGAACTAATGATGGGAGTTGTCTATCTCTTGTACCTCCCTCACCGCCCCCTGGGCCCCTCCCGTAGGTCTCCCACCATGGCCGGTGGTCTTTTTGCCGTGAGCAAGAAGTATTTTGATCACATTGGCACGTACGACCAGGGCATGGAGGTGTGGGGTGGTGAGAACCTGGAGCTTTCCTTCCGGGTAAGTCTACTGGGATGGCTCCGGTTGCACAGCAGATAATTTATGGAGTGTTTCCACCCACCAAAAAAAAACTGCTTGAGCGCCTGGTCACACAGACTATCTTGTTACAAACCTAACAAAGGGAAATGTCTAGTTCTTGAATGTTTGGGGGTGTGTAAGTGGCTGAGTGTGTGTGTATGTATGCACAGTTGCTCAAGTGCGAGGATTGTTACTTTGACACAATTGCGCTTTGGTAATTGTTTTTATTTTTAGCCGGTGTGGTGGTCGTGACGCATATCTGTAATCTAGCGCTTTGGTGGCAATGGTTGGCGGATCGCGCAGATTTGTGAAACTCCCAAACCGACCCAATTGGAGTCACCTGAAAATGTCAATACAGCAGCTTGGTTCGTGAATCTGACTGTGCGGACCTCTAAGTAAACCTATGCATGGAGTTTATTTGGCCATTCATTGTCCTCCCACGTGCAAAATATTCCTTAAAAAGTAAGTTAACTGGATTGGCCAACCATCCCAAAGAAGGGCCCTCCTGAAAAAGACTCTTGAGACTCAGTGAAGGTTTTTCTGGATAAATGCAAATGGGAATTGATAATAGGGTTTCCCGAATTGTGGTACACATACATGTTTGGCCTGTTTGTGATTTCTCTTCTGTATGAGGACCTTGAGGGATATTTTGGCAACTGCACAATGCTGGTCACTGCTGGGTGGTGATGGAGGGGTGGGGAGCGGTAGTGCAATGGTTAGCGCACAGCGCTACAAATCTGGTGATCCGAGTTCTATTCCAGTTCGCAGTCACCAACATCAGTGACAATTATCTGAACTGGTCCTGGGTCCTGGGCCTCCTCTAGATCGACTCAGCCTAAAAATGAGTACCTGGTGTGATGTGTCATCATTGCCACTCGGGAGACAAAGGCGGTCGGGCACCGTGCTGGCCCTTGTTTTCGAAAAGCACTTGTCTCAAGAGTTTGTTAAGGCTATAAGGGGGATCCTCGGGGAATGTTAAACAACAATGGATTTTACTGCGCAGCCCTCTACTGCCCTTGATGCCTAATACAAATAAGTCAGCCACCTAGGATATTATATAAATATAATGTTGGAAGTTTTGTTGAAAATTTCACCTTCTCATCTGAAGGAAATGGAATCTGTCCATCCAAGCACTGCCCAGGCTCAAGCCTGCTAACTTGCGAGATCTGACGAGACCAGTCGCATTGCAAGTTATTGGTCACGGGCAACCGCAGTAACATTGACCAAGAAACCCGTTCAAACTCGAGCGCGCTCACCGATGCCTCCTCGCCAGGTGTGGCAGTGCGGCGGCTCGCTGGAAGTGCACCCTTGCTCGCACGTGGGCCACGTGTTCCCCAAGAAGGCGCCGTACCCGCGGCCGCGATTCCTGCAAAACACGGTGCGCGCCGCCGAGGTCTGGATGGACTCCTACAAGGAGCACTTCTACAACCGCAACCCGCCTGGACGCAAGGTGCCGCCCCGCTCGCCCCGCTCGCCCCGCTCGCCCCGCTCGCCCCGCTCGCCCCGCTCGCCCCGCTCGCCCCGCTCGCCCCGCTCGCCCCGCTCACCCGCTCGCCCCGCTCGCCCCGCTCGCATCGCCTCGCCGGGCACCGGCTCGTTAACGCTCGGCGCTTGCGGTTGCTACGCGCATTAACGCACTCATGTGTGTGCGCGTGTGTGTATTTGTGCAGGAGAAGTATGGGGATCTCTCGGAGCGCAAGAGGCTGCGGGAGAAGCTGGGTTGCAAGAGCTTTGAGTGGTACCTGAAGACTATCTACCCAGACCTCCACGTGCCCGAGGATCGCCCTGGGTTCCACGGAGCTGTGAGACACACACGCGAACACGCGCACAAACTCGTGCACACGTACTCGTGCACACGTACTCGTGCACACGTGTTCACACTCGTGTTGTGTGCGTGTGACGCATGAACTCGTAGACACACACACCCACGCACAGACTAGACCCCTTACAACAAGGCTGATCCCCCTTGTAGGATTTAACAGACTGTTGGGGCAAGAGCTGTCATCGTACACGAGTGATTTGTCAGAATCGTCGCTCGATGATGCTGGATGTAATTACCAGCGAAACATCGTACTCAAATTGTAAATGTTGTGGATTTACTCTCCAACACACCAGTGGGCTGAAGTAGTAACTAATTGGCGTTTTGTTTACGTGACAAATCCATTCCTAATTTCCTGTGTCGGGTGGTGGAGGGTTACGACACATTTATACTTAAGCGATCTAACCCAAAAACCTTTATTATGAATAATATTGGTTGCGAAAGCCTACGTGTTAAACAGGCTAGGTACACTTTGAGGCAATGTGAAGTGTCAAAGGCTCACTGTCAGGAGGTCACAGGACAGACCCAGGTGTTCCATGTTAAATGACTGAGATCACTATTATATGCACCACCTCTGCTCTCCACTGTGCCACACCCTGACCCATATATACACACACAAGCATACACATGCACAATTACAGTTATCTTTGCATGATACACATCACACACATCCTCACTCTTTCCTCCTTGAATCCTGGAAATATCAGCTCATTTGTTTTTGAGATCACCGACACCGGCAGCTGTGGCGTTTTTCTAACCCTTGAATTTGTGGGTTTCTCCAGATTCAAAACAAGGGGATTCAATCCGAGTGCATCGACTACAACGCTCCGGATAACAACCCCACGGGGGCCATGCTGTCGCTGTACCCCTGCCATGGCCAAGGCGGAAACCAGGTGAACCCTCTGCTGCTGAACCTGAGCCCCTCCCTACACTGAGTTGTTCTGACACGTCATATTAAGTCTTGGTTTCGGCAGACTCGCACTTCACATTCACCCATTGTACAATTCACCTTTCGGTTAACACATGTGAAAATACATGTCGTAGGTAACCAGTTTTTTGGCCATGAAAGCTTTAAGACATTACAACTGCCAGGGCAACTATTTCCTTTTTGTGTTTGATTGTGCCTGGTTAAGCGAAATAATTATTTATAGTTTACAACCCTCAATCCACTGATGGCTGAGATCCTCCCCAGGCCATGTTGGTCGTGGGAGTCGCCTCCTAACCGGTTCAAATATTACTGGTCACTGATGTTAGCCACGGCCAGGAATCAAACGCAGGGTCGCCAAATTCACGGTGCGGTGCGTGTAGCATTGTGCATTATGTGAATCAATCTGTGGGTGTGTGTTAAGCCTGGGGCGATGTTTTCCATTGTGTTTTACATCACAAAGTAAGGTTGGAGCTCTCCGTCCCTCAGTCGGGGCCCGTAGCACAGCGCTTGTGGCAGCACGCCACCGCTGCAGCAGCCCTGCACATGTTTAGTCGTTATGAAACGTGCCCCCCTTAATGTGAAATGCAGTGACAGTGAGGAGAGCGTGGGGCCACGCCCGCACCCCCCTCCCCATCACTCACACATGCGACCTCTGCCCCCACGCAGTTCTTCGAATACACGACGCGCAAGGACCTGCGCTTCAACTCGGCCACGGAGCTGTGCGCCGAGGTGCGCGACGGGAAGCCGCAGGTGGCCATGCGCCACTGCCCGCCCGACAGTCAGAGCAACCCGCCCAGCGTGGTGTGGGACTTCCGCGAGGTGCGTCGCCGCCGGTTGAACGTTAACTCAGTCTCAAGCCGGGGAAGCGTGGGCCTTGCTGATCAAGCATAGGTGGTCAATAATGACAATGGCGTGGTGCGTTCCCTGATGTCGCTCGTCCGACAGTAAAGTTAACTCAAAGTACCGTTATCCCTTCCCTTCGGAAAGCTCATTTGTACGTATGAATGTTGAACTTCTCTCACACCATATGTAGCGAACCGTGCTAATCAGAGTTGGGGGGAAGGACAACAAACTAAATGCAAAACGCAGTTCTAAAGAAATTCGTTTTTAATTTAGATTTGAAAGTGCATAGCTCCAATGGTGTCCTAAGCGCCATTTAGCGATAGTGGAGGCTGATTATTTTCTGCCATGGTTCTCTGTCTTTCGCCAGTATCATGGATTCTCTCAGTCTCAATCCTTATCTTTTAGATGATCTATCCCTGTGTCTATCCGCCTGCTTTTCTCTGTCTTCCCCTTACTCTTATTTCCTTCCACTTCTGTGTGACATCGCCAAGCACTGGATCCTGTCCAGACTCATTCTCCTATTGTGTCGAATCCACTGTGCCCTTCTTTCCTCGACTTTGTCTAATTACTTTGCTCTCACTCCTGTTTCTCCAGGCTGAAGTCCTATATTATATTCTAACAATGGGCCTGTGCGCCGGAGTTGTTTGCGTGAGGTGTAAGGGTGTTTCTCTTCACGCTTTTCTAACTCATATCTAATTGATTGTGCCTCGGTGTGTGTGTATGTGTCTGCCCGTGCCCGTCTGCGTGTGTGTGCGCGTGCTTACGCTGTTCAGGATGGCACCGTGTACAACGCGCACAGAAACGTGTGCCTCACTGCATTCCGCAAACCGGACGGCCGGGCGGACATCGAGATCAGGCCTTGCGTGCCGGATGACAAGAACCAGATGTGGACTTTCCAGTGACCCCTGCTTCTTTGACCCCCACCTCACCCTCCCCTCCCAACCCTCCCCCGGACCCTCGCGCCCAAAGATTACCGCAAACGAGTGGGACTGGTGGTTAATGACGACCCACGTGTTCTCCCATGACCGCTCCACAAATGGGGTTATACCCATGGACAAGCCTGCGTTGGCGGGGGCAAGTGTTTACTGAGCGCAGGATCAAAATGTTCCACATTGGGGACCACCCTTTGTACCGCGGTGTTGGCGCGGACCGGTGTGAAGGGGTGCGTGCGACAATGGTCAAAGCTCCTCGTCGGCGCTGTAAATCTGCATCGCTCGTTACTTACCAAAGAAATTCCAAAGGTGGCCTTTATCAAAAAAGAGCATATTTATATCCCACCAATATATGCATATTTATGTATAGTATTTGTAATGCGGAGGAGCGAATTTGTTTATCTTGTGGTAGTTGTGTAGATCCTTGTGTCGTTTTACTCGAAGTTAAATTTTCGATCTTTGCAAGTGAAACTAAGGCACTGAAGATGAGTGGTGACCAAAGAGGCCACTGGCAATTCGCCTTGAGGGCCACTCAGCACAGCCTCATGACAGTCGGCCAGCTGTGCCATTACAAAAAAAAAACCTTTTGTTCCAGCTCGTTTAGTTGGCGCAGATCCTTATGCAACGTTTGTATTTCCGCTTGCGCGAGTGCTAAACCGTGCCTAGGCCTGCACTCGTGTGGACGATACGCGGTCTCTTGTCGGCTGTGTCACCGAGTCATGCCGCCGTGGCTTCTGCAGGCACAAAGTGCTTTAACCTCAAACTGTTGGCGTGCCACGGCACCGTGTCCCGCGTGAGCAGCATTATAATATCTCGCGTAGGTTCGTGCTTGTATCCGTTGATGGCAGAGCCTCTCCGCTGGCGAAAAAGCCACTCCCGTGCAGCCGAGCGTGCGTGCCACCGCCGCCACGATTTTTGCCAGAGAGGTCACATGGCTGAGTGGTGACTTTTAATTTCTTGCGTCCGCTCACTACTTTAGCAACCGCGCATGTGGTCACGGCCGGTGAATGTGGACGGGTCTGCAACGAGTCATTGCTGCGCTCTCCTTCCTGTTGAAGCCTGGAGCGAGACACGGTCTTGTGTTCCGTTCGGACAGCACAAAGGACGATGGTTGCTGAACGAT
Source organism: Lethenteron reissneri (assembly GCF_015708825.2). Taxonomy (NCBI): domain Eukaryota; kingdom Metazoa; phylum Chordata; class Hyperoartia; order Petromyzontiformes; family Petromyzontidae; genus Lethenteron; species Lethenteron reissneri. The sequence continues at coordinate 9,882,707 of NC_083798.1, read as the reverse complement.
GAGCACCCAAAGTGTGACTCTCACAGTGAAGTTTCCCTTTTACCTCACGCACTGCTTGGGATATGCGCGCAGATTGGGTACACAGTGGATATCGATGATCAGGGTCGTCCCTCGAAGGGCTTTAGGACTTAGTGGTGAATACTGTATTTGGTTCCCCCTTGGGAGGGGGGGGGGGAGTGCATGTGCCCCGCTGTGCTCCCAGAAGGAGGAGCACTCCGTGCAGGGCTCGGGGAGCGGTCACCGATTGCCGCGCCACAGAGGGACGGCGTGGCCGTGTCCCGAGCTCTCGATATTTACTCATTCCCTGTGTGAAGCGTTAGGAGCAAGGGGCGGTGATCTTGCTCGAACATTTTTTTTTATATATAATTATTATTTTTAGCAGTTGCATAGTGGGATTAAATCCACTTTAGTAGACGTTTAGGGATAATTATAGTTTAAGCGGATATCAAATTCCAACGCGATGATAATCGCAAAGCTACCTTGTGTGCTTGGGAGGCAGGGCTATTGGTGGTCATGCTGTGTGGAGATACTGTTGGTGTGCGAGTCGTTTTTGGGGCTGTGGTTGAGTTTGGTGGTGGTGCTGCGGGTAGTTGCTTCAAACCCTTAAGTAAGACGGCTACCTCCGGCGAATACCCCAGCTGTCTGCACACGGCTCTGTAATGAAAAGCCTTTAACCAGTAACCTCTGCTGATACTGTACATTACCGGTTGGTAAGTGATTATACTGTGATCGGCGTGTCTATGTTTCTCTTGAGGTTTTAGTTTTTTTCTGCTGCGGATTTTTACGCGCATGTTTATTTTTTGTTACGTGTGCAAAAATTTCATTGCGTTGCCCGAAGAACGGCGCAAACAAAATCTTCGGTTGTAAGTTAAAAATAGAGGGGGTGTGATCATCATTACCGTTGTTAGAATTGTAATGAATTTATACCTGTGCGTACGGGAGAAACTTGATTATTCTGCACATGCACCCTTCTGCAAACTGCGTGTTTACTGGTGTGGACTGAGCCCGTGTTTTGTCTTCTCGTTTTGACATTGGACTCCCGTGTTTCGAATTTTCCTCTTTTTTACGTTTGACCCCTTGTTTGACTTCCCATTTCGGTTTCTAATTTTGGCATTTGGCTTCGAATTTTGGAATTTTCCTTGTGTTGACATTTGACCTCTACTGTTGCCCCCTCGTTTGACCCCTCACATGGCATCCCCCTCCTTGCCACTCGTGTCACTGCAACGTCTCCGCTGCTGCACATGTCGACCCATTGCTGCTGCTGCGCCTGGTGGTCGACGGAGGCCCCATGATGTTTGTGGGCGAATTCTTGTGGAGCGTTGGAGCGCGTGACAACTGACCCCACTGGATGGGACGGGAGAGCAGCCACCGCATGGGCCACGGAATTGGGTGTGTGGGTTGAAGTCGCACGCAGTCCCTTGGTCATTTAAATTTGGCATCGGTCGGCTAAACACAGCGTTCGCAATGTTCATTCGTGTAGTTTGTGAACGCAACATCGCACATTTCTTTACAGCGGTGGGACACCATTGTGGGCCACGAGTCGAAGAAAGGACGCGTGGAATGGTGTTTTTATTCCGTTAAAATTCTAGTAAACAAACACTGCGTGAGCGAATTCAATACATGCATACGTTCATCTGCTCGAGTCATTTAGTCACGTTCAGCACATGGCGGTGTGTCGATATAATTTTGAACGCCCGAGAAGCCCGCACCAGTGTGGGGGGGGGGGGGGGGTGTCGTGTGTACGCACGTTCCACGTGTCTGCCGGTGCACGCTGCTGACGGGGTGTCAGCGGCCCGTGCCCTCCAGCGGAGACGTCAAACGAGATGTCCCGTTTTGGCAGCGACGCTTGCCCTCTGCCGTGGGGGGGCGAGCGGCAGAGTGAGGCGGGAGCGCCCGCGTCTCGCGCCGTGTGTGGGTGTCGGACTCCGTCTTGGTGAAAGTGCCTTCGTTGACAGCGAGTGGAGAGTCGGCCCACGCGGTGCTCGTGTTTCACTCTCGGTTTGCCCCTATGATTTGAACACACGAATACAGGATCGTGTTTTACTTTAAATGCATTTGCACGTTGCGTCTTTGATTTTGTTTGTCTTTCTCCCCCGTAGGGCTATTTTCGTCACTGTGCACTCGTCCTGATTGCAACAGGTGTGAGTGTGAGCAGGTGTGTGGTCTTGAGTGTGAGCAGGTGTGTGGTCTTGAGTGTGAGCAGGTGTGTGGTCTGAGTGGGAGCAGGTGTGTGGTCTTGAGTGGGAGCAGGTGTGTGGTCTTGAGTGTGAGCAGGTGTGGTCTTGAGTGTGAGCAGGTGTGTGGTCTTGAGTGTGGGCAGGTGTATAGTTTGGGTGTTTGGCAAGTGTGATTGTGGGCTAATGGCACGAGTGTGAGGCAGATGTTGCGTGTGGGTAGCTGTGTGTGCAAGTAATACTTTGGAGGTGTGAGTATTAGACGGTGTGCCTGTGTGTTAGTAGAAAGTATTGGGCAGGTTTGAGTATTTTGCAAGTGTGGGGGCCCCAAGCAGATGTGATTATAGACACTTGTGAGCTGTGTTCGGTGCGTGTGTGTGATACACAGGTGTGAGTGTTAGGTGTGTGTGTGAGTGTTCGGTGTGTGTGAGTGTTCGGTATGTGTGTTAGGTGTGTGTGTGTGAGTGTTAGGTGTGTGTGTGTGTGTGAGTGTTCGGTGTGTGTGAGTGTTCGGTGTGTGGGAGTGTTCGGTATGTGTGTTAGGTGTGTGTGTGTGTGAGTGTTAGGTGTGTGTGTGAGTGTTCGGTGTGTGTGAGTATTCGGTATGTGTGTTAGGTGTGTGTGTGTGAGTGTTAGGTGTGTGTGTGTGAGTGTTCGGTATGTGTGTTAGGTGTGTGTGTGAGTGTTCGGTGTGTGTGAGTGTTCGGTATGTGTGTTAGGTGTGTGTGTGTGAGTGTTAGGTGTGCGAGTGTTAGGTGTGTGTGAGTGTTAGGTGTGTGTGTGTGTGAGTGTTAGGTGTGTGTGTGGGTTGGTGTGTTGTGTGAGTTCGGTGTGTGAGTGTTAGGTGTGTGGGTGTGTGGGTGTTAGTGTGGTGTGTGTGAGGTTAGGTGTGTGTGGTGAGTGTTGTGGGTGTGTGTGTGTGAGTGTTAGGTGTGCGAGTCTTAGGTGTGTGTGTGTGTGAGTGTTAGGTGTGCGAGTCTTAGGTGTGTGTGTGTGTGAGTGTTAGGTGTGCGAGTCTTAGGTGTGTGTGTGTGAGTGTTAGTGTGCGAGTCTTAGGTGTGTGTGTGAGTGTTAGGTGTGCGAGTCTTAGGTGGTGTGGTGTGAGTGTTAGGTGTGCGAGTCTTAGGTGTGTGTGTGTGTTAGTGTGAGTGTTAGGTGTGCGAGTCTTAGGTGTGTGTGTGTGTGAGTGTTAGGTGTGCGAGTCTTAGGTGTGTGTGTGTGAGTGTTAGGTGTGCGAGTCTTAGGTGTGTGTGTGTGTGAGTGTTAGGTGTGCGAGTCTTAGGTGTGTGTGTGTGTGAGTGTTAGGTGTGCGAGTCTTAGGTGTGTGTGTGTGAGTGTTAGGTGTGTGAGTGTTAGGTGTGCGAGTCTTAGGTGTGTGTGTGTGTGAGTGTTAGGTGTGCGAGTCTTAGGTGTGTGTGTGTGTGAGTGTTAGGTGTGCGAGTCTTAGGTGTGTGTGTGTGTGAGTGTTAGGTGTGCGAGTCTTAGGTGTGTGTGTGTGTGAGTGTTAGGTGTGCGAGTCTTAGGTGTGTGTGTGTGAGTGTTAGGAGCGTGTGAAACCCCATGTTGTAAGCCCCGCCTGTCTCCCCCTCCCATCTTCACTGCGCATTGCTCACCGCTGCGAGCACCAGGTGGCGACACTCAGTCTCGTGCTGAAGGGAACCCGACGTGGGCCAGGTACAGAACAGGTACAGAACAGGTACAGAACAGGTACAGAACAGGTACAGAACAGGTATAGAACAGGTGTAGACCAGCTGTAGAACAGGTGTAGAACAGGTGTAGACCAGGTGTAGAACAGGTGTAGACCAGGTATAGAACAGGTATAGAACCGGTATAGAACCGGTATAGAACCGGTATAGAACAGGTATAGAACAGGTATAGAACAGGTATAGAACCGTCAACATTCTGCACGGCCCGGGACTGGCAGACCCCCGGAACCGAGTGCGGTGCTCCAACACACTGACCGATGATGTGTGCCAGCACTTTTAGCCTCTCGTGAGCCAGGGCTCAGGCAACGCTGGCTCCGACTGAGTCACATTCCTCACCCCTGGGGGACACGAGGACAGTGGATGAGCTCTGGCCACCTCACCAGGCCCGTGCCAGGCTGATTTGACGCTGCTGGGATATCGCCAGACCCGGTCTCCCGGGAGGCTGCGTGCATTTACTGGCGAGATCTCGCTGTCGACTTGACCTGGAGCCACGACACGTCCTTGGTGTCCAGAGACGAGCGTAACTGCTGTTGCGCATGCCTGCCTCTCCACTCTCCACTCTCACTTTACTCCTCACCACTCACTCTCCACTCTCCTCCTCACCACGCACTCTCCACACGAGTGGCTGATGTATTCTCTTGAAGCACCCCGATCATCATTCGCTCAGTCTGAGGTCTCTCATCCTTTGCCCCCCACCCTCCTCCACCGCCACCCGTGCTGTCGACTCCCTGTTCAGGGACAGGCTCAAAACTTTCCTCGTCCGCCTATCATGGTCTTGGGATGCGGTGCATGTGGACTCCGCTGTTTAAATCCACGCAGTGAATTGCAGTTGGCCTCCACGCGTGAACGTGGTTCACACCATCTCGACTCTGAGTCCCGCGTCCGGGTACCTGTAGGGTGTCCCCGCGTGACACGCAAGGCTGGTTTGTTTATGTTTCGGGTCGGTCCGAAGACGTTTTTGAGGCTTGCTGGTCGGTGCATGTTCATCGCGGGTCACCCGCGGGTCACCTGCCGAGAATCATCCAATTCATAATTACTGCTTCAGCCCACACCGGTGGACTGAAGCGGTAATTAATTGGCGCGTTAAATTTAGATTTAAAGCTTTTGTGACTGCAGGGATTCATATTCTTGGTTCTTTCGGTAAAGTAACGTAGAAGGGAAATAATAAAATAATATAAATATAAAACAAAAAAATAATTTTTATTGTTTTATATTTATATTATTTTAAAAAAGTTTTATTGGTTTATATTTATATTATTACCGCTTCAGAATATAATTGGCGCGTTGTTTACGTGACAAACCTTACTGGCTGTGTCGGGTGATGGAGGATTACGACACATTTACACTTACGCGATCGAACCCAAAAACCTTTATAATATTGGTCGCGAAAGCCTGTTGCGTGTTCAGCTGAATCGTTGAATTACGTCTCGCTGGGAACTGGGCGGCGCGACATTTCGGTTCAAAGCTCGGCACCACAAACCGGGCCGGGCAGTGGTGGCTATGCACGTGGCAGCCTGTAATCCAGCATTGTAGAGGTGAGCGTTGGGTGGATCACCTCACAAATGTAGCGAAACTCCCTTACCGTGGGGCCTGGCTTGCCAGCAGAAGGCGGTAACAACAAATGTGGACTCCACCAACTCTGTCTAGCGATCTGTATGGGATAGAGTGTTGCCCCCTCACATGCTTGAGTTTTATCTGGGTGCTTCAGTTTGACCCCCCCCACCCCCTCATTAATTGGCTGACACATCTTAATGTTATCGAGGAGCGTAGAACTTGGGAAATTGTGGTAGCGCCGGCTCTGAATCGTCCCCTCGTCGAGAGTGAAATCGGTGTTCTTCGTGCTGGTGGAGCCACGTGGTGGTCGCCAGCGAGCGTCCTGGGAGCTGGAGGGAGTCTCGGGCCTGGACGCCGGATAGATTCCTGATAACACTCACAATGTTTCAGATGCAAGCTGAAAGCAAGACAAAATGCCTAATTGCTACATAGATGCATACGCACAGAGATTTTTGGGGCAAATGCCGTTAGTGAGCGCCTATGAAAGCCAAGACGGCACGCATGGGGGTGGATGTTTAGCACCACGCCCGGCCGCCTTTGTCTACCAATTTAAGGCTGAGTCTACCTAGGGGAGGGCCAGGACCGGTTTAGATATTCGTCACTGATGTTGGCTGTGTGCAGGAATCGAACTGTTCATAGAAGCGTGTAAACCATGATGCTACCGCTTTGTACAACACACAGACGCGTACATCAACACAGGCATACACACACACATAGAGACACACAGATAAACACACAAAACAGCCACTATGCCCTACCGTGACTACCGTATTAGCAAAGTAAAGTGTGCCACGTGTGGTTCAATGTTTTCCAGACTTCATGTTTAGGAACAGATGCCTTTATGGAATGAAAGAAAGATAGTGCTTGACACTGCGAGAATAATACATCACCCAGGCCTAATTTATTGAATAAAAAAATTGCGTGTTCGGGTCGAGTTGCGGGTCGGGTCAGATGTTCGTGAGTCAAAGACTCGACCCGAAGCGCCGAGAGCCGGGCTCGTGTCGCCACTCGACGAAGACCCCGTGGCGCTCGACAGCCGTGGCTGGAATGAGCCCCGATGCCTCGGAGTTCCATGTCCCCCTCCTTTCATAATTCGACGCAGTTGCACCGCCTGCACACTCCATAGCGACCCCACTCACAGGTGTTCCCGTGCAGAGGCACGGTGATGTGTGTGAGGATGTGGCGGGCAGCGAGGCGTGGAGTGATTGGAGAGGCGAGACGGGGGAGGAGGACGTGGGGGGAGGGGGAGGAGGCGCAGCGCTTCGGCTGTGGCTGCTGTTCCACTCGATCCCGCGGAGCCGCGCGTGCAGGGCCACTCTGCTCGCCTCTCTCGCCTCCTCACATCCTCTCCTCCCTCCCGCCTGCGTCCCACACTTCCTCCCCGCGCCCTCCTCCTCCTCCTCCTTTCATCCCCCTCCTCCGTGCGCCCGCCCCGCCACCCCGTGACGCGCCGCGCTCGGAGTCTCCGCTCTCTCGCCCGGACCCCGGCTGCGTCTCCCGGGCCAGACCGACCCAACATGCGCGCACTGCCACTGCGACCATGGGCGCTGGCCGGGCGCTGAGCGCGCTGCTGCCGCCGCTGCTGCTGCTTGTCGCCCGCCTCCTGCAGCTGCACCCAGCCCGCGCTCAAGGTGAGTGAAGCGACGCACACTCCGGCTGCCTACGGCGCAGACCACGCGCAGAGCCTCCACCCCCTAACCCACCACGAGCACGGCGCATCCCCGCGCGCTTCCCTCTCCCTGCCGCGCCGCCCCGCGGCGACAGAGCGGCGGCAGCGGAGAGAGAGTCCTGGTGCAGTATCATGCGGAGCAGCAGCAGCAGCATCAACACTGATTATCCAATACGTACTTATTTACCCAGGAAAATCACACTGAAGTCCCAATACTATTTTGCCTGCATTCGGATGTTTGGCCAACACCAATTATATTTCATCTCGTAGCTGTGGCAGGAAACTCAGGATACCCCGGAGGAAGTCCATACAGAATTTGTGAAGAACAGTGAGCTATATATACTCTGCAAACTGCACACGGCAAGGGCGCCCTAGTCGGAAATCGACCACAGGTCCTTCGTGCTGCGAGGCGCAAGTGTCACCACTGTGCCAGCCTGATGCCCAACAGCATCATCAGCCATGGCCGCAGCAGCATCATACGCAGCATCATAACAATCCATCATCAGTCGCAGAATTATAATCAGCAGCAATTTCAGCATCACAAGGGGACCGCATCTCGATCCTCCGAGGTTCGGCTGACTACACTCTCGGGGGTGAGTGGGGTTGGGGTGAGTGGGGTTGCGGCGAGTAGAAGAGGGAACAGCAGGGAACGGAGGGGGGCAGGGAGGGGGGCATGTCCCCGAGCATCCGCTCCCACTAATCCCCCCTCTCATTACGGGGCTCACGGCGTTTCCGCGGGGATTGGCGGAGGCTTGCGAATGCTCCTCGTGGGCAGCGACTGCTCCTCGTGGGCAGCGACGCGGGCTCCGTGTGCGTCGAGCCACGTGGGCGCCCAGTGCGGCCCCCAGCGCCGACACATCTCCTCCTTCTTCACCTCCTCCACCTCCTCCTCGCCTGCCGTGACTCTCGCTGTGACCTCCGCAGATGCCGCGTGCTGCTACCAGGCTCGGGAAAACCCCATCTGCCGGGAGGTGTGCGAGCAGGTCCGGTGATTATTATCAGCAGCAGCAGCATCATCACTGTTATCATCAACAGCAGCATTCAATCACTATCGTCAATGATGATTCTTTTTTATTGTGTCAACAGTACCTTTGTTAATTATCATCAGCAGCATCATGAATGTATTAGTAGCAGTAACAGCATCGTAATCGGCACAGCCAACATCATCATCATCAGCATTCAATTACCATCATGAATAATTATTATCATCAATCATAAATAAGCAGCAATAAATTATTATTATTGCTATCATGAATAATAATCATCATCACCATCATCATCAGTAGCATCATAATTTATCCATCATCATAGCAGCATTCAGCTCTTGTCATCATCATCCTCATCAGCAACAGCATTATTCATTCATCATCAATTGCAGCAGCAGCCAATCCCTATCAGCAGCATCGATACAATCAGTTATTATTATGCGGTCCGCACATCAGCATGCGTGCAATTATTGCAGACATTGCCGAAATGCCCAGTAATTGTGCAATGCCTGAAACCGAAATGCAGCAGGCTTCGATTGTACCACAACTTCACCTCCAGCTTCAGCCAAGCGTGGCACTCGCTCCCAGTGTTGGCAGCGGATGCTTGTGCTCAGCGTGAACGCACGCCAGCTTTCGACTTTTGTCCGGTAAACACGAGGAATGCATCCCAATGTTGCTTGCCTTGTCCACCACAGCTCACGTCCACCAAGAGCGAGTCCAGGATGAAGCATCTGCTGCACAAGCTGCCCAGTTACTGCTCCGACGGCATGGTGAGGGAGCAGGCTCGCGCGATCACGCACCGTACCAGAGGGGGTCCTGCCCCCCCCGCCCCCCCGCCCCCGCCCCCGCCCCCGGCGCTGTCTTGGGCAGAGCCCTGGTAATTTTTCCACGACAAATGAATCCCTGGGAGGAAGCGATGGTGAGGGGTGGTTGCGTCGGTGGCACTGGTAGCGATGGCATCTGACATCCGATGACCCCCTCCACCGCCTGCACGGGCAGTTCACACCGCGAGGAGCGTGGCCAGGGACTGAGCGAGGGACATTTCGCGCACGCGGGCAGAATTACGTAAGCATCGGCGGCGCGGGTTCCTTGATGGATATTTGCGGAATAATTCCAGGATCTCGCATGGCTCGGCTGATCAAGTTCAGACCCGGCGAGCTCCTTTGAAGGCAGGGGTTTGAACGTGTGTAATTATTGCCATCTGAGCGATCTGGGCAGCTCTGCTGGGCACGGAGTGGGGAGGGGAGCGGCCAGGGAAGTGGAGGGATTTGTGGGGAGGGATGCTTGGGGGAAGTGGAGGGCTTCTTAGGGAGAAAAGACGATGGTTTTGGGCTGCGGCCAGTGCCGGACCGTGCCAATGTGGTTATCAGGGCCCTGGTGCTTGTTGGCATACCGAGCCGCCACAGTTTGCAACACAGCCAAGTTTCACTCCTTGTGTAAGAGAGATGCAGTTCTAATGCAAAACATAACCCCGGAATCGTTTGACGTAACCGCGGTGCAATAATTGCGCGTTCGTCACAAATGAGTCAAACGCTTTTGAGGCTAAATCGGCGACCACGTGAGCATGCAGCGAAAATAGGAAAGTTGAGAGGCGAGGAATTTAAGTGTAGACTGTGAGCCTGAGCCCCTTCAGCGTGTGTTCACGTTTAGGGGTTTTTTGTTTTGTTTTTTTTGTTTGCCAAATGAAAAGAGAAGGGCCTTGCTCGGCGGAGCCTTGATCTTTTCACGGGACTGGTCAATGGGCCATTGAGGCGGGCGGGTTGACAAGGGGCCCCGCTGGGCGCCCGCCGCCCACACAAGCACGCCGTTGTTGGGCCAGGCCCCCGTGCGCCAGGGCCCCTCGGCCCTTCGGCCTCCTCCGCCTCTCCGCACTCGCACTCTCGCATGGGCGCCGGGTCCCCGCGAGCGTGCGTCCTTCTCGCTCGCGAAGACGTCGTCCTGCGGTTGGACTCGACGCGAGCGGCCGGGCGGATGATGAGGTACCGGCGTCCGTCTGCCACCGCGCAGCAAGAGTGTCGTTTATAGCGCGCGGGGTCGCCAATTATCAGCCAATGAGCCTGGCAATTAGCGGTGCGGGGTGACGTGCGCGGAGTGCAAATGTGCGATCTCGGTGCGAAACCGACGTCTGCGAATCGTTTAAATGATTAATGGCAACAAAAGTGAGAGCAAAAAAAGCTCCCTTATGCGCTGCGTTTGTTTCAAAGGCACGCGTTTTGCTGAGCACGCATGGCTGTGGTTTACGAGCGCCTGGTCAACGGATATAAGGTTGGCGTGGAGGCGGCGGCGACTATAAATTTTAAAGTAACATGAGTGAGGCATTTGTGGATTCGGGGAACGGAACGCATGTTGCAATGGTTAGCACCATGTGAGTTGGCCAGAGTGGCCGTCTTGGTGTTGCACCCCCCCCTCCCTCCATTGGCATCGCAGCGAGCTTGCACCCTGCAAGCTCGCTCCTCGCCCCATAGTGCGGCTCGTGGCCTGCGCTCCGGTAATTAGCATGCGAGTCACCTGATGTGGCCACACACGCAACCTCCAGTCGGCTCTCACTACCCCCCCTACCCCCCCCCCCCCATCTCTATTCCCATTCCTCCCTTCATCCCGTTCCCCGATACCCGCTTCGTCTCGGCACATGGTAGTGCTTTTTTTTACCCCATCATGTGACTCGCACACGCGGGGGGCGAAACCGCAGCCGCCTCGTGTCGGAGCAGCCCGAGCCAGGATGGCTCTTTGGGAGGCGATTTAAACCGTGGACGCGGTGCGGGGGACCAATTCAGAATTCGGAGCCCTCGTGACTGCGTGGGTTCTCGCGGCGCACGTGCCACGAAGCTCTCCGATGTATTTTCTTGTCGGCGGTCACGTCGGAGGTCTATGCAGATCTATACAGACGGCCCTTTGTCGATCCCTTGCCTGGCACAGGTCTGTGTCGGTTCGTGGGGATTGTTTGGCCATGCTTCTCCACGCCGGTCACTGCGAGTTTGATGAAGGGGCAGCTCAGGGGCAGGTTCAGATATTACTCGCCACTCACGTTAGCTGTGGCTGGTAATCGAACCCGGGTGTCTGTGTTCGCAGCGCGGTAAGCTAAAAAAAACAATTCCACCGCTCCTCTCAGCACACACGTGCGAATCTGGACTCGTAGAAGCCGACAGCTTAACTCTACCCCCCCCCCCCCCCCCGCAGAAAATGCAAAAGAACATTGGAATGTGGTGTGAATGAGATGCTTCATACTGCCGCCCACAGCCAGCATGCCACAATTCACACGGTTAGTTTAAAATGCCAAAAATACATTTTCGTAAGAAAGGAGGACCAACTTGTCACAATGTCTCTATCTTCTTCATCACAGTGGATATTGATGCGGCTCGCAGCTGATTACAGCCCACGTGCCAAGGGGTGTCAGTGTCTGTTTTGACTGACAATAGTTCAGACAGACACATGGGCGCAGACATCGCCGGGCAATTCCATTCCCAGTGACGAAATGTTTGGCTTTGCGGCAGAAAGCAGATGTTGATTAGCGAAGCTGAAGTCATCGTCTTGTATCACTAAATAAGTCGGACCGATCTTTTTTTCAAAAGAAAGCCACAAATATTCTGTAGCGTTTATCTGTGGCTTTCTTCTTAACAGCTGTGAGAAAAAACGAACCAATCACCCTCCTTGCATCACATTCGCAGGTCCACACACACACGCTTGTACACACACACACACACCTGTCCATCACACACACACTTGTCCATCACACACACACCTGTACATCACACACACAACAACAACCGCCATTCGCCACTAAGTGGTGGTGACGTCACCACGACGCTTGTGCCAGGCCATGTGCACCTTGAGGCCACGTGAAGTGTCGAACGCCCGCTGACAGGAGGTCACGGGGCAGACCCAGATGCCACGGTTTGACTGACTGAGATGACCGAGATGACTGGCTGATGCACCACCTGTGCCCCCTATTGTGCCAACTTGCTGTGCTTTAGCCACCCGGCGCTCCGCTCGTTGTTGTGAGCGTCGCTCCTCCACCCTCCGTTGTTGCTGGAGGGTGACTGCCTCCAACTGCCCAGTAGCAGCGTCCTTCACGAGCCTCCTCCACAGAGGCCGATCTTGACACCGATGGTACCAGTCATCGACAAGTCCACTCAGCTCCACGTCCTCCTGTACCACATCACTCCATCTCTTCTCTAGCCCGTACACACACACACACCTGTACATCGCACACACACACACACACCGTGTCACACACACATACACACCTGTCCATCACACACACACACACCTGTCCATCACACACACCTGTCAATCACACACACACACCTGTCAATCACACACACACACCTGTCAATCACACACACACACCTGTCCGTCTCCACCTGGCAGTGCTCGCGTCGTCACACGGTACGGGAGGCAGCGTGCACGGCACCAGAGAGTGCGCAAAGCCTCGCGTGTTTTCCCCGTGCGGGAGAGAGGCAGCGGGTGATGGATGGTGGTGGGCGGAGGAAGCCCTAGGCCCACGAGAAGCAGGAAGGGGAGTCCGTGCATTAATGAAAAGACAAATAAACAAACAAGTCCTTGTCCATGTCGCGGGCTCGGCTGGGACCCGTTAACGATGATGCATCACAGTGATTGTAAACACCGACGCCAGTGGCTATAAAACAGAAAGCCGACTACATAGGCCACGCGTGTGTGCACGTGTGCGTAGATGCTCGCTAACAGCACTTGCCCCAACAGTGTGTTCAGGCTATACGGGAGATCTCTGTCGTGCGTGCCGATGAGTGTTTGTGCGGCGAAACTGTTTTCGCTTGTGTTTGACGATCGCACCTACAGGGGCTCTCGGTTCACGTCGGGGTGATGTTGACTCGGGGTCGCCTCCCCGCCGTGATAATGTTGACAGCAGCAGTCGCTTGCGTTGAATCGCACGGAGCCTGAAGATGCCGATTATCTCGGCTTCCCACTGGCGCTACGCGAGAGCCCATTGACAATAACATATCTCCCCCGCAACACTTACCATTGTAACACGTAATCCTTTCCAAGAGTGAATGTGTAGGTACGTTAAACTCCCCATTCGTGTGAATGAGTGAGAGAGGGCCTTCAATCACTGTGCGGAGGTCTCTCTCCGGTTCCTGAGCGGCACTCGGATTTTCCCATGGGTTCAGAACGACCTCGGACACACGGAACGCAGCCCCGTAGCGTTGGTGGGTGAGCAGAGAGCGAGGCTGTAACATCCTGAAGAATCACGCCCGCTTCTAGATTATAGTCTAGCGCGATTAGTGTTATTAGTCAAGTCAAAACATGTTGCTGCGATGTTTACGAGCGGTGTCTTTATTTAAACGTCGTAGTAGTTGGGAGGAGCCGAACGTAATGCTCCATTTGTACAAATTGATGGGCGTCCCAAGCCGTTTCTCGCACACACACAGGGGATGAGGGTCGGCTCAGAATGCTCCGCGGACAAAAGCACTGCGCCTTGTCACTCGTGCTGTCTGGGGTGTCACGTCCACGTGAAGTTGAACATTGGCTGCATCGTGCCCCTCCGCAGAAGTGGCATCGCCACAGTTTTTGTTCGTTAAACTGCGTTTGAAACATACACGTTCCACAATTAGCCTCACTCCACTTCCATAGCCCCGGGAATTCACTTCGCGAGGGTTTCAGTCGCACTTGGCTCAAGGCAGCGCCGATGAACCCCCCGCCCACATCGTGAATGAATTCTCCCTCGACGTCTGAGGGCACGGCCCGAGGGTCGCGAGCGGCCGCAGCGGGACGGGGTCGCGGGGATGATCGTGGCTGAGGCTGGAGTGTGAGTCGGAGGCGAAAGTCCCGCGGGAGAAACCGGGACAAAGCTGGCATTTGTGCCGAGGAGTCGGGTAATGAGTGGCGACAGGCAGCGCCCCCCCCCGCCCCCCCTACTCCTTCCCTCCACTCACGGCCCAGGAATGTTAATGGAGAGGACCCCGGCAAGAGGCGCCATGACGGGGTGCGGATGGCGTGCGGGTGACGGGCGGATGGGTGGCGGCAGGGGAGGCGAGCCAGGAAACAAAGCGAGACACAGGGGCACAGGGACACACATTTCCTGTCGGGTCAGCCAGATATTAGTTCCGCCCTTTGTGCCACGAAAGCCCAGGTTTTTTTTTAGTTTCTGCGCTAATTTTATTTCGTACACTTAAAGTCCGACGAGATTTTTGTGAAGAAGTCGCAGTTTGCTGGCCCGGATTTGAGTCTAACCGTTGGGAGTCGATGGTGCGATGGTATCTTGTCGCAAGTTTTGTAAGAACGTGTGTGGAAAAATAAAACGGAGTGAATTTCAGAGACAGAATAAAAGTTGGGCGCTCTGAGCCGTCGGACGTCGTGAGATTGACAGACAGCAGTCCCGGGGAGCAGAGTGGGAGGGGGAATGCAGCAGGAGCGGCATGTGGGGGCTGCAGAGTTTAAGTTCCAATGGCTCTGCTGTGTCGGCTATGTTAATGAGCGTTGACTCAAACTGCTGGCTGCTTTCAAGGAAGGCGCAGACCACGCATCACGTGGTCCTTTCGCTGTTCGCACTGATCTCGTGTGCAGCAACTTCAGAGCGGCATTGCCTTGCCCACTGTCAATTTGTAATCGCTTACAGAAATTGCGAATTACTTGAAATGAATACCTGCGGGAGGGAGACTCGATGGTGCGTGGCTCAAGGGAGAGAGATCCCTCGATGGAATCGCCATGGGCCACGTGCAGAAGGTTCCGAATGGGTCTCATTCTGTGCCCCCGGTTGTTGGAAGCCAAGCCATGGAGTCCTATTTGCTCCCTTCACTGTTACACACACGTACGACTTGCACTGCCGAATGAAGGAGTGCTAATCCGAGTAGGATACCTCAACGTTTACACACTGTGCATCAACAAGCGAGTTTTTGAAACTCGCAAGTCAACCTTCGCTCGATGGGAGGTCACTTCTTTCGCTGATGCTGCTCCAGATGTCTGGAACTCCCTTCCTGGCCGTTTGTATTGGTGAACCACCTCCTCTTCTGCCAAAGTCTAAACTCAAGATTCAATCGTCTCCACGTGGGTGTTTGCAAACACGCTTCTGCCAATCAAGTCCTATCGGATCTCGACGTGGTCTATTGAATACCACCCATCATTTTCTGCTGTTTGAAAAAAACTACGATAAATCTTTATATGCATATTCTTTGGCTCGTTCAGTAAAGTCACGTAGATAGAAAAAATTAAAAGTTTTTAATAAATCTCTACGCAGGTATGTACTCCTGTTTGTACAGTGTCCTGCGATGTGGTCGCGGTTTGTACGCCGTACAAATCCACGTTTGCATTGTATTGCAAGTGTTGGACTCCACATGTGCATTGCAGATGGACGATGTGCATCCGTGCGCCACGCGCGCCCTCAGTTATTCGTGTTTGTGAGATTGCAGATGCCGTGAACACATTTGGCTCGTTTGGCTCCATCTAGAGCGGGCGGATTCTCGCGTGGATTGGGTCACTTTGGCCTCACGGCTGAGGGCTTCGTAAAAAAAAAATGCCACTGCACACGAGGTAGTTATTTTCCAATGAAAAAAGAACGCAAGCCAAAACACCAACGCACGCAAACACGTCTCTTCTGGACGATATGTACCAGGGCCATATCTTTGCGGCTTTATGAATGATAAAACAAATGCTTCAAAGTGAGGGTCATGAGCATCGTTATAGCCCTCCTGCTGACGTCACTGTGATGCTACTCCCCATGCACTTCAACCATTAATGCAGTGATGTCACTGAAATACTGTATTATAATGACACACATAACCGCAACTTTAAATACTTTTTTCTCATTAAGGAGACTTTAAACTGGTGTCGGTCCGTGATACATGACCGAGATACAAAATCACAATAACAAAATATCCCTTTGATTTTGGTTTGCCTTTAACTTTAATGGCAATTTACGCAACCAATTGCTTCGGAAAGCGCCCCAGTGCAATCACAGCGGCTCATATCCACGCACGTGCACAAGTGAACTTCGTTTATTACCTTTCAGATGAGAATCCATTGACACGTATTTATTCTTCCAGGGGACACCTGAAACAAAAGTAGCAGCAGCAGCCCTCAAACTAAAGATGACGGCTTATTCATATTTCACATGATGTACAGTCGTCTTCCCGTTGATAATCTCTGCCCTGTATAGTTACCTATTGTGTGCTGGAAGAATGCAGTCGTCATAAACAGACAAAAAAAACCACACGTGGACTCGAGGTTACCGATTAATTCCTGTGATGTTTTTATCTTCTTCTTCTGTCGTTGCAGCTTGAATTCTGGGACTGCGTCAACTCCACGCTCCCAGGTAAGCAACCACGTTCCCACGCTGGGCGCAGTGAGGGCCCAACGCTTGCGCCGGGCGCAACGAGCGGTAGTGGCAGGGATGGGCGGTGGCGCACCCAGCGAGACATTTCGCAGCGGGGGGTGGGGGAGGAAATATTTTTCCACTGAGTTGGAACAAAAAGTTTTCCCAACTCGGTCTTTATTTCAGATGAAACACACATGACTGAGCGCATGTGTGTTAGATTCAATATGGCAATCATTAAGCAATTCACACAATTACATTTTCACATCGCGTTGAGTCAAATGTATAAAAGCAATATACATCAGGAAAATATAAATTGTGTTGCTTACAATTATACGTTCATGGAAATATCCAAAATGGTCTGGACCATCAAAACATCTACACGGGGGCGCAATGGCCCCCCTATGCCATTGCTCTGGGTTGCGCCTCTGTGACGGGGTGGCAGGAGGCCACGGTGGAGGCTGGAGGGGTGGCGAGTGGTAGAGGGCAAGTAGGCCCCCGGCAGTTGTGCCGTGTCCCTGCGCCGGCTGATTAGCGCTCGATGTGAGCAGCACTGCCGGGGGTGCCGTGTCGTGACGAGATAAGCGGCTGCGCCCTGGCCTCACTCCTCCCCACCGCCGGGCCTGGGAGTGCTTCAAACAAACTTTTGCAGATCAACAAGCGCATCAACAACCGCATCATCCCAGCAACTGCGGCCGATTTTCCTCGCACTCCGCCCCCCCCCCCTTCCCCCTTAAAATTCGCCCCGTGAAATTAAGAGCGCGTCAAGCCTGAACGCCGTTTGAAACACGTTTTTTTAATTCCATTTTTGCGAGACAATCCTCGGAGGTGCAAGGGAGCCCGCCGCCACCCAGGTCACCTCTGCTCTTGTAAAGCGACAGGGGGTGGTGGCACGCGCGTGTGTGTGCGTCGTTGCGGCTGTGGCGGCTCTCTGGGGGCTGTGGCAGTGATGGCCGTAACGCAGGGCGGATTTGTTGCTGGTGGGGGTGGGGGTCGTGGAACGAGCCGGTGGTGTGAAACGTGCTCGCGCTGCATAATGGATCGGCGCCACCACCACCACCCCCACTCACGCGCAGCTCCCGTTCACTTGCCCCGACCCTGACTGCCAAACAAAGGGCTACAAATTGCAGTGCCAATTGCAGATCGCCCGGCGGAGGCGGCGGAGGCGGCAATGCACCCCCGGTTTGCGTGGATTGTCATCAAGTTGTGATGCACGCTGGGAGGGAGCGGGAGGCAGTGTAAACAGTTTGCTTCATGCCATTGTGCCGTGAAGACTGTAACTTGCGCTCACAGTCGCACGTTTGGTGCTGGGTGTGCAACACTTTGTTGCATGTGCGCCTTGCCATCAAGTTATCCTGACGTCCCCCCACCCCGATGTCATCGATCTTAGCAAGCGAGAAGCCAGTTGGAGCCCGGTTGGCACTGGTTGAATAGGAGACTGCCTCGGAATGCCAGGTGGTGTAGGCTCACGTTTGGAAGAGGCCAATACGAGGCAGTAGAGCAGCTTGAATCTATCCGTGCACAGCTTTAAGTATGCTCACATACGCATGGCATTTCTCCCGGGTACTCCAGTTTCCTCCCACATGCCAAACACTCATTAATAGATTATCCAAACATCCCAAAGTAGGACTCTTTTGAGATTCAGTTTGGCTTCCTTAGGTAAATAAATAATGTTTGTATATTTATAGATTGAGTATAAGTGAGATGCAGGATAATGGAGTGGAACAGGTGGACTGGATTCTTGGCCGCCTATGCTTTGGGGCCGCCTGCTATGGCCGGGCAAGGCGATATCCGTAACCTCGATGGGGAAACGAGAGACCGACCCTTCCTCGTCCCCTCGCCCGCTCCTCCTCCTGCTCAGGCCAGTTGCCAAGCGACAGCCTTCCCCTGGGACCGGAACCCCTTCAGCTGCCACTGGTTACGTGTGGGAGGGTTGGGGGTAGGAAAATAAAAACACTCTGTGAAAACCTCAAAAGTGTTACTCGGTCAGCGTTGACGAGCAGTCCTCCTCATGAGAATCCTCGTCGCGTGAGAGCGCGTGGGAAGAAGGAGGAGTCCGTGCCGCACCAGCCCGGCGATATCCCCTGAAGATAAGAGCTTTAATAGAGTCGAGGCTCGGCCCTCTGACCGCACCGTCGCTTTCGCCTAATTCCGAAACAACAAACCCAGCAAAGCGGCCCAACGCAAACAAGAGCGATGCTTCTTCAGCTGTGTTATTCCAGCGGTCTGCCGTGCGGAGGAGTGACGTGAGAAGAGGCGCGCAGGGGAGAGGCTGGTAGTTGCGGGGGTTGAGTAGGAGGGTGGCGTTGCGTGGGCGGTGGTGGTGGTGGCACCGAGTGCTGTATGGAGTACATGTACGCCCCATTGAGTAGCGGAGGACCCGTGAAGGACAACAACAGATCTGAGAGAGATGGACGGACGGATGGACGGGGAGGCGAGAGAGGGAGGCAGCGAGCCAACAGGGCTGTGTGTACAGACCACCCCGCGCGATCAGACAAGAGCTCGCACACTCGAGCAATGTGCAATTAGGCCTGTGTTTGTTGACCGGGAGGTGGGCAGAACCGACAGGGAGCATGGGAGCAGAAATGCAGAAATATTTGCTGGTTAATCTCACAGCGGCTCTGCTCAGACGCTGTCAAAAGGTCCTGAGAAATGGGCACAAGAAGCACGCAGACTCACACAATACACACATTACAAATGTCATTCAACGTACTCGCCCGCATTATTGTACTGTCACGTGATATGTTATTGTCATTGCATAGAGATGTGAGCTTCAAGGGAGGGCATGGTGTTACGTCGATCGGGCCTTTTCTGTACCGAATCCCATTCTCCAGTATTTTTGGCTTCCCCCGTTCGTGTGGTTTGATGCGACGCGGAGCTGCCTCTGCCGCTCAAACTTGAGGGCTTTATGCAACAGTGGCACCCACATTTCTTCTGCCCAAGGCTGCCGTGTATTTTTGCAAGGCAATTCCAAGCCCCTTGGGATTTGCGTCAAGTGTCAAAAGGAATATATTTGAGATTCTCCACAGCAGAACGACTCCCTAATTCGCATTAAGCGCGAACGCCTTCCCGATGAGTAAGTACTCCCTCTAACCTCGAGATGTTTGACGAGCAGACTATTTTTTTCACGAATTCCATCTCGGAGTCGTCGCCGAGCTCCGCCGCTGTTTACGTTTTACAGGCGTTTGGCGGCGCTCGGCTCACAGAGCGATAAGAGTTGTGTGGTGGGGGGGTGTCCTGGGTGGGAGATGTTTTAGAAATTCTCGCAGCAAGTTACTCCTACATGTCGACCCCTTATCAGTGCCTAACTTATTACAGACAAATTCAGACCGTATTGGTCACCCTGTGTCCCCTTATAATTCTCAACGTTCATCCTACAAAGTCCCATCACAAGGGAGAAACACAAACAAATAGACAATATATATTGCCCGTATTGAAACGGCTGTATGCCGCATGGACCTGAAAACTAAATTTTCCTGTTCAAGAATACGGGTAAACCGTATGGGTTGACAGCTACGACAACGTGACGTGACTACCTCTGCGCTGGTAATTATCACAGTTTCCCCAGAAGTGGGGGCACGTGTTATCTCGGGAGATGCATTGCTAATATATTAAAACATTTTCTTCAATCCCCACCCCTCACACCTCCGCGGTTCGTGAAGCCAGATGTATTTTAACGACGCTTCCCGCATCTCGAGCGGAACAGCGTGGTCCGCTCGCGAACGCCGAGACAGTGAGCCGAGTGTTTTCCTTGCTCTGACGGCTGTTTCTCATCAAGGTGGCGACCGGGGAGGGTTGTGGTGGTGGAGGGGGTTTTTGGGGACTGGTAGACGCGGGTTGGGGGGGGGGCCTGCCCAGCCCAGCCCACCAACCCCCGCTACCTGGCAAAACAAATGCTTTAGACTCCAGCAGCTGCTAGATGTCACACGCGTCGGTGGGGGGCGTGGATGGCTGTCGCTCATTTTTTACGCGAGGTTTCAATCAGCGCCACCCCCAACCCCACCCCATGCTCCATTGGGAGCTTCGTGAACCCCCAAAAAAAACAACGTGCGGGGGTGGAGCGGTGGGGGGTGTCAACAAAGAATAGGGCCCCGAGGCCAGGAAACTGGAACCTCCTCTCACCAAGTAGGGTGGGCCCCTCAGGTCCGCCCGCCCGCCAGGTGAGGTGCTGCTGCTGCTATGTACAGAGATGAGAATGGGATGTAACCGTGCAGAGATGTTTGTCACGCTTCTGTGCTGTGCACGGTTTACCGAGCACAGCTCTGCCTGTTTTTGGTCCCCAAAAAAGGTGAAAGCGGCCACCAACGGCCCTACCGTGGTCGCGACAGATGAGAGTGTAACGCGTTTTTTGCATTGAGCAAAGGTTAATATTGGTTAGACACTGCCTCACCAATACATACTTCACCTCAAATGGAACATTTTACAAACAAGTTGAAGGCACCCCAATGGCTTCTCCCTTATCTCCGGTTGTAGCCAATGTTTTCATGGAAGATTTTGAAACAGATGCCATCCAGGCATCCACTCTACGTCCGTCCTTGTGGAAGAGGCACATAGATGACACGTTCGTCATCTGGCCATATGGCCGACCAGCTCTGAACCAATTCCTCAACCACATTAATTCCATACACCCAGCCATCCAATTCACCATGGAGGTGGAAAAGGATGGCAAGCTACCATTTTTGGATGTTCTAATCGAAAAGAGATCAGATGGCTCAATGGGACACTGTCTACATGAAAGCAACTCATACGGATGCCTACCTAAAACCTGACTCCCACCACCATCCATCCCAAAACTCTACACCATAGAGCTCGATGTATCTCCGACCATCATCATCTAGCCAGTGAACTGAAACACGTACACCAAGCTCTCAAGATGAATGGATATTCGGACCACACAATCTGTAAAGCTATCACCCCAACCGTTGGGAAATAACCATCTGAGGACCATATCAAAACCATCACCTTGCCATACATAGCAGGGGTCACCAAAAATATTTCCAAAATCTTGAGCAAACACAAGATCCAGGCTCGATTTAACACAGTACATAAAATTCGTGATCTGATTCCATCTGTGAAGGATAGGATCCCTGACATGCAATACCTTGGCGTCTACAAACTGAGCTGTATCTGCGGCCATAGTTACATCGGGGAAACTAAGCGACATGTCTCGGACCGTGTTCGTGAACATAAGGCAGATCTGAAACACGGCAGGACAAACACTTCGGCAGTGGCTGATCATTGTTTGAATGCGGTGGGCTCACACGAAATTGATTTCTCTCAGACGAAGGTACTTTGCAAGGCTGGGGAATCAAACTCAGGTCGTTGGGTTCATTGCGCCTCAACTCCACCTCACGAAGGCTGGGGGGGGGGGACAGGGAGGGAGCCTTCCCTTCCTGCAGTGCTACTACGGCGACTACTGCTATGTGCGCTGGCACGGCTGTCCCAGTGAACTCCCCTTGACGTTGCAAGGCCTGGCTCGCCTCCAGCGCAGTAGTGTGGAGGTGGGAAACGGAGTGTCCGATGTTGCACCTTGGCTTGGGAGAGAGAGTCGGGGTCGTGGGAGGGGCACGCGATGCCCCCCCCCGCAGCAGCAGCAGAGGGAGGGGGGGTGGCGTTCAGTGAGGCGTGAGGCCGCGGCCGCCCTGCCCAAGCTCTTCATGGGGCCGCGATGGCCTTTAATCGCGTGCGTGGCCAGGGTCCGGTTCACGCCGGGCCGCCGCGTGCCGTGGGCTCGATTGAGCGAGACTTTTATCTCTGTGGGGACATGGGGACATTGCTCGGCATGGCCCCACCGCCCACTGGAAGGGGGGGAGGGGGTTGTAGGGGCACGTGGACGCGTGCTCATCTGCTTAACGACCGGAAGGGCAATTGCCCTAAGGAGCATAAACTATATTTAGTAGGGCTACGTTTCTGCCGATGGATGTCTTCTTCGTAGCATTGCTCCGCTATGAAGAAGAGGCCATTATCCGGAATGTCGCCTTCTGTAAATTGTTTTCTTGATGTGGTTGGCAGCGTTATTGACGAATGTGTTTAGTTGGTGCTTGTGCCCCACTGCCAACGCAGCAGCAGAAAGAGGAGGGCCTGTGGCCCCCCTGTATCACGCCGGTGGGCAATTAGGCGTTGCGTGCACTCACCCGGGTGTGGGGCTTTTCCACGCTGCCCTTTTTGCTGGCATGGGAGTCCTGTTCAGAGATTCCTTTAACGCTCACATATTGGCCATACCATTGGTGGATATGTGTGCCACCTGATTTACACTCTAGATACAACCTCTGCGTTGCTTCGTAAAGTTGAGTTTAATCACTGTTTATTCCTGTGATCAAATCGATGGAGCTAAGCAGGGCTGAGTTTGGATAGTGCTTAGATGAGTGACCACCAATGCACTGTAGGTGTCATGGACTGTGGGGCTACAGTTGTGGACAGCTTAGTGCAGTGCAGCAAAATCCATTGGTTTACTGCACCTGCCAAGCTCCCACGTGTATGCCCATCAGCTTTATCGCTGCACGCTGACCGGCGGGGTGAAGTATGGTCAAGTAAACCGGAACAACGACCCGTGCGCTGTTTGGGGAGGCCCTCATCAAACCGTTGGGGTTGGAGGAGAGTTTGAGACTGGGAGTCGTCGCTGTAGGTGCGCTGGACAATGATGACGACAACAAGGACGACGACGATCATGATTATGATGATGCTGCGGTGGCGCTGCGGTGGCGCCTCGCCGGCGATGGAGGGGAGATTCGGAGCTCCGCACGTGGCGGGGAGCCCCGGGTGTCCTCCCGTCGTGGTTAGCTTCGGACATCACCGCGACTTATCCTTCTCTCTTAAAATATTGGATTCACTGTCATTGGAAGGCCACCAAAACACCGGATTTATTTTATTTAACTATGTAAGCTACTGTTTATATTTTTACCATCTAATGCTCACTGAGCTATATAGCTCTTTTTCATAAGTGACCTGCTCTTGCAAACGACATCGCGGCTTTTCAACGTCCGCTGTGATGCAAAAGGCTCGCTTTTTTACGATTGTTACACCGGCAGTATTAAACAGGGTGTCCGCTGGATTTGAACCGTGGACCTCTGCAACGTATCACCGTCCATAGACAGCTTATAAATACAACCACTTCGTGCTAAACAGTGGCACCTGTGCATCACGGGGATAGGAGACCTTTCTGCCCGTGTTGTTGCGCGTTATTCTGCAAAGCATTGTTCTTGTTAAGACTCTACACAGACAGAAGGCCCCAACGAGCAATTGTGAACGAGCAGGAGCCAAGATAAAGATGTAGGTTTTCTGATGGTCGACAATAACTTTAAGTTGGGGGTTGTGGTCCCCGTAGGGGCCTCTGGAGGAGGGGGCTTTCTTCGGGGGGGGGGGTGGATTTTGGGGGTAGAGGCTTAGAGGGGGAGTGGTTGCGGGATCGTCTCTCTCTCGCTGGGGCCGTGGGGTTCACACTCTCGCGCCTGGAACGGAGCCCAGAATTTCTTGGCTGCAGCCACTCGGTGTGGGACGCACGTGATTTGATTCGAGTGCTCATAAAGCGGCGCACGGGACGGATTTATTCGAAATGTTACGGCCGCCTGCACTGTTTATTTATAAGCATACGTTTAGGCCAGTTTTGCTGTTGATTCATGCAGATTTATAACTCCGCCTCGCCGATTGAGTCCTGCGCGGCTCGATCCGGAGAGCAGCGCCGCTAATGATGACAAAGTGGGCCCTGGGTGTGATCTGCGGCGGCGGCGCAGGGGGGGGGGGGCGGCGTGTAAGGGCGCTCATTATGCCGGCCGGGCGCTAACAGCCCTCAGCAGGTGCGACGCGGACTTTGCGGGGAGATCAAATGGTCAGCAAATTCGGCATTAAGGCAACGGCGATTAGACGGCGAGCGACGTAATAGCACAGGCAGGCGTGCATAATCTACGGCGCTGGCCGCGTGGCCAGGTGAGCGAGTCGGAGCGTTTTGGCAGGCAGTGGTGCCCTCCTAATGCTCGGGTCTATTTGGCTCAGCGGAGTTCGTAATAAATGCTGGCAGCTGCCCGCCCTGGTTACAGCATCACAACCGTGACCCCGAGGTTACAGCATCACAACCGTGACCCCGAGGTTACAGCATCACAACCGTGACCCCGAGGTTACAGCATCACAACCGTGACCCCGAGGTTACAGCATCACAACCGTGACCCCGAGGTTACAGCATCACAACCGTGACCCCGAGGTTACAGCATCACAACCGTGACCCCGAGGTTACAGCATCACAACCGTGACCCCGAGGTTACAGCATCACAACCGTGACCCCGAGGTTACAGCATCACAACCGTGACCCCGAGCACCGCGGCCCGCGCCGCACGACCCGCCCCGTAACGCAAACCACAGCACGCAGCGCGGCAAGCGACGTCATCAACACCACGATGCGTGTCGCAAACACCGCAGAGCCACAGAATCACACGCACGGTCGGCCACATCACAAAGACAACGATCCCCCACCCATAGCCGAAGCATACTTTTAGGGGAAGTGCTATTAGCGAGCACTTACGAAGGCCAGTGTGGTACAAGAGGGGGGTGGGTGACCAGTACCACACCCGGCCACCTTTGTCTCCCCAGTGGCGATGTTTACACATTGCACCAGGCACTCATTTTAGGCCGAGTCGACCTAGGAGAGGCCCAAGACTTGTTCAGATAATCGTCACTGCTGTTGGTGGCCGTGAATGGGAAACTAACTCGGGTTCATAGTGCAGCGAGGTAACCGCTACACTCCCACACCACACACCACCACTCACACCGCCTCCCCTACCACAACTCCCACCACCACCGTCAACTACCACGACCCATACCGTGCCTCCAACTACCACCACCCACTGATCCGTACAACCAACGAACCATCACGAGCACCAACACCACCACCACCCACGCTCTGATCTGTACCACCGATCAACCACCGTTCACACCACCACCATCACTAGCACCACCCATCTCATGGCCTTCACCACCACCACCACCACGCACACTCAGATTCGGAACCACCAAACAACTACCATTCACACCACCACCACCACCACCCCATGTACCCTGCGCCCACCCCTCCCCCGTGTCCATGCGATGCTGCCGTGCACCATTAAAACCATTCTTCTGCAGCGGCGCGTTGCCTTGGAAAACCAAAATTGCCTCTCGCTGCTTCTGCTGCTTCAGCTGGGAGGCTGTTGCCTCGGCAACCGGCGCCTCCGCGGGGAGCCGCGTGCGCGTGCACTGTACGCACGCGCACGCACGCGCGTGGTGGTGGGGGGTGGTGGTGGGGGTGGTGGTGGTGGGGGGTGGTGGTGGGGGGGTGGTGGTGGGGGGGTGGTGGGGGGGGGTGGTGGTGGTGGGGGGTGGTGGGGGGGGGGTGGTGGTGGGGGGGTGGTGGTGGGGGGGTGGTGGGGGTGGTGGTGGGGGTGGTGGGGGGTAGTGGTGGGGGGTGGTGGGGGATGCGGCTCCCTCGCCA
The DNA here is from genome assembly GCF_015708825.2 of Lethenteron reissneri. Taxonomy (NCBI): domain Eukaryota; kingdom Metazoa; phylum Chordata; class Hyperoartia; order Petromyzontiformes; family Petromyzontidae; genus Lethenteron; species Lethenteron reissneri. The sequence continues at coordinate 9,856,877 of NC_083798.1, read as the reverse complement.
CGCCCACGCGGGCAGCGCCGGCGGCTTTGTTGTGGCAAGCTCGAGGGGGGCCACGGGGGGCCACGGGGGGGGGGGGGGGGGGGCTTGGGGCACGGGGCGGGGGGGGGCTGCGAGTCCGATCGCGGGCACGGCTGCCGTGGCGGCCGCGTGAGGGCCCCCCCCCTCTCTCTGGGCGAGAGCCGGGGGCGTGAGGAGGGAATTTTCTCGTGATTTTCCGCCAATTCGGCTCGTGCTCGCGTGCGTGGGAACTCGTCCCTGTCGCTGGCGGACCGTACGGCACCGCACGTGGCACGGACTTGCGATCGCTGGCTCGTGCCGCTGTTTACGCGGCTTCATTGGACGTTGGCACGGTCCTGCAATGCATTTATCCACTTAGCACACGAGCATCTTGCATCGCTCCATCTCCATGGTGGACGTCTCCCCTGATGCGTTTCATTCTTTGGCTGCCACTCTGTCATTATTATCCCTTGTGGCCACGTGACCTTCCCAAGCCCACTCACTTTGCTTAGCAGTTTGAATGATGTCAATAACCTGCATGCGTTCCCTAATCCACGTGTTCCTCTTTCTGTCCCTCAATGCAATTCCAAGGACACCTCTCTCCACGCCTCTTAGCGCGTGTGCATTACGCCGTGCCGTGTGTATTGAAGGTGACCTTGAAGGCACCCCAAATACATTGTGAGCAACGCTGCAGTTAGTGGTGTGAAGAGGAGTGATTTTATGGGATTATCGCGCTCACAACCCGCTCCATCTCCACCCGAGGACAGCTCGCGTGCGTGGAAGAAGCGCCGAATTGTCCGGCGACCCCTCTGGAAGCGCAACTCTGTGTTCTTTCGGAAAATTTGTTTTTATGAAGTGGAAATAAATAAATAATCTCTTTTTGTCCGAACACCACCACTAACTGGCGGTGTTGAATGGAAAATAGCATTAGCCATCTCCATGTGTCTGCCAGTATGAGTCAGCATTGTCCTCGGCAGAATCGTTTTTTGGGGCACCACGGTGGCAAGCTGTTACCTACCTCACCTGGTATGCAGGAGGTCGTGGGTTCGATCCCGCCTGCTGTATATTTGGAGTCTGCATGTCTCTCTCCCTGTGGCTGCGTGGATTTTTCTCCCGGTCCTCCAGTTTTTCCCTCCAGGTCGCTTCTGAAAAAGAGCTAGAAATCTCAGTGGGCCTTTCGTGGTAAAATAAAAAATAAAAGTTTAGTTTAGAAGCAGAAGCGAACTCATGCGCCCACCACGAACACCCAGCAGAGGGACCTCCACACCCAGCCAAGGCCGAATGAGCCGCACGATTTGCATCGGTTACCGAGCTCCAGGCCCTTTGACGTGAGCGAGGTCCCAGTGGAATATCTTCCGAGTTTAAATCGTTGTTGCGAAACCTGAATTTTATGGAAATGGTGTCAGCGCCATGGGTTGAGGTCCCGCCGAGCCATTTTTCTCATGAAGTTAAATCCCCGTTCCTCGGGGGCCAATTAAATAGCCAACAACCTCGGAGATGCATGCCCCACTTAAATAATAAATACAACTTTGACATTTGAATGATTTCATTTCACTCCAGCGGCTATAATTCCAGTTGTGAATATGGAAATAAGAAAAAAAATCCACTGTGAAAATAAAAAATGTACAATCAAAGCTTGAGGCAAGCCACCTAAAACACTTAAACTTAGCGATGTAACTCAAAATGTGAGGGCCCCCCCCCCACCCCTCCGTCCACGCCGCCCGCTGTAGTGCCCCGGGCCAGGTTCCTGGTAACCTCAGCCAAGGTGGTGCGAGGCAGCCCGCTGACGATTCGATGATTTGTCACGATGCAGGGTGGAGAAGTAAATTCAAGAGCGATAGTTTTCTCTCCTGCACAAGTGTTTGCGCCGTGCTGTATAGCCCGCCGGTGTGTGTTCGTTTCTCACCGCGCGGTGTTCAGTTCTCAATGTGCGATGTTCTGTCACCAATGAACCAGTGAATTGTTCTGCCACTGTCGCTCAGCTCCCTAACGTTGCCAACCCCGTCCACATAACCAGAACCTGCTTGTTTGTATTTTTCCCTTGCGCAGGTGGGCAGAAGAGCGCGGACAGCTGGGTGGGGCTGAGCTGCTGTGCGCTGGCCATCGGCACCGACTGCCGCAAGGCCTGCCGGCAGGTACACTCACGTCTCCCCCACTCGCGTAACACCGCGCTTGTGAACTCGCGTCCATGCGCGCGTCGCGTCCATGCGCGTGTCGCGTCTACACACGTGCCTCGCGTCGACACTGCTGGCACGCTGCTCGGTGCGGCTCGGCGAGGGCGGTGAGGAAGGACGCAGCGGCTTCCAGGTGGCGCACGAGGAGGAGGGGTTCCGCTGCGCTACCCACGGCTGCAAGGAGCGGAGAGACCATTGCACCCATTTGTACGGTGGTCGTCCACGCATCCATCCAGGCTCAACCCTGATCTCGGTTTTTCCTACATCTGACAAGATCCGGCGCGTTCCAGATGATTTGGTCATAGCCGTTTTTGCATCTGTGTGCATCCCAATGAGGACTGATGAACCATACTCCGAAAGTCGGTCATCTGAACGCTGCGGGACGTCGTCTCACGTGCTTAGCATGTGCCTGCCCGTGTGTGCGTGCGCGTGTGCAATCTTGCTTCGCATGAGCGTGTCCACACGTGCTCCGATTACCTCCCGCCATACTGGCTCGAGCTGACGAGCGGCGGCACCAGCCTGCAACCCGCTGACCCGGTAAAATTCGCCGGCCGTGGACCTCAGCCTCCTAATTACATGTACCCTCGCTCTGCTCCGACGCCCGCCAAGCAGCCCCTACCCACCCTTTCACATTGGAAGACCTTTGATGTGCAGCCGCGCTTGCTGTGTTTTTTCGGGTTTGCGGGTCTGCAGCTGCGAGCCCTAGCGGCCGGTCGCAAGCGCGAGTCGGGACCACGTTTGTATCGGTCCACAGATGAAAACATTTCACTAATGGCACCGCGAGACGGGGATCGTTTACCCGGGGGAACGGGGCCAGGGGGGGGGGGGGTGACGCACCACCGCGCGCTGCCCTCGCGACGAAACGCGAGCGCTTTGAACGGCAGAAAAACACATTCCTGTAATCAGTGCACAAATGCCCATCAGTGACGCACACGTGGATTCAATGAAGGGAAAGAGCGTGGAGCCGCGCCAGGCTCTGGTTTCCTCGTCTCCAGGGTGCAGAGGCTGCGCCCCGTGGCACCGGGGATTTCCTTGACGCCAAGCCGATTTTCTACCACGTTCCTGCAGGCCCCACCCCCCCACCCTGGCCATGGATTATGAGTTTCACGGTGCGTGTGGTGCGAGCGGGTGTTTCGCTCATACCAAATCTTTGGTGAGATGAAGTTTTAGCTTTTTTTAAATTGGGGAGCAAGGATTTTCAAGAGCAGTGCAGAAACATTTGGGGGTACGTGATCGTCAACATACCGACGCTCCGGTTGCCACCTTTTCCACGGAGTGAACCCGGACACATTTCTCAGTCGGCACCAGGTCCTATTATCAACACTGTGCAGTCTCCTGAGAGGATAGTTCGACACGACACCCATCGGCAGATCTGGGTACAAATCAAATCCTGCCACTCGACACGCAGATGTCAATTCCCGGACTGTCTGGATCAAACCCGTGCCAGGTGGCAACCCCTAACGGGGGCCCACACGTATTCAGCCACGGTGTTCCCCAGCTGCAACCTGCAAGGGTGAGACGAAGAAGCGAAAGAGAGGTCAAAGAGAGGGGCGAGAACGGGAAAGGTGAGGCGCTGCACTGCGCTACGAACCCAGTGACCAGCGTTGCATTCCCGCTCACGATCGACAGCAGCGGCGAATTATTGCACCGGTCAGTGTCGGCTTAGCCTTGTACCTGGTGCAGTGTAAATATCGGTACTGCGGAGACAAAGGCGGCCGGGTCATGAAGTTGGCCACCAACCTCATCGTACTCGCTAACAGCACTTGCCCCAACAGTCTGTTAAAGGCTCTGTGGGGGATCTTTGTCTTTGCCTCAGTGTGCACACGCGGTGGGTATAGTGCATTACCCACTTGCAGAGGAATGTGCCATGAAGGCTGTGGCTATTGCTCTCCCATCCTCTTGGTCTGCTCCTCGCCTCTGCTCGGCCCCTCACTCAGATGCACCAGCCGTGCATTATTCAGCGCAAGCCTGAAAATACACGGCAGCTCTGCATCATAAGGCTTGCGGCCAAGGATTTAAAAACGATAAATTGACATTTGTAAACTCATTACGGGCGAGCGTCATCCCAAATCACCACCGCCGAGTGGTCCGCGATTGCGAATTGTCGCTCTTCGCAGCCACCGCTCGCAGACAAACGTCTCTCGTAAACTATGCGTGTTGTTATGAACACCGTAATCATGAACTATGATCAATCCGCTGCTGGATGAAGCGATACGATCCAGTTTTATTGCTCCATCTCTTCCGTTCTTTGACTGCCACTCCTTTGTTCGTCTCAGACCACCGGCCATCACCCAATGTAATCACGTGTCCCGCCCAAGCAAACTTTAATCAACATTCGGACGATGTCTCTAAATTGCTCACGTTCTCTAATCCGCGCCTTCCTCTTTCTGCCCCTTCTTCTAAGCAAGCACCTCTCCACGCTTCTCTCAACACTTTTCAGTTCTCGTTCCAATGTCCCTCTCCTTTCGTGCCGATGCCTCCGATGCCTCTGCCCCAGCAGGTGACACGCACCGATGTTTGTCATGCGCGCATCTCTTGCGCGGAGCCAGGTCGGGGGTGTCGAGGGCGCGATGGCCGCGTGCGCTCGGCGTTCCGCGTGCGGAGACTCACGCTGCGCTCTCTGTTGCAGAGCGCCTCGCGGAGTGCGGTGACCGCGGAGTGCCGCCAGGAATACGAGGTGCGCAGTGCTGCCCGCCAACCTTCACCACGCGAGACCTCGCTCACGCTCCGCACACGCACCACACACGTGCCGCACATGCGCCGCACACGCACTGCACATGCACCGCATACGCATCGCACACGCTCCGCACGCGCTCTGTACATTCTCTGTACACGCACAGCACACGCACCGCAAACGAACCCACATTGACTCCTTCCCCGGGGACACCACTTGCGGAGCTATTACCGTCTTCGTAACCTCAAGCTGCTGTGCTTCTGTTCTCCAGGCCGCGATGTTCAACTGCATCAACCGCTATGAAAGTAAGCTGCCGACTTCGTGCGCTCCCATGCTGTGATCGATGAATGAATTTACACCTCATACCCACGTTTCCTGCATGTTTGTGATTGGGATTTACCAACACTTTGGCTTCGCATGGCATCTAAATGCAAGACACAGAAAACAAGTAGTGGGAAGCGAGTCACAAAGAACAAGTAAACATAGATATGCATACTCTGTATGTGTATATAGAAATATATTTATATATATATGGAAGGAATCATTAAAAGGTAGATGAGGAGGGGAAACGATTGAGCCTGGGATTGAACAGGGGCAGGGAGTCGGCAGCCTGGATGGCCGAGGGAGGAGGTTCGAGACTACGAGGGCAATCGAGGAGACAGAGGAGAATGACTGTTGTGGGACGCAATTAGCATGAATGAGGCTATATATAAAAGGAATATTATTAGCTGTAAAAATATAATAATATTCGTTGTATATGATACTGGCAAAAAGTTCCCATTTTGTAGCTTGCTCACCCCGAGCTATAAATGCTCTGACAGTGGCATTGTCCTGGTGCTGTTCGCCTTTTGGTGGTCTCTGGTCTGACGCTGGTGAGACGAGGCCCTAAAGAAGGCTGTCTGGTGTAGGCCAATCAGCTTCAAAGAAAATGCATATATTATTAGAGCATGTTTGTTGGCATGTTCACCACAAGTACGTGTGGTTAATGCAGACTTGATTCGTTAAACAAGGTTTATAGATGATGTTTGAACATCTTAACACCTGTTTTATTTCCTGAAATGGTAAAAGCTATTCTTGTTTCATTATTAGCTGTGTTTGTGAGAGCTGAGAGTAAGCTTTTGAGTGATTGCGCGCGCGCGCGTGTGTGTGTGTGTCTTTGCCTTCGCACGCCGGCCGCCGTGCAGTGGGCTCGCTGTGCTGCGGCCACGCCGGGCGGCACACCAACTGCCGCGAGTTCTGCACGGCCGTGTTCCGCTCGGACGCGCCGCCCACCCCGGGGCAGATCCGCTCCGTCGAGAGCTACTGCGCCACCGTGAGCGTGGCCGTCGTGGACTGCGTCGACAACTACACGCGGTCCTACCCCTCGCGCAACCCCGTCGACAGTGAGTGTCGCTCGCTGGGATGCGCTCTTTGTCAGCGGCGGTTCCTCCCCTTCGCCGGTTTCCTGCGGTTCGTCGCCCGCGAGGGGGTGAGGGCGCGAGGACGGCATTGCGCTCCGCAGACTGGCCCCGCAGATGCGCGCCTTCCTGTGCCGACCTCGCGTCGGGAGTAGCGCGGCGTGCCGAGAGAACGTGGGGTCTCGTTTCTCCGGAGCTAAGAGGCTACTGGGAGAAGCTGGACCCTCGGTGAAGGGTCAACGGGCAGCACACATCATGGAAATATCCCTCACTCGTCAGGCTGTCAGTCAGTTGACACGTTTATTTTTGAGTTCACGAGTGGATAAATGCTCGGCGTTTAAGGAAGCTGGGAGGGGCAGTGGTTCAATACGCTATGGGAAGTGCTTCATCAAGGAAATCGATTTTCTTCATCTCCAGAATCCGAGACGTCCTTCCCATCCTCCCTCCTGTGCTCGCCATGTTGTGAGAGCTGTCACGCCGCTGCTACACTGCCTGACATCTCCGATAACATTCTAGCGGAGAGCTGAAGCGCCGAGGCGCTTACGCCCGAGGGCGGGCCCTGGGGAAGGTGCCGGGACTCGCCGCAGGCAGAAATCTGCCAGACTTCGCACTCCAGCGAACTTGCGCATGCACCAGCTGTCTCGCCAACGTGTCCCAAAGCGCTCGCAAGGCGCGCGAGCGTGCACGCGCGCGGTTTTGAGTAAGACGTCAGTGTTCTTCTTGGGGCGCATCTTGGCGGCGCCATCATCTGGCGATGATGACGGAGAACTCTGTCCCAAGACGAAGGCGCATTCGATAGCTACGCCGATCAGCGGCGTGGCTAGCCCAGAAGGGCCGAGGTGCCTGGCCGTGGAAATGGGGGTGGGGGGGGGAGAATTAGACGGGGGGTGACATAAATAAATTGTTTGCACCAGGGCCCACGCCAACCACGCTACTCCGCTATCACTCGTCCGTGCTGCACGCTGCCCCTCTGCCCGCGTGCGCCAGGCCTGCACTGTTGCGAGCGAGCGGGCGACGCGGCGTGCGAGGCGTCGTGCCGCAGCGTCCTGCACACCATGGCCTCGGAGCAGGAAATGGTGGAGGGCCTCATCGCCGGCTGCGGCCGCCAGCCGCTGCCGCAGGACCCGCTGTGGCAGTGCTTCCTGGAGGGCGCCCACGTGGAGCCCGGGGCCGGCGCGGGGCCCGGCGGGTCGCGCCGTGCCGGGGGCGCCGTCTCGGACGTGGGGTCGTCTCCCACGGGGCTCGACGGCGCCAAGCTGCAGTGTTGCTCGCGCGCCACTTCCCCCCTGTGCAGGTGCTCGCGCTCATCCACGCAGCCCGGAGGCAGCCTGAGACATGGGCCTGAGGTGGGGGGGGGGATGATAGAGGGCCATTTGGAATATCAACATGCATTGATGAATATAGGATTAACTCACAGTGTAAGGGTAAGAACCCGGGTACAAGAAATGAGGGTAATAAATTATCTCCAATTGAATAGGGTATGAAAGCAAATGCCATTTAAGTGCCGTTCGCCATGCGTTGATGGTGCAGTGCGGCCTGTGAGCGCTGTGGAGACAAGGGCTGGTGGATCATACACACATTTTTAGACTCTCCCTTCTCGTGGACGTCGAGGTGGAGCTGTACCATGGCTCGCCAGAAGAGGGCAGTACAGCAAATGTTCCATCTGTGTGGGATAGAGTGTTTCCCCCCTCGCACGCGTGGCGTTTCTTTGGGTGCTAGAAGTTTCCCCCGACATGCAAACACACTATAATTGGCTGAAAACACCTTTACATATAGATGATTGCAGAGCTTGTGCAATTGTTGGTGCCGGCTCACCGCGTGGCTGCCTTGCCGCTTGTCTGTGGCTCCTAGCGCCCCGTTCTCTCTCGCATCACAAGGCCTTAGATGTGTTAGATGTGACCAGCTAGTAAATAACATATCCATGGAAACGTTGTAAAATATATTAATATTTCAGTGTCACATGCAGAGCTTCACGTGCAAAAAAAATCCTCCAAAAATACTTTCCGAGACGATGGCCCTGCTATCGATCGTAGTAGCTCTGTGCAACGAGAAAGATCGAGAGAGAGCAGCGCTTCCCAACCGGGGGTACGCGGACCCCTGGTGGTTTGCGAGGCTACTGCAGGCGGTGCGCTGCCAAAAGTTGAAAAATAATGTCACGTCCTCGCCGAGGAAATGTACAAATCTGTCTGTCGCCTGATGATGCTGGTTGTAATTAATGGCGAAACGTCGAACTGGAATTATAAATGCTGTTGGTTTGCTCTCCAGCACGCCGGTGTGCTGATTTTGTAATGAATTGGCACGTTTTGTTTACGTGACAAACCTTACTAATTGGCTGTGTTGGGAGGTGGCAGGTTTAACGACACGTTTATATTTACGCAATCTAACCCGAAACATCTTTTACGGATTGTGAAATGTATAATTACAAAAACATTCATATAGTTTATAAAAGCCCACTACTCTAATTTATTCTGCAAGTATGCTTATATCGCATTATTTTTATTTTTTTTTTATGTTTGGTCTGTGGCGCCCAGTGTGTGACGTGAACACGTTACACAACAGCCTAACATAACTTTTGTGTGGCAACTCTATAAAGCTGTCTTCACACAAAAGTGTCCGACTGGCTTCTGGCTACGCGTTGGCTCTGAGTACCCAGGACTGTCCCGACAAGGCACCGAAGTACATGATGCCTTTTTGCATAAGTTTGTGAAAGTGGATTTTCAAAGTGTCGAAGTGAACCGGATGTGGAATTCTATTTAAGGCTAAAACTGTCATCGCTCCAACCTGACATCCTGCCTTTAAAGTCAGCGAAACAGCGGCAGCCATCTCATTGAGTAAGTTACTCAATATAAACACGTTCTTGCACACGGACTGCTATGCTCCGCAAATACATTTGTTGAGGTAATGAATAACAATTTCACAATTTAAGGTGTGTGCATGACACATGATTACCGCCTGCATATATATTTTTCTTTATTACATTAGGTTTCCATATTTAGCGGAGTGTAAAAAAAACAACTAGTAGTAGCGTGTCGTGAAAGGTTGGGAACCCGCTGGTTTAGAGCACAATGCGTGTGTCCACTTTGGTCCCATGCGCTTCAAGGCCAGCAGGTGGCAGCACGACTCTGATGTTGGACGTCCGAATTGAGAAGACGCGGGGAGACAATTGCGGCACATTCACCACAGTCGTCGCGCGCGTCTCCAACTCGATACCGTTCACAGGCAGACGATCGCACACCCCGGGGTCGCACCTCGAACCCATTCACATCCTGGAGCGCATCTCAAACCTCCTCCCACGGGCTGCACCTCAGCTGACACACCGGGACACGCCGGGAATTTGTATCGCCTCCGAACACCGGCAACACGGGCACCCCTCCATTCCTCCTCCTGCGGAAAGTCTCGTGCCTGGTCCTGGACGGATGCGCGAACGATAACGAGCGCGTTCACCCTCATCCTGCCCCGTGCCGTCCCTCCTCTCCCCCCGTGTGCGCCGCCCGGTCGCAGAGAGCTGTGCGTCGGGCTGTTCAGCACGAGCTGGGGCAGCGCCCAACGCTGGCAGGAGTTTGAGCGCGAGTGCGAGTACCGGGAGCAGGAGGCGCCCATGAAGGGCTGCCTGGCCGACGTGCACGAGCCGTGCCAACTCGGCTGCAAGGACCTCTCCTACTGCACCAACTTCAATAACAGGTACGGGCCCCAGGTGACACCGCGGGTGCCGATGGCCACCCGTGGTCCCGCCCGTTGTCTGGGTCACCAATCGACGCATCCACCTTGCCGCCGACTCCCTCAGTCGTGGTGTCGTTACTGTTACTACTACTGCCTAAACTTTTTTACCCTGCAAGGCCACGCTGAGCCTCAAGACTCGTTTTGAGGTGGGCCCTGACAAAAAAAATGTTGCAGTAGGGTGGCGGCGATTGTTTACTTTGTGTTTCTCAAATCCACGTTTCCCAATGAAGTAATTTTTGTTGAGGCGTTTTCGAATAATGATTCAAGTTCGGCAAATGGCTCGCTCTCCTTCCGAGCGACAACGTGGGATCTGTAACGTCCGTTGCGATTGAAAACCTCTGCAACAAGTGGCGAAGGTGTGAACGCTCGGCCCTGTCCCCAATCGCCCGTGGCATCGTTTGTCAAATTGACGTAGGAGACCTTCAGTCACGTGTCTCTCTATCACCTGGGTTAACAGCGTCGCGTTCCTATGACTCGCCAATAGCGCCAAATGACTACTGCTGCTGGTGGTGCAATCGCCCGCACCACTGAGACAAATGGCTATGAGGGAGCATGGATACTTTGTTCTTGAGCAAGTGCTCGAAGCGGGCACCTGTTGAGGCTATCATGGCACACAACACCACCTCTGTTCTCCTTTGTCTCGTCAGTGCCGATGTTTACACACCACAGCAGGTTCCTATTCAAGGCTCAGGTGACCTAGGAGGAGCCCAGGACAGGTTCAGATATCACTTGTCAGTGTTATCATCAATGACAGGATCGGAAGGCAATATGTGAACGACGATGCTCCCGCTCCTCTACGCTTACGGTTGGCACGGCACACGAGGTGGTCTAGCGCCGGCAGCGCCGCGGTCGGCTGACCCAACCGAACGAATCCGTGCTCGCACGCGGTCTCACGCTCTCTCACTTGCTCTCTCACTTACTCTCTCACGCTCTCTCACTTGCTCTCTCACTTACTCTCTCACGCTCTCTCACGCTTTCTCAAGCCCTTTTGGCTAAGATCAAGTAGAGTTCTAGATTTGAAGTTTTCGTGACTGCAAGGATCCATACTCTTTGGTTCTTTCGGTAAAGTCACGTAGGTGAAAGAATAAATATAAAAAAATGTAGTTTATTTTATTTATTATTATTATCTTTTCACCTACGTGACTTTACCGAAAGAACCAAAGAGTATCAAGTGGAGTATCTGTTCTAATCAGCTTAATATCCCTCGCTCTCTCTCTCCCTCTCACTCCCTCTCTCACACTCTCTGTCACGCGGTCTCACACTCTCTCTCACGCTCGCTCTCTCTCACTCGCTCGTGTGCCGCCAGGCCCACGGAGCTGTTCCGCAGCTGCAACGCGCAAGCGGACCAGGGCGCGCTCAACGACATGCGCCTGTGGGAGCACGGCGCAATCAGCATGCCCTTCCTGAGCATCCCCGTGCGGGATGTGCGCCGCTGCCGGCCCGAGGCGTGGAAGGCGATCGCGTGCGTGCTGCAGGTCAAGCCGTGCCACGGCGCCACGCCCAGCCCCATCATCTGCAGGTGTGCCCCCCGCCAATGCCTGGGTTGCCACCTTGTCCCACATTGCCCCCACGATCGTCTGCTCTTTCTAAGAAGCCGTGTTGGGAAATCTGTGAGTCTTCCCGGCGCACTACAGTCCAGAGTTTTATGGCAGTGGTGTTATAATAATATGACACCACTCAAGACAATGCATCGATGTGTAGTTCACCCCTCTGCTGGTGTTGTGAGATATTCCATGATATGTCCCGGGTTTTTTGTCTTCGTGCCACCCATGCACGATTACCGGCGCGTCAACAACATTACTCTCCGATTGAACCAAAACAATGAGCTCATTGGATGGGCTCTGCCTCTCTGAGGCAGTTGCGTGGGCAGATTATTCCGGCTCTAGAAACCAAACACAATTACAGGGGTGCAGCCTCTTCCTATCACAACAACAACAATCGTTGCAGCAGAGCTCCGTTCTCTGGAAAGCTTCCATCCCTGCTGCCTACATCCCCACCACCCCTCCACCTCGACCAACTTGCCCCCCCCCCCCCCCACTGCCTCCCTCCCTCCCTTCGTGAAGCCCATCCCGGTGGTCTGACAAGTTCAGCGTGGGCGCAATGGTAATGCAAGTAGCACGTGCAGGGCAGCCCCACACCGGCGGGCGCTTGCACGCATTGTGCGCACGCGCACGCTCGTGTCCCCTGCCGCCTGCCCCGCCGAGCGGCTGCCTTGAGCCGCCGGCCGATGAGCAGGCGGAGAGGGGACACGAGGAGTCCACGGGCCCGTCGCGAGAAGCGGCTCGACGAGGAGGCGCCGCGTGCGGTTTGACTCCGCGAGGCCGCCCGCGCATGAGCTGGGCTCCTCGGGGGAACGACCCCCCCCCCCGCCGCCGTCTTCTCCCCCACCCTTAACACCGCCGGCTTCATGAATACTTAACGCTTGGCATTTTCACCAATGAACAAAAAAACTCCTCATTAATAATGCACAGAGTAAATATTACAATTTTTTGTGTGTGCCTTCCTTATTCCTATTGTTCTCCGCTAACCCCCACCCCACGGCTCTGCTCACCCACAGTCACCTCCCCCCTCGTAATCCCTCGTCTGGCCATTAATAATGCACTCTGTAAAGATCCGAGCAACTGTAATTTTTTTTGTATCAGTGGGTTTTTAGTTTTCTTTATTGTTTGGTAAAATTACTGGTAATTTCAACTCTTGGCTCCCCCTGTGGGCTTCCTCATCACCCCCCCCCCCACTCTCCCTCATCACTCCCCCTCGTCGACCCCCACTCCCCCTCATCGTCCTCCGCTCTCTCTCCCCCCCCCCCCCCCCACCTGTCCCCCTCATTAACCCTCCACTCTTCCTCATCGTCCCCCGCCCTGCGTGCGGTTGCTCTCCGCGTGGGCGCAGGTCGGACTGCGTGGACATCCTGCAGCAGTGCGGGGATAGCAGCCGCTTCTCCGAGGGCCAGACGGCGGAGGGGATCTGCGAGGCGCTGTCCCCCTCCGACGACGCGGACGCGTGCATCCCGCTCTCCCGCTACCTCGGTGGGCCCCGCAACCGACTCGCCGCCTCGCGCCCCGCGGTTCGCCCCCCGGGGTGATTTTTGAGAGATCGTCGTCAGAAAAGCGTCGAGCACTTGCGGCTGCGGCGACGGCGTTTGGTACGGCCTCTGGTCGTCACCGCGTGACCCGCTATTTCTGACGCGATTGGACGTTGCCATCCCAATTACACCGTGGGAGTGGAGCAACAATCAAATAATTCCTGATTTGGGCAACTAATTTCTTATTTTCTTTACACAGTCTTTAGAATTATAACCTTTATTTACACTGGAGAAATCCGATGAGCTATTCAGCTCTTTTTCAGAAGGAAAAACGTGGAGTGGGAACGAATTTCAATCTTATCTCTCCATAAAATCATTCCACACCGAGCGCACCACTTCCAGTGTGCCGCTCGTGATGGCTGTGGCCCACCAGTTGATGTGCCTCCCGCGGTGGACCAGCCACCTGGAAATATATCCGATGAGAAATTAAGCCCCGGCCACTGACATTTCGCCGGCAGCGATTGCCCCTGAAGTTGCACTCGGTGTGTCGTGGCGTCTCAGTTTCAGTTTTTAGTTTCGTTTCTTAGGTGTAGCCCTGTGAGCCATGCGGCTCTTGACTCGGGTGCAACCGCAACAAACAAAAACATGAACAAAGAACATCTTAAAGTGACTACGCGCAACAGGCCGCGATGGGGACTTCAAACCCCACAGCTGATCCCACTGGGGTGCATACCTGGCAACCCCTTCTCAGTGCTGCCTAGCTTATTGCAGGCCAATTCAGATCTTAGTGGTCACCCTCGTGCCCTTATAAATCTCGACGTTCATCCTGCAAAGTCCCATCGCAAAGGGAGAAACACAAACAAATAGACGACACAAAAAAACCCACATTTTTTTTGTGGCCCGTATTGAAACGGCTGTACGCCGTATGGACCTGAAAACTCAATTTCCCTGCACAAGAACACGCGGCATTATACACCGCGTGGGTTGACAGCTACTGGGGGGGGGGCGGCCGTCACAGACACGGCGCGTGACGTCGCGCGCCGTCTCCCTGGCAACGTGTACCCGGAGTAATATAATTATATACCCACGTCACGAACAGGTGCGCCGCGTTAGCTGTGGGCAAACATAACGAGTGGGGGGCGGGGGGGGGGCGGGGGGGGGGCGATCTGTCAATAGATAGCAGTCGACTCATCACACCCTGTGTGTAGAGTATACACAATGCACATTGCACACACGGAGGGCACAAAAGTTGGGGGCGGCGGGGGGGGTAGCTGTCCACCACCCCCACCGCTAAGCAAAGACAAAGATCCCCTGCATAGCCTTAACAGACGATTGGGGCAAGTACTGTGAGCGAGCACCTATGAAGGTGGGTGGCCAGCACCAATCCTGGCCTCGTTTGTCTCCCCGGTGCTGATGTTTAGACGCCACACCACGTACACATTGAAGGCTGCGTCGAACTAGGGGGAGGCCTAAGACCGGTTCAAATATTCTCCACTCCTATCGGTTGTGAACGGAAAATCGACCGCGGGTCGCTGGGTTCGTAACGCAGTGCACTAACAACCGCACAACCGCTCCCCCCGCTGCACACCCACACGCACGATACACACACACACGCGTGTGACACGTAAAGCGTTCACCTATAAACACAAGACAAAGATCCCCCGTACAGCCTTAACAGACTGTAGGTGCAAGTGCAGTTAGCGAGTACCTATGAAGGCCAGAACGGCACACGAGGGGTTGAGTGGCCAGCACCACACCCAACCGCCTTTGTCTCCCGAGTGGCGATGTTTACACACCGCACCAGGTACTAATTTGAGGCCGAGTCGACCTAGGGGGAGGCTAGGGACCGGTTCAGATAATCGTCACCGATGTTGGCCGTGAGCGGAAATCGACCTCGGGTCGCCAGGTTCGTAGCGCAGGGCGCTAACCGCTACACTACCGTACAACACGCACACGCTCACACACACACACGCTCACACGCACACACGCTCACACACACACGCTCACACACACACACACACGCTCACACACACACGCTCACACGCACACACGCTCACACACACACGCTCACACACACACGCCCTTTCCTAAGATGCAAGGCCGTAGCCATGGAGTCAACATTGGGGGGGACCAAATCTCCCTTGGGGGTCCCCCCCCCGGAAAAAATTATCTGAATTTTAAAACGAATTTCCTGCCATTTCCTGCCGAAAATATAAAAAAATTCACTAACACATAGGATGGACTTTTTATTAAGTTTTTACAATAATGTCTAATAGTGTATTGAATTACATTTCTGTTACGGGATTAATAAAGTACAACCATAACCACAATCATATAAACATAAATCTATTTTATAGCAATATATTGGCGGCATTTTGAGCATATTTGAATATTGGGGGGGGGATGTGTGTCCCCCCCAAATATATATTATAATTACGGCCTTGCTAAGATATCACTCTCCTGGTTGCCCTTGTGGATGGCCGTGCGGACAGGTGTCGGGGAGGTGGTGGTGGCGCTCCCGTGCGTGTGTTTGCCTGCGACACAGTAACGCTCGCTCCGATTACCGCGCCTCTCCGCGTGAGCCTCACCTCTTTGCACAAGCGGCTCAGGCCGGGGGTGCTGGTGGGGGGGGGACAGCAAACAGTGACATCTGGCGCCCTGCGCACTCGGAGAGCCATTTGTGCGATCCTCACGCAGGGCACACGACAGCACTCACTCGGGCCCTTTGTCAATCCACCGCTGGATGAGGGAACTCTCCACACCGTACGTACGGCTCGCTTTGGGGTTGATCCGTCGCACTTCGCACTGCTCAGTGCGGGGTTGGTGAGGTTGTGGCGGCATTGACCTCTGCTGCCCACAACGGCTGCCCAGCAACAGCAGCCTATAGCACCTGTTTAGAGTATTGTGGGCAGCCCCTCCAAGCACTCGCTCAAGCTTGCCGGGCTTCCACGTTCCGGGCGGTTTGGTCATTGGCTGCCCAAATGTTTAATTAATTCGTGGAGAATTTTGCTGCCACGTTGTGCCGCAAGTGGAGGCTGTGCACATCCATAATTGTGTGTGTGGATGTGTGTGGGTCACGCGTTGCTGCCGCCGCTACGTCTGTGCGTGGGTGTGCGTGCACGCGATTGCTAATATCGGGAGGACAGCGTAAACCGCGGTGCCCGGCTCTCTCCGCGACCTCCGTGTTTGTCAGGAAATGAGAGTTGAGCCGCGCGAGAGCCGGGCCGAGGCTGATGGGTGGAGAGCGTCACGCTAGGCATGCGGCGCTTAGCGTGGTGCTCACCACCACCACCGCGATCGGGACACGAAGGGGGGGGGGAGGGTATTGCCATGAGACGGAACGCGTTCCTGGCCCCATGCGTGTCTCCGAGTCAGCCCCTGGCTGCACATTTCTGTTTATTTGAACAAAATTCTCGGATAACAAAAATATTACTTTGATGATGATCATTTCGACTTGTAGCGTGCCGCTGTCGCACACCGTTCTCGCTCGCTCTCGATCAGAGATAGAGAGAACGACTCGGAGGCGCGTGAAGGATCCACAGACGAGCGGAAGGCAGCAGCTATACGGCTGACCCGGCACCAAAGATTGCCTGAGCTCTGTGGTTCTCTATATATTAAGATGGTGTGAGCCAATTAAAGAGTATTCACACGTGGGAGGAAACCGGAGCACCCAGAGAAAACCCACGTATGTGAGGGAGCAACACTCTATCCCACACAGATGGAACAGGTGGAGTCCATATTTTTGCCGTACCGCTTTCTGGCGAACCACCTCGACGCCCATGGGAATGGAGTTTCACGACATTTGCGTGGTGATCCGCCACAAGGATGGGTTGTTGTCCTCACCCCACACCTCTGATGTGCACGGTTGGCTACGTATGGCATGAAAGAAGTTCAACATACGTACACACGGGTATTTTTCCAGAGTCCGTTTTGTTAAATTTGCTATGTTATTTCCGCTTCGAAGGAGTTGGCGGCTCAGGGACTGATGGTTCGGGGCCGCCCAGGGATGGGGACAACAATGAGCTCGGTGGCTCCGACGAGGTGGTCCATCCGTGCAACCCCAGCCCCTGCCCCGGCAATCAGCTGTGCGAGGTCAACCGGCGGGGCTGCTCCCCCGGGGTCGACTGCCTGCCCTACGTGTGTGCACCCGGTGAGCCTCGCGCTCGCATCCACAGCCCAAGATCGCACTGCTCCACCCAGCAGTGCTGCCCCCTGTCACCTGCACTGCTCCACCTGCCACTGCCTCACCCTGCAGTGCTGCCCTCTGTAGCCTTCATTGCTCCATCCTTCATTGCTCCACCCAACACTGTTCCATCCTGCACTGCTCCACTTGGGCACTGCACCATCCTACAGTGCTGCCCTCTGTCGTTTACACTGCTTCACATTCCAGTGCTGCACCCTACACTGCTCCACCCGGCACTGCTCCACCCTACACTGCTCCCACCCTACATTGCTCCACCCTGCACCGCTCCACACTGCACTGCTACACCCTGCATTGATCCACACTGCACTGCCCCACCCTGCACTATTGCACACTGCAGTGCTGCCCTCTGTAGCCTGGCTGAGCTGTAGCCTCTCTATACCACTCTACCCGATAGCAATCCAGGCTGCACTACAGCTCTTTGTATATGATGTTCTTATGTATGTAGAGGGGGTGGAGCAGTGGCACAGTGGTTAGGACGCCACGCCATGCTCCTGGAAACCTGAATTAAATTACCGGAACGAATAATATCAGTGGCAGGTGCTATCTGAACTGGTCTGGGGACGCCCTCCCCTTATTAAGTTGCACCGACCAGCGTGGTGAAGTATTAAAACGATTAACTAATTTTAATTTAACCAGGTAAAGCCCACTCAGCTATAGAGCCCTTGTTCAGAAGCGACTTGGCCACAATTGATAGCTCAACGAAGTGGCTTCTTACGTGGCAATTTATAGTAGCCAAATACCCGAAACGCATCTTTGTAAATGTGGAGGGTAAAACTGGAGAAAAATCGATACGAACATGCAAACTCCAAATGCATAGGCGTCAGGGTTTGGATAAAACCCACGATCTCCTGTATACCAGGTGAGGTAGTTAACACCTCGCCACCGTGGCACCCTTGACTGGCACAGCTGTAAATTTAAATGTAATTAAACCGATACATGTGCATTCGTTATCACTTCTACTACTATTCTTATTACTACACTTGTTTACCCAGGGGAGCCTCACTGAGTCTCAAGTGTCTTGTCAGGAGGGTCCTGCCAGGTTTCACAGTAGGGAGACAATGCTGCCGCTATTTGTACCATCACAATCGAGTCATTCGCAGGCAACATCTCAGTGTTGGGGGTGTTTGCCCGACGGCGCCAGCGAGGGTTACGTTGGCCATAGTCTGATGGCGCCATCTCCGCTGTGTGACCGCGGGCCAGGCTGCAAGCTGGGCGAGGCGTCCGACTTCCTGGTGCGTCGCGGCAGCGTGGCGCGCGTGCCCGTGGCATCGGGCGAGGCCGGCTGCTACCGGCTGTGCGAGTGCGGGGAGGGCGGGCGTCTCGAGAACTGCAAGGAGATGCCGTGCATCGACAGCCAGCGCTCCTGCATCGTGGGCGGCAAGCGCGAGGGTAACGCCGCCGGGGGGAGCGCGCGCCGTGCGGGGGTGGGGGGCGGTAGAGCGAGCTTGACGGCGATGCGAGCTGTGTTCTTCAGTTCGTCGCACTTTGACGACAGCGACGTTCAGGTGCCCGGTACTTGGGGTAGGCGGCCAAGTCCCAACTGAGGCAACCCTGCGAGCGTGGTCTTGTTTAAAGTGGGGTGGAGCACGACCCGGTCAACAAACGTTAAACAATGTTAAGCGCTTAATAACAGGATGGGCAACGTTTTGAACTTCCTTTGTCTGTGGTGCATTCTGCTCCAGCTCTCACCCCGCTGTGTATACGCACAGAGGCTACAACGCCCATTGATAATTATTGGAATACATTTTATACATTGTGTTCAGTCCCCTCAAACTATCTGTCGCGGATAATATTTCAAATGAAGCTTGCAAGTGACTGAGCACATTTTGTCATGGTGATGAGCGTTCACGGAACTAGTCGACTCCGCTGGTGTCGCGCATCTTGCCGACATTCACCTGCGGGGGCCACGCCTCGAGCAGCCGCTCCAGCAGCTGCGGCCCAGCGGCCCTGCGGCTCGAGGTGGCGCGTGCGAGCTCCTGACAGTGGCCGTTGTGTATGCCGACCCCCCCCCCCTCCACCGTAGCCCACGGCAGCCACTTCCACGTGGACTGCAACGTGTGCGCATGCTACGCGGGGCGGCTCACCTGCTCGCAGCGGCAGTGCTTTGGCGTGGCGAGCAGCGAGGAGGACCGGCGGCGCTACACGGGTGCGCACGCACAAACAGGCGCGGGACGAACGAATGCGAACGCACGAACATGCACACATGCCCGGCGATTGCCGGTGTGGCATGCCTAGAAGCGCGGCCCTGAGCCGTGCTGGCCACCACAACGTGCACACGCAGAGCTCGATGAACGTTTACTTACAAAAATTACGAACCAAAATTGAAATTATTAAATAGAATGAATGTGAAATATGGATGTCAGTCGTTGCTCAGTAGAGGGGCTCCCTACAGCTCCCTCTCGTGGAAGTCCTTCTCCAGCAGGCTTTTGATATTGATGCTAAAGAGCTACAAATGAGTAGCATATGGCATTTTAATGGCACGTTTGGCTCACAAGTGCCAGCCTAAAACAAAACCCAAAAATAGCAAAATATTTTTCACCCACCACCCCACGAACAAAGATTGATATCTCCTATATAGCATTAACGGATAACAGCAAGGGCTGTTCGTGAGCATCAATGAAAGCCAGCACGGTACACACTGGGGTGGGTGTCCAGCATCATGCCCAGCCGGCTTTGTCTTCTCCATAGTGACAATTTTACATCACACCAAATACTCATCTGAGGCTGAGTCGTCCTAGGGGTGGCCCAGGAATGGTTCAGATAATCATTACTGATGTTGACCATGGGCTGAAATGGAACTTGGGTTATTGAGTTTGTAGCATAGCACGTTAACCGCTCACTACTGCTCCCCACTAAGATGCACACAAAGAACAAGACACGTGTATGTTTGCACTTCTGTGCGATGATTAGAGTATGGGTGAGTAGGTGTGTGCGTACGTGCAATATTGGCGCAGGGGGTAGCACACTGCGTAACATGCTCTGTCATCTGTGTTTGAATCCAGGCAATGGCTAATATTAGGAGTGGCAAGTGGCGTCTGAGCTCATCCCAGGCCTCCTCTAGGTCAAATCAGCCTCAGCTAATTTCCCGGTCTCGACGTCTGAACGAGCGATCCTTGCCTGCCGTTCTGCTGGCGCGTGTGTACGTGCGTCACGCAGGCCTGCCGTGTCACTGCGTCGACCAGTTCGTCCCCGTGTGCGCGGCGACGGGCCGCACGTTCCCCAGCGCGTGCGTGGCGCGCTGCGCGGGCCTGGTCGACAGCCAGTTCGAGTACGGGACCTGCGCCTCCCGTGACCCCTGCCTGGGCAACCCCTGCGGCTCCCGACAAAGGTGCGCACTCGCGACCCCGCCGAGCCGGGGCACGCCGGCCCGTCCAGAATGGGACCCTGAAATAACTAATCGAGATAACGCGTGTGTATACGTGTATGTGTGCGTGTGTATACGTGTATGTGTGTCTGTCCCGTGAACTCCTGCCAGTTAGCCATCAACCGCTTCACATGGTCTTGAAGTGCACCTAGTCTGGAACAAGCGCTGTGGTGATGTCACCGCCACTTAGTGGCAAATGGCGGCTGTTGTTGTTGTGCGCTGGTGGCATAGTGTGCAGCACAGATGGCGCATCTGCCAATCATCTCGGTTAACCCATAACACATTGGTCTGTCCACCATAACCTCATTCATAGTCCACCTAGCTTTGCACGAGTGCTCCGGTGATGTAACCATCACTTGCTGGTGACTGGCTGTCGTTGCTCGCACCGTGCGTGCGTGCGCGCTGCTTTGCGGCATTTGGCGTTCGAGGCAGGTGCATCCCGAGGCGGCGCGTCTGCTTGACCTCCCTGGAGCCGTTTGGCTGCAAGCAGTTTGAGTGCCTGCACGGGCAGCTGGCATGCGAGGCCGCCTCATCGGAGTCGGCGTGCGACACCGCCGACCCGGAGCACCCGTTGCTGTGCTCGCTGTACGGACGCGGGAAGACGCTGCCCTACGTCGGGCCCTGCCAGGTAAGCGCCCCGTCGTTGGCTCCTCTGGAAAAACAAGGGGGCACGAACGACGGCCATTGCTGTTGCGCTGCGCTGAGGGTCGGGGGTTCGTGCAGCCGTGCCGACTTGCATTGCTTCATTGAAGGGCCGTGTGCTAATAATCCCCCCAGACGGGGGATTATTAGCACGGTTGGCTACGTACAGTGCGGAAGAAGTTCAACATACACACATACATGGTCGTTTCACAAACGACTGATGGGCCTGCACACAATGAATGGCTAGATATTCGGGATTTAGAGACATTGTCTTCAGAGTTAAAGACGGCAATAGAGGCGTTATTTTGATTGTCAAGTGGAGTACATGGGCCTGGCCGTGACGTGGGCCTGGCCGTGGCATGTCGTCAGAAAGGACGACGGCCGGCAGTCAAGACTAAGGACGGAGTGGTGGCCAAAGGGGTGAACGCTGCTGAGTCTGTGTCCACCGTGGAGGAATGAAATCGGCTCATCTGTAGGTGCCAGATGGATTGTTACATCGAACAGAGCCGTGAGGGATGGCGAACGGCTCAGGGAGGCCTTACTCGCACTGAGAACAAAGGATTTTTATTGAACCCCGAGAAGCCCGTGGGCTGGGCAGTTCATTTGAAAGCCACGCACTCATTACACGGAGGCATTGCCAGTCGCTCATCTGTTACTGTTTACACCAATTGACCTTTGCCCTCTGGGTCTGGTTGAGATCGCGGGGCGGCGGGGCACGGAGCATAAAAAAGGCACCACCTCCGGGCCGGCCCCGCTGTACCCGCTGACGACACGTGTGCCGTGTTTGCTGTTGTGTTGGTGTGTGCACAGCTGCGGCGAGCTGCGAGTGTCATACCCGACAACACACCTGTCTCTCTCCACAGCGGGGGCTCGAGTTGCCAGTTCGTCATCGCAAGGCCTTTTGAGACTCGTTAAAAACAGAGCTTTGTGATATTATCTCCCTCTGTGACACCTTCAACTTGCGTGCGTCTGTTTGTTTTGGGTGTTTGTCTTCGTATTGAAATAAATATTACGTTACGTAACGCGATAGACCTCTGGTACTACGTCCTAAATTAGCATTTGATTTGAGCCACCCTGACCTCTCCGAAATTGGCCACTTCCACGCGTCTGCGTTAGCCACCATAGTACAACGTGACATTTTCAACCGAAACAAAAGAAACATGAAGCAGACGAGGTGGGGGGGGGGGGGGGGGCATTGTCTCGTAAATATGCGCCGCCTTAAATGATGTACGCAGCTGTCGGCGAGAGAAACCGCAGTGGTGGACAGGTGTGGCCGGGTATAATTCGTTTACGGGGGGGGGGGGAGGGGGAATTGTGATTCTTTTTAGGTCCCGAGCTCAGGTGAGGGTGGACACGGAAAATCTGCCCAGCCGCCGGTGCTCTCCAGATGCACTCCGTGGTGCTAAAAGTGCCACGGCCACGCTAATCGTCGATTCCCCCCCCACCCCCCCCCCCCCCCCCCACAAGCTCAGTTTTCTTTCCTCTGCCGTTCGCTCTCCCCTACCGGCGAATTCGCTCGGCCCAGAAGGAGCACGGGATGAACCGCGGCGGCCTAAAGTGCGGCAAAACAGACACCAATTAAGCATCTGCTCCTAGGGGGGGCTAATGGAGCCCAGATCAAATAATGCGAGGGCTGCGCGCGCGTGTCTGCTGTGGGCTGGCGGTCGCACGCGCAGGGCTGGCTCGCACGCGCGCAGGGCTGGCTCGCACGCGCGCAGGGCTGGCTCGCACACAAACCCTCAATCATTCAAACCCCCACCTGCACGACGACGCAATCAGCCAGTAAATATTTTATTGACGCACAAACATCCGAGATAATTTTCAGGTCAAATGCCCTAGGATTCTACTACTTTATCCCACTTTTGGGCGCATCCGTCAGGAAAAAAAGATTTCCTTCTCTTGGGATGGGCTCCGCTGGCATTGGTTGTGCCGTGCGGTTTGGCATGGAGTAACATGTGCCTGTGTGTGATTCCGCACAAACGACGCGGCTGCTGTTTTTTTTTACTGGTTTTTTTCCCCCTACATTTTTATTCCAATTGTGCTTTAGGTATATTTCTCAGGGGCAGTGCAAGCCATAATGTTATGGATTGGCCCACGGAAGCAGATACCACAGAGCTAACCTCTGAAGTCACTTCCAGTCACTACTGGTTCATTCAAAGGCAGGCCATACTGTGCCATCCACTGCGCCACAGAGAGTAATGTCTGTAATTCTTGGAGATAATTTTTTTTTCCAAATTCGGTACAGGACCACACTTAAAGCAACGGCTGTTGTGCAGTCATTGGTGACGGCGCTGAGACAATCAACTCACCACGCTTGAGGACATCTGGTCAATTCTCGTGCGGCGGCTGCCCAGATTAAAACGCAGGATCTGAGCGCTCTGACCTCTAACCCTCCAGGCGACCGCTCGATCCTGCCGCGCTGGTTCATTATTAATAATACGAGAGCCGCTTCTTTGGCGTCCCATCGCAGCGGTTCACAGGCGCGTTCACTCTCCACAGAGGGCGTGCAGGCTGCCCGGCCAGTCGGTGTGCGGGCACGACGGGGAGACGTACGCCAGCGTGTGCGCCGCCCACTCGGCTCGCGTGGCCGTCGACTACGTGGGGCCCTGTCGAGCCGTGGGGCTCCTCCCACGGCACGGCGCCGCCACTCCCGAGTGCGACCCCGTGACCTGCCCACCGCTTCCCGTCGCCGGCTGCCAGCCCGTCACCCCGCCAGGTGGGCCGGGCCCGTCGGCACAAAGCCTGCGCGCGGTCACTCGATCGCTGGCCGTGACACCCGTCCCGATGTTTCATTAATCATGCGCGGAGGCCATTGTCAGCAACCGGCTCCTCAGCCTTCCCACTCCTCCTCCTCCTCCAGAGGGCCCGCGGTGTGTAAATTATGAATTATGAAAAGCACTGTTCAATATTGTATCCTGCCTGTAAGGTGAACACTTCAGGTAATGGAAGTCGCGCCACGAAAACAGTTTCTCTTGTTCCATGGATCTATTCCTTTGGTATGTACCTCGAGCTGTTGAACACATAATTACGGCCCTCTTTTGACAACACCGCAGCATCACTCGCATGCGTTTTAATAGATGCAGCGGTGTTGTAAGGACGCTGTGATGGGGCGAACGTCTGGGACTTTTTAAGCGCTCTCTCTCATTAACCAAGCTTGAAACTCATGTCAGCCAGCCCAGGGCACGCAGCCCGAGTGCATTAACTGATCGTCTTCTAAAACACGTGAACCGTTTGTTTTATTGAGTTGCTTTGAGACCGGTTCTGGAGAAACCACCATTGGTAAGGATCTGAGAATGCTGTCACCACACACGGGGCTCGCTCTCCGCATCGTCCCCGCCGCCCACCTGTGTGGACAAACGCGGGGCCAGGCTCACCCTCCTGACCTGTGC
Source organism: Lethenteron reissneri (assembly GCF_015708825.2). NCBI lineage: Eukaryota > Metazoa > Chordata > Hyperoartia > Petromyzontiformes > Petromyzontidae > Lethenteron > Lethenteron reissneri. The sequence continues at coordinate 9,832,294 of NC_083798.1, read as the reverse complement.
CCGTGCCGCCAGGTGCTTGCTGCCCGCTGTGTGCCGGCATGCTGAGGATCCTGTGGAGCATGGAGCAGCTGGACATGCTGGCAAGGGTAGGCGCTATCATCGGCACTCACGAACACCCGTCACCATCGCAGTGATCCACGTCTGCAACAAGCACAATACGTGTATTATGTAATCATCATCATCATCTACAGCCTTGATATATTAATTGCTGGATGTCCCCAAGCCATCCCATCTCTCACTGTCCCGCAATTTCACAATCCACCTGGCCAGCTGCGCAGGAGCTGACATTGTCGCTCCTTCTGTGCGAGTTTCCTCTCTTGGCTTCCGCCCTGCCGTAGCCTTGCCCACCGGCCGTGACCTATCTTGGTGACGTGTCCTGCCCGAGCCCACCTTTTTCAAGGCACCACGGTGGCGAGATATTGAATACCTCACCTAGTATACAGGAGGTTGTGGGTTGGATCCCGACCCTGACGCATGCATATTTGGAGTGTGCATGTTCTCCGCGTGGTCGCGTGGATTCTTCTCCGAGTATTTGGCTGCTATACATTTTTCACGTAATAAACCGCTTCACTGGGCTATCATTTGTGACCAGGTTGCTTCTGAAAAAGCTATATAGCTCAGTGGGCCTTTCCTGGTAAAATAAAAAAAATTGTTTAGTTAAAATAATTGAGTTCAAAACGTATGATGTAAACATGTCTGAGACGATACCTACGTTTACACTTAAAAAAAAGTTTTATCAGCGACAACATTTTTGACAGTGTATCCTTTAAAATGTTGGCAAGGCCAGAGTCAGCGAATCGCCAGGGTGGTGAGGTTTTGAGACATCTTGTCGACTTGTGAACCTGGCTCGTCGGTGGCGTCCCGCGGCTAGCGTGGAGGCCCTGGTGCAAAGAATCCAACGGAGCCCCTGTCCAGTTCCCTCCGTTCTTCGTAGCCCGGCACCTGGGCCCTTCCGGCCTGTGGGCCCCGGTGCAGTCGTACCGCCTGCACGCTCCACAGCTACCGGCCGCGACCCACGCATTTCCCTTATGCAGTCACGCGCCCGAGCGAGCGTCGTGCCAGCGGCGAGACGTGACGTCGGGACGCCATGGCATTGTCGTCCTGCGCGTGACCCGGCAGGTGTCAGGAAGGGGCGCCATCAGTCAGCAGGACGTCGTCACCTGCCCTGCGCAGCCACGTCTCGGTGCCGCAGTGCGATGCCTTTGGCTTCCTGAGCATCGAGAACGACCTCGTGCTGCTGGTGCTGCCCGTCGACCAGCAGCCCACTGCGCTGCAGGTGCGTCTGTGTGTGTCTGCGTCTGTGGGGGAGCAGTGGCACAGCAGTTAGCGCACTGTGCTCTCTAACCCGGAGGCCCGAGTTCGATTGCCAATAATGGCCGATAATGGTGGCGAATGTTTGAACCGGTCATGGTCCTTCCCTAGGTCATCTGAGCCTTAAATTAACACTCTCATCCTGTGTTCTTGGAATCTGGTGGGGTGTGTAAATATCACCACTCCGGGATTCAAAGGTGGTCGGACGTCACCTTGTCTTGTGAGGCAGTGGTTAGAACACTGGTCTACTAAGCTAGCACACAGTTTTATGCCCAGACGTGGCTAACATCAGTTGGAACATGGTGTCTAAACTTGTCTTGGGCCTTCTCTAGGTCAACTCAGTTTACATGCTATACTGCTTAACCATCAGCACTGTCAAGACAAATGTGGTTATTTTAGGTGCTTGCCACATCACCGCCCCATTGTATGCCATGGTGGCCTTAATAGGTGCTCACTAACATCACTTACCTCAATAGTCTGTGTGTGGACCTGCCTACATTTGACCACAAGTTATTTTCCAAAGCTTTAATAATTTCCAAAGTTGCCCATCACTGACCATTCATGATACTAATAATAATAATTCGATCCCTTAGTCAATCCACTGCTGGATGAGACCTCTTTTCCTAAGCACATTGGCCAGTGTAGGTTGGTGAAGGGCACTGGACTGGTTCAGATGCCACTCACCACTGCTGTTTGCCATGTTCAGGAATCAGGCTCATGTCACCGGGTTCAGAGTTTAGTGCATGAACCACTTTGCCACGACTGCCGCCCGTTCATTGCCATGGTTAAAATATGGGCACAAAAAACCCGGGAGCATAAATTATTCAGGATGTAAAGCAACGATCAACACTCGCGTTGTTATTTAAATGTATTCCATGACATGCTCGCATTCATCACATTGCTGCATAAACATGGGAATCAAATCTAGGACTGTCTGAGTACATGGAATGCATATTTGGCTGGGATTCATATTGACAATGAAGTGTGGTCCGTTCACACCTGAGATCTGATTTATCCGTCAGCGGCCTAGCTGTCAAATGTGCAGGGCAATGCAACTGCATGAGGGCCCACGGGGGCTGAGGGGCCCAGCTGCTGGGCTACGCAGAGGGTTGGGCAAAATTGGACAAGGGGGGTCGCATTTCGTTCATCTTTGTGCCACGGTACAAACCGGCGGTGGCGATGGTGGCTGCCGTGAATGAACGCCGATGGAACGCCGTGCCCATCACTCGCGCGCAGATCGAGGCGTGCAGCAAGGAGGCGGAGAAGATCGGAGCGCTCGTCAACTCGGGCAGCCCCGTGCTCGTGTCGCACACGCCGCTCTCGGCGCTCCTCGCCGCCCAGGTCCTCGTCTCCACGGGCTGCCCCTCCGCCGCTCCTCCGCGCACGCTCCCCCCGGGCCGGCCCACCCTCCTGCTGGCCGCCCTGCTGCTGGCGGCGGCGCTCCGGCTCGTCGCACCGCCGTGAGAGCGCGGGGAACCCGGGGCCGCGAAGGGAGCGACGTGGGAGCGGAGGGAGCGGTGTGGGAGCGGAGGGAGCGGGAACCGCGAAGCACTGTTACTCGGTCTCAGGGAGTTGTGCACGGTGGGGGGGAGTGGGGGAGTGGGGGGGAGTGCGGGGCCAGCGACAGCGTCGTCCTCGGGAGCGGAGTCGCGCCGTCGTCCTCGGTCGCAAGTGTCCGCCCGTGCAGGAGCGCCGTCTCACGGGGCGAGGTGTGGCCCGGTGACGCCACGCGCCGTGAGCGGGCGTCGCCTCGCGTGACCCCGAGAAGATGAACCAAATGGACGACGCGTAATCCTTCGCACTGTTCATTGCCACCGGACTCGGGGCTTCGCACAGCGTCGGAGGCTCCGCAGCCGATGTCCGGATGTGCCGCCCTCGAGGGGGAACCCCGTCGGGTCACGCGCACGGGGACGTGGCCTGTGGTGCTCTCCCCCTGACGTCATCCGCCTGGGTTGCTTTTGCCCGGCGGGGTCAGGGGTCCCCCGCGGAATCGCCGCCGGGGCGGTCACAGGCGGTCGCGGGCATTCCCATTGTTTAAAAAAACGCAACGCGGCCACGGCGTCTCTGCCGTGGGAGCGTCATCAACGCTCTGATCGAGACGGCTGTCTCGTGGATCCCTGCCACCTGTCGCGCGGCGTCGCTGTCCCCAGCCTGAGCACTCGGCGGTGGAAGGAATTGTGTGCCAAATGATTTTCCTGTTTTTCGTGTGAATGCCCGTCTCGTGTGAGTGAGGTGAGCCCGTGCGATGTGTTTATTTTAAAGGACGCTCTATTTTTGTAAGACGCACGTAATGGCCTTGGCTCTGAGGCAGCGGCGGTGGCACGCACCGTGACCCCGGCCTGGATGCATCGTGGCTTTCACATCCTCAGTGCTTTACCGTGCTGTTGTTGTTGGGTGAGAGACACGTGTAAAGGAGTATTTTTAAATACCAAACAAAAAGATAATCTAATATTTTAAGTATTTTATTTCTATATTAGACGTGTACATTACATGGTCCGTCGTGAGAAGAGAGCGAGGCTGAGACGCAAACTCTATGCACAAGGTGTAGACGCCTTCCCTTTGCTCCGCGCCACAGAATCCCGTTCGCTAACTCCACTCCTTCCCTTAACTGCCGAGTAGAGAGGGGGAGACGGGCTCCCATCCCACACTGACGGAGCCCCATCGCACGGGCCACAGAAGCTGGCATCCTTTCAGTGGCAGATCGTAGCCGGCATGGGCCCACCCCCGAAACGCGGCCTTCCCCCCTTTCCAATGTCCCACATCTTCGACTCAATAGCTACACAATGGGCGATCCGGTGGGGGGTCGCGTGTATTCCGCCCAGGATGGAAAGTCGCACCCCGTCAGGTTTGGTGGACGGAGGCGGCTGGGCAGATGCAAGGGGAAGGCGAGCACAGGGTCATGACAATTGGGAGCTGCTGGTGCGGAGCGGTGCCCGCCCGCACCGCTAGCTCCTGTGTCTGCATTGTGCAAGTGCCGTGTTCGTCCCGTGTGTGTGTGTACCTGCACGCGTGCGCGTGTGTTAGCCATCGCGTGTTCATTGTGAGGAACAATCATGCGTGTGTGTATTTATCCGCCTTTCGGCAAGGGGCGAGGTGCCTCCTGCCTCCACCCCCACTACCCCCACGGGGCTGTGGGTACGGCGTTCCGGGTCAAGGTCACCCTAACCCCTGACTGACCCATTGTGGAGTCGGGGTCACGGAGGAAAGATGCGCGACAGGAACACCGACAAGAGCAGGACGGGCGCTGGACGACACCTGTCGTAGTGTGCGTGTGCTTTGCGGGGTGTGTCTGTGTGTCAGTGTGTAGGCCTGTGTGTGTGAGAACCTTATTATGAATGTGTGTGTGTTTGTACGTGGGATGCGGTGGCCCAGTGGTTAGCGCGTTGTGCTACGAACCTGTCGACCCAAGTTCAATTCCTGCTCACGGCCTACACCAGTGACGATTATTTGAACCAGTCCTGGGCCTCCCCTAGGTTGAGCCAGCCTCAAATGAGTACCTGGTGTGGTGTGTAAACATTGCCACAAAAGCGGCCAGGCGTTGGGCTGGCCACACACCCCCTCATGTGCCGTGCCGGCCTTCATTGGTGGTCGCTAAAAGCACTTGCCCCTAAAGTCTGTCAAGGCTACACTGGGGATCTTTGTCTTTTGTAAGTGGGTCGCAGGAGTGTAGAGGTTTGCGCACTGTGCTACGAACCCGGAGATTTGAGTTCGATCCGACTCGCTGCCGACACCAGTGACGATTATGTGAACCGATAATTGGTCTCCCCTAGGTCGACTCAGACTTAAATGAGTATCTGACGCGCTGTGTAAACATCACCCGTAGGGAGACAAAGGCGGCCGGGCGTGGTGCTGGCCACCCACCCCCTCGTGAGCCATGTCGGTCTGCATAGGTGCTCGCTAACAGCACTTGCCCCAACAGTCTGTTAAGGCTACATATGCCTGTGTGTGCGTGTGTGCGTGGGAGTTAGTGTTTTGCGTGTGTGCATGGGTCTGCGTGTGTGTGCGCGTGAGTCTGCGTGTGTGTGCGTGAGTCCACACGTACACGCGCGTCCAGGCTGCGCAGTTCTAGCAGAGAGGGACCAGACCCGGAACGCGTCTCGAGGCGCCTCGCCCTGCCCCTCGTCGTCAGTATTAAACTGTCAGGGAGTCCCAATGGTTATTCCGACAACCTACCACGTTGTGTATCACGTTGTGTATCGTATATATATATATTTTCTATCCGAGTTCTATTTAAAACAAAAAAGTGTTACTTTACATTTCCCGGTCTCGTCTCGCCGCAGCGATGCTGATTAGGCCTGGGTACGCTTTGATGATGATGATAATAATCTCCTGTAATTGGATTTCACATTTGCACAATAAAATGTACACACATTTATCTTTCTCTTCTGCCTCCATTGGCAATCGCCCTTTTCTCGCGGCCTCGTCCCCGACGTCGCGAATACAGTCGCGACTCTGCCGTGCGTGCACGATCGGCGACTGTGCTCACGAGTTTTTTGTTCGCGATTAATGACGATTACGGTGATGGTGATGATCCGCCGTTAAGTCTCCGAATCAACGCAGAGCAAGCACGGATCGCGCCGTCCGGCTGATGTTGCCCATCACGGGATGATGGCGTATTGCGCCGTGAATGCGTGGTCTGTCACTGGGAGGGTGGCTGCTCTTTCACTGCGGTGGAGGAAGGCTGGAACGCTGTGGTTCTGTTGCGGCTGTTACGCAGCTCGCGAACGTGAAATTGGCATCAACCTGGCCCGGGCAGTCGCACCACGGGGCCAAATTCCAGCTCTCTTGATGAATCGACACACGGATCACATGTTTCTGTATCGTTTGTATAAGTGTTGTATTAGTCGCCAAATACACGTAAACAAAGAACCCGTATTACATGAACACAATTATATATTAACATTGACTGGTTTATGAAATTACATTTTGTGCATTGCAACCTTCGTTCAAGCGAAGTAAAAAAATAAAACCTTGGCCGGTTTTGACAACGAGCCTCATCAGCGGGGTGTAGCCAGCCCAGTGGCGGTCCGTGGCTCTCATCCACCAGATGCCGAGTGCAGGGCTCGGCAACCGGCGGCTCCAGCGCCGCATGCGGCTCTTGAAGAACTGCAGTGCGGCTCTTTAAATTTGAAAAAAAAAAGATTATCCTTGTTATTGTTTGCCGACCCCTGACCATGTAAGTCCAGCTCACCATGGGAGTCCAGTTTACCATGGGAGTCCAGTTTACCATGAGAGTTCAGTTTACCATGAGAGTCCAGTTTACCATGGGAGTCCAGTTCACCATGGGAGTCCAGTTTACCATGGGAGTCCAGTTCACCATGGGAGTCCAGTTTACCATGGGAGTCCAGTTTACCATGGGAGTCCAGTTCACCATGGGAGTCCAGTTCACCATGGGAGTCCAGTTTATCATGGGAGTCCAGTTCACCATTGGAGTCCAGTTTACCATGGGAGTCCAGTTCACCATGGGAGTCCAGTTTACCGTGGGAGTCCAGTTCACCGTGGGAGTCCAGTTTACCGTGGGAGTCCAGTTTACCGTGGGAGGCCAGTTCACCGTGGGAGTTCAGTTTACCGTGGGAGTCCAGTTTACCGTGGGAGTTCAGTTTACCGTGGGAGTTCAGTTTACCGTGGGAGTCCAGTTTACCATAGGCAGGGTTCGGCAACCTGCTGCTCCGAATGCGCATGTAGCTCATTAAGGACTGCTTTGTCACTTAATTTAATAAGGACCGTCTCCTTTTCACGTTGCATTGTGGCTTTTGAAATATTGAGTTTTTTTTTTTACCGAATTGGGAAAAAAATGTCTCGTTGTTTTGATTGCCGATCCCTGAACTGGTGGATATTTGCAGCACAACGGGCAACTTGGAATGTGCATGTCGGCGGTGCCGGGCTCCCACCCGGGACCAGTTGCCCTGGGAAGCTGCGTGGGCTGCGATCGCCCGTCTCTACTGGGGAAAGTGCTGGTGATGAAGCCACTGCCAGCGTGTTCCAGTTTCTCGATGCGAATCTATGGGTCTCTGTGTGAATGTATGGGTTTCTATGTGAAGTCTGTGGATTGTTGTGTAAGTCTATGGGGCCTCTGGGTGACAAACCAGTGCCAGCACATTACATTTCATCAATGATTCCCACCCTGCACGCGTTATCCCTTGACACTGGAACACCTGATTAGCACGGTTGGCTACGTACGGTGCGAAAGAAGTCCAACATACATAGAAAATAACACGGAGGCGGATCGTGTTACCTCCTCAACATGGAGCCGCAGACCGCTCGTGGGTCTGCCAAACAACTCCTGCTGGGCTGCCTGATCATGTGGGATGGAGCTCCGTGCGTGTCCTCTGCAGGGCGGTTCAGCGCAGCTCATTGACGCGCAGCCTGGTGCGTACCCCTCTTACCGTAGCTCGGTGTGAAGTCCCCGTGGTCCGTAATGACAAGCGGCGCTCTATTTACTATTTACTCATGGAAGCCTCACTGGAGCCCGACGACTGACTTCATAAAGATTCTGAATTGCCAAATACATTAGTGAGCGGCTTGTGGGAGCAGGAGCACCCGGAGAAAACCCAGGACGCATAGGAGGCTCAGGAGTTTGGGGTGGGTGGTGAGGGGTATAGCACTCGTACTCCGCACAGATGAATACACGAATGCATTACTACACTGCCGTATCGTGAACGGCTCACATCTGGTAGATTACGACAACGCATGCCGTATCCAAACAGCCTCCCGTACCAGTCGCCCATTCACCGGATTCAACCCTGGCTCAGCTTCCGAGTTCCGACCTAGGGGAGGCCCAGAACGGTGATGATGTTCGCGGTTATATTCGGTTGAGCCACACGCACTCCGGTGGCTTCTCACTGAATCCACGCTCACGCGTTACCCCCCCCCCCCCCCACCGAGGGAGTGGAGGCGCTGGTGCGAGTGGCCGTGCCTGCGCAACGCGAGCCGAACGAACAAAACGCGCCGTGACAGAGCAGGCATTGTGCGTCGGGCTCGGCGTTGCGCAGACGCAGAGGAGCGGCCCGGCGACTCGTCGTGGATGCAGCACGCGGAGGAGGCTTTCCCGATTGTGCTCGAACATGGCTCTCCGATGTGGTTTCCGATCGTGGCCGCGCGTGTTCGTTCGGCGCGTTGTCCGACGTTTCGCTCCGCGTGCTGGGAGCTTCCTTCGAGGAACTTGGTTTGAGCCGATCACGTCGGGCGTCACGCAGAGCGCATGGTAGAGCCGCGCAACACTCGGCAACCAGACGACCAGAACACCACGTCCCCGGCGTGAGCAGGACCGCGCCACAACGAATGCGTCTTTACCCCTGTCCTGATGCACTGTGACAGGTATTTTTATTTTCTAAGACGGCATCGACCTAAAAGAGGCCCAGTCAAGGTCCATATATCACGAGTGCCCGGTTCTGATGCACACGGGGCCCAGACGGACGGAAGAATACAAAGACAAAGCACAGATCGCCCGAATAGCCGAAGCAGACTTTTGGGGCAAGTGCTGTTATGAGCACCTATGAAGGCTCGCACGGCACACTCGGGGTTGGGTAACCAGCACCACGCCCGGCCGCCTTTGTCTCCCTAGTGACGACGTTTACACACTGCACCGGGTACTCATTTGAGGCTAAGAACATATACACAGCCACAGGAAGTCACAACAACAAAGATCCCCCAGGTAGCCTTGAACAGACTGTTAGGGCAAGTGCTGTTTAGCGAGCACCTATGGAGGATGGGACGGCACACGAGGGGTGGGTGGCTAACACCACGCCCGACCACCTTTGTATCCCTAGTAGCGATGTTTACACCGCACCAGGTACTTATTTAAGGCCGAGTCGACCTAGGGGAGGCCCAGAACCGGTTCAGATAATTGTTACCGGTATTGGTAGCCGTGAGCGGGAATGGAACTCGGTTCGCTAGGATCGTAACGCAAGGCTCTAACCACTACACGACCGCTCCCCCCCCCCACACACACACACATAGTGACATACAAACACACACAGGTACAGCCGGACATGGACACACAGACACCCAGCTGCGGCCGTGCCGCTGGCGAGGTTGGGGACAGCCCCGCGCTCATCCATCGCTCCCTTCCAGTCGCGAGCATCGCCGACAGGACCGCGCAAGAAGGCAGCCTGAGCGGACGTGAATGCTTCGCACGCGGCTCGGAACGGTCGCTTGGCGACGCCTCTTCGCATCCGGGCGCCTCCGTCGCTTCCCGTGCCCGTGGGACATCGAGTTGCTCCCAAGGGGTGGTGGTGGGGACCTGCAGACAGAGAACACAACACAGCAATCACCATCACCCCACCATCACCATACCCCACCATAACCCCACCATCACCAGACCCCACCATCACCAGACCCAGCCATCACCCACACGCAGGTTGCCGGCCGCCTTTACCTGCACCCAACCAACCTGCGCGCTGCTCCCGCGAGTCGCGGTGTTGTAAGTCGATTCTTATGGCTGTCGTTTGTAAATCTAGGACGAACAAAGGTAACCAGAAATGGAACAAGACTGCGAGACACACACACGCAGAGATATGACGGGCGGATGGTTCCCGTCAATCGCCCTTCGATTCCCACTGCCACTACATCTCTCTTCCCTCGCTCTGCTCCGAAGGGCCATTGGGCCAGACGTCAGCGTACGACCGCATCGACGTTTGTCACTTCTGCATAAGCACCATCCATTCTTAACCCGCTGCTAGATTTAACGCACTGCAATGGCTGACGCCAACAACCTGTTGTTGTTGTTGTGTAGCAGCGATCTATTTGCTACACCTTATCTGGGGAATTCCACCCTTCCCTTTTGGCGATGGCTGAGAGCGCGGCGATGTAAGCCGAGGCGGGGGCAGCCGGCCTCGTCGCTGCGGCGTGCAGTGGGACTGGTGGGGCCGCGGGGTCTTCTCGGCTGGCCTGGGTGTCGCGCTCCGCCCGCTCGCTCGTTCGCTTCTTTCAAAAGGGAACAATAAGCACCGGGCCCCTTTAATAATTCACACCGTGGACCATCTCGCAGTGTCTCCTGCAGCGGCGCCGGAGCCCTTTGAGAAACCGAAGCCCGGCTAACGTTACACCACCTGGCGCTCGACTTACGCTCGAGATGTGGTACGGGAGCTGACTTCACCATCGCGCTATTTCAGGCGTTGCTGTGAGAGCGAAAATAATAAGCGAGCTGAAATTCCAAAATATTAGTCAAAATTTGTAACATTCTGTTAAAAAGTAACTCGAATCGGGCCAACTGGTTTCCCACCGCGACCATCCCCGGCCGCTTTACTCAATGGGGCTCGACCGATGCGAGCGTCAGGCGGAGATCGCGAGAAGGCAGCAGCCCCGCGCTCTTGTGAAGAGCCCCGTGACGGACGCCACAGGGGACGCTCGCCGCTCCCTGTCGCGCACCGCGGCTCCCCGCGCCCAGCGCTCGCTTTTACCCCCAGCAGTGCGCGCTCATTCGCTGCGGGGGGAGCGGCAGGGGTGGGGTGGGGTGGGAAGGGAGGTGGAACCAGGTGTGGGTCTGGGGAAGCATGGGTGGGGTTGGGGATTCGGCCGAGGGGATGAGTGCGCGCGACTCGAGCCCGGCCCCTCCTCGCGGAACACCTGTTCCCCGGTGCGCGTGGCCGCGCGCATCCAAATATTTACTCACATTGATCCTCCGTGTCCTGCTCCCGCGGGCGCTCCACGCGCGTTAAGTCGTTCGCTAAGGGCCCATTAGTGCCGGCCCCCGCTTGCCGTGCAGCGAGGGGCAGCCCCACCGGAATCGACCGGCGCGGTGCCGCTGCAGCGTATCAGTGGCCGCCCCACCTGCATCGGCCTCGCGATGTCACGACCGCGCCGTGCCAGCGCCGTGCCACGGGCACAGTGTTGGTCACCAGTTCCACGCCCGCACCACCATCTCACAGCAGGTGGCAATATCAATGTGGCCGGTGGCTTTAACTGTCGGATGCAGCCTTGAAACTATCCTCCGCTCTCTCAGTGGTCGGATGTGGAAGCCCCCCTAACAAGCAATGGTGTTTGTGTGTGTATATGTTCTCACAGAACATTGAGTTATTGATTGTTGTATTTATGGAATACGACGATGGTACCACGTGCATAAGGTAACGCGAGAGCTTGTGTAACACGTATACCAAAGCTATAAACTAAACTATTTAGTATGTTACCAGGTAAGGCTCACTAAACAATGTAGCTCTTTTTCAGAAGCGCCCTGGCCACAAATGACAGCTCAACGAAATGGCGTATCATCATCACGTGTAAATATATAGCAGCCAAATACAGTACAGTGCTCTAAACGCACGTTTCTAAATGTGGAGGGAAAAAACAGAGGACCAGGAAAAAAATCCACGCGACCACGGGGAGAGAGGGGGACATGCAACCTCCAAATATACAGCAGCAGGCGTCGCCAGGGTCGGGATCGAACCCACGACCTCCTGTACACCAGGCGAGGTAGTGAACATCTCCCCCAACGCGGCGCCCATATACGTTCCCTGGTCCCTTGGGTGGGCTCAGTGCTGCATCTTAGAGATGAAACTCGGAACTGCGGCGTTGTGGGTGGTGCTAAAGCGCGTGGAGGTGGTGGGGTGGGTGCTCGTGGGAGGCGATGGGAATTGAAAGCAACGGCTGACTGTGTGTGGTGGGGTGGAGGGTGTGGGGGGTGCTTGCGGTCTCGTGTCAGCAGGGGGCGTCTTGCGTTTGTCAAATTCAAACAGCAACACGCGGGTATGTCCGTGCGGCACATTTCGTACATGCGGTTAGGTACATATATGCCGGGTTTCCAGAAGTAGGGGGCCGTCCAAAAATGACGTCACGCACCTGGGAGGGGGGGGTCATACATTTGTGACGATGTGTGACAAAGGGGGGAAGGGTTGAGAAATGTGACGTCACATCAAAATGCGTAACTTTAAATTCATATAGACAACACGTTCCAATTAATTAAATAGACTTTTTTTTATAAATGTTTTCTCCTACAACATCAGAGTGCAGCGGTACATTAAATACGCACTACAATGACAATAGTTTAAAGAGATTTGAAGCATGTTTTATTTTTGGGAGGGGGGGGGGCAGAGCTTTGAACGTCATATTTGAGGGGGGGGTCTGACTTTTTGTGACGCCGTGTGACGAGGGGGGGGGGGGGGTCAAAAATCATTATAAAATCGCGTGACGTCATTTATTGACGGCCCCTAGGTCTGGAGGAATAATTCTGCTCATTCACGTGTACGCGAATCATCGGAGTCATTTAAGAGTCTCGGGCACCGAAGCTGAGGATCGCGGGCAGGACAATGAACCCGAGTTCACTAAAGCCAGGCGTGAGCTCGTTGTTAAGTGTCTCTCTTGTCGGGGAGGTCTCAGGGGGCACGCCATGCGACCAACATTCAAAACCCGTGCAGAAGAAGACAGGCGCGTCGTCAAAAATCTACGCAACAAGTACATCAACAACAACATGCTGTTACCCAACAACATTTTTGTTTGCATGTCTGTAAAAACGGCCCGTGGCTATTAAAACAACAATAATTACATTTCATCGAGCGTCGTCCTTCATGCACAATTTCATTTCGCAACGCTGTACGAGAGAGAAAAGTAATAACATAAATAAAACAAATAAGGAATTGTTGCGTCTCGCAGGACACACAGCGCACGTAGATAATGCAAAGGCCGAAATGAGAACAATGTTTGTCAATGAGGCGTATACGCGCGCGCGTAAGTTGGACCTTCGTCGCGCCGTAGGTGGCCAACCGTGCTCATCGGAGGCGCGCAATAGTGGAAGGAACTTCATTTGGCGAAGATGGAGTGGGAGTGCGAATGTCACTGAAGACAAAGCGCAATTGATGGTGGGAGTGGGCGGATGGGTGAGTGGAGGGGTCACAACTGCAGCATTCATCGCAAAGAACAAAAGACCACATTCGGCCAACGTCTCATCTGACCGCACCGAGCCAAGGGCACCATCGCCGCCTGGGCGATTGTCTCTTTGGCGGGGTTGGGGGACCCCCACCCCCCGCCCCCCTCCCCTCTGCACGATTCGAATCGGACGCCACGGAGCCAGCGCAGCAGGTGACTCTGGCTGTGAGAGTTTCGAGTTGCAGTGCGGAAGAAATGTTTATTGTGGCATCTCCTAATAAGAGAGGCAAGTGGATAGGAGGCGACTTCCTGCAGGGCGTGTACTGCAGAGCGCTGGGGTTGTTTTGTTGTTCAAGGCAGATGAGTGCAAACAAGAATGTTTCTTGTTCATGAACACCCCACTGAGTCTCAAGACCTATTCATCAAGAGTAGCCTGCGTCCGGCATGGTTGGACAATCCCAATTGTAAGCGAGAAGGGACACGCAGAGAGAGAGAGGGAGAAAGAGAGACGGCGGTGCCCGTGAATGTCACGTCAGTGGGAGTGCCACGGGGGACAAGGTTACACGGTTTTCTGTTAAGTCGAACGTGCAGTGCTTAACAGTTTGCTACGCTGCTCTAGGCGTCCACGTGGCTATGATATGAAGACCGTCGTGTTGCCGCGGTATCGCTGCCACACCGTGGGCGCATCACGTGGCCTGGGACATCGCCACGCGCATTACGGGCTTCCGAGATGATGCAGTGATGGGAGACGCGTCTACGTTGAACTTCTTTCGCACAGTGCGTAGCCAATCGTGCTCGTGGGAGGTGCGTGGGGAAAGGCCAACACACTCAACACAAAAAGCGCTTCTAGAGAAATGAGATGGTCTCCGAATGGATGACTCCAGCCCTATTGGACACACGGACCACGACATTCTCCCGTGTAACCGTGTAGATTCCGGTGGTCAACAGCTGTTTGGGGGTTATCAAGGCGCACGAAGTTGGTGGCGTGCTCAGGATCACGCCTCATCGCTTCGGTAACCACAGCAGCGACGTGTACGCACCGCTGCAGGCACTCATTTATGGCCGAGTCGACCTAGGAGAGGGTCAGCACATGTTCAAACAGAATGTGTCACTGATGTTATCCGTGGCCAGGATTCAAGAATCAGATGAAGAATCCGTCATGCAATTCTCGGACCATTGTACCACTGCTTCCAAAACCCACACAGACCTCCGATTATTCTGCAAGGGCAAGTGATAATTTGTGGCTAATTAATGACTCGTTTATGCATGACTGGTCAATGCCGCTCAATGCACTCCTCCCTGAGTTTCAGGGCTCTTCTCAAGATCACTCTGCATTTTGATGTTTGGCAAATCACATTTTCTCAGAGTGTTTCTCACGTGGGAGAAAACCTGGGACTTCGCGGAACAAAAAAAAACCCCATATCACTTCGCTGTATCGCCCTGCCATGTCCTGACCACTTGGCAGCCTCGGGTATACGGGAAGACTGCTTCCAGAACACGAACTCTCAAGTCCAGCCCCGTTCGAGAACCGTGCTTGCACGGTTCGCAGTGGCTGTGGAAACGTGACATGGGTGCGACCATCGAGACTGCCGCGTAAGACTGGGCATGAGGCGTGTGGCTGGTCTCGTCCTGTCCCTCGCACCCATTCACGCACAGACAAATACAAAGATTCCCCATACAGCCTTTGACAGACTGTTAGGGAAAGTGCTGTTAGCGAACACCTAAGAAGGTCGGAACGGCACACGAGTGCCCGACAACACGCCCGGCCACCTTTGTCTCCCCGGTGACAATGTTTACACACCGCACCGGGTACTCATTTGAGGCGGAGTAGACCTTAGAGAGACCCAGAACCAGTTCAAGTAATCGTCGCTGGTGTTGGCGGGAATCGATCTCGGGTGGTTCGGGTTCGTAGCGCAAGCCCGTTGAACCGCTCCACGACCGCCCCCCCCCCACATTCACCACACGCAGGGCCACATCGCCGCCTGCCGTCAGGATAACGAAGCTGCACTGGGCTCAAGGCGAAGCCTTTCCGGGGGGTACCCAGGGGAGGTGTGGACGTGGCTCATTCCGAGTGGGGAGAGTCCGTGCAGCGTCTTGGGTGCCTCATGCGCACGCGGTGCGCGTCTCGCGATGTCTAAATACACCGAGACGGCCCTGCTGTGATGTTTTTATTAATTCCACTGTAGCCCTGCGAAAATGTGTCGTTCAAGTGTACCCCGTGAATTTGGGGTTCAGACGTGAGCACAGCGGATTTGTGTTCACGCGAGCCCCGTGGGCTCCGTGTCCACGTGTGAGTCACGTGGCATTATTTTTTTTGTTCTTGTGAGCGCTGCAGATCGGCATCCGCGAGCCGTGTCCAGGGAGTGATCACCTAAGGTTACTACGCCACTGCCAGCAGTGACCAGAATCTCAATGAGTCACGACGGAGTGGTCGGAAGAGGAATGAGGATGCTCACGTGGATCCTAGTGGCCCCCAGTGCCCAAGTGAGTCGGCAGAAGGAGGAATCTCGCGCCGACGGTGGCTGCCTGTGAAGTGTGATGAGCACTAGCCGGTTGCATGTTTATTTAAATGAACAAAACAACTATGGAGGCATTTTCAGTTTCAGCCGCGGCGGAGCTGTTCCTACACGCGAGTGTGGCTCAGCTTTGACGGAGTGGCTCAGGAGGGGGTCCCCGCGCCCTCGCGCCCCCGTCTCGCCTCCTGCCCCATCCCCTTCCCCCATCCCCTTCCCCCCATCCCCTTCCCCCCATCCCCTTCCCCCCATCCCCTTCCCCCACAAGTCGGGGTATGCTTCGAGCCCTCCACCCGTCGCGTTTTCATCTCGGTCACGTCCCGGCACTCGCCGATACCCAGCTCTGCGCGAGTGTTGGCGCTCGCGTGCCGCTGTGCGGGTTTGGCCGCTGCATTCACTCCTCCCCCAGCCCATCCATCGCCTCCTCGCCAGAGGCCCCGGGAGTGGTGGGGGGAAGTTTGTTTTATATATATATAAATCTGAATAAATTATGGAATAATTAATGAAAGACGGCGTTTCCGCGGATGAGTGAGCGTCTTCCATCGCGTCCACTTAGTGCCATCATTGCGCGCCGGGCGCGATCGGCCCGGTGGTCGCGCGTGTCTCCGTGACCGTGGCATGTTTGCGCATTCTCGCGCGACACGGCGTAGCGCGGCTGACGGGACGTCGATGCTGAGAAACGACGACTCCGAGGCAGCACAGAGAGCGCGTGCTGATGTATTTCGAATCTTGATCGATCGTCCTCATCAACTCTTATCATAATCATCTTGATTATCGCCGTCTCGTGCGTAAGCCTGCATGCATGTGTGTTCAACTTCTTTCGCGCCATACGTGGCGTAGGTCGCCAACCGTGCTAATCGGAGGTGCGTGTTCCATCTGTCGCCGCACCTCCGCGCACGAAGTTCCACGCATCATCACAATAATCATCATCATCATCACCACCACCACCACGTGTCGCACATTCAGACGCGCCTCCAATTCGGTTTCCGCGAATTTAGAAAGAAACGCATCTGCCGCACGTGCGCTTTGCCGAATGTACGGCTTAAGTGCCTTGGCAAAGGAAGCTTGTATCATTCTTACCACTACCGCGACAAACACACACACACGGGGAGAATGAGGTTCATTCAAAATGCATTTATTGAAAATTAAGATGTGTTTTCTGCATCTGTAGTAATGACGAAGGCGGCTTCATTGATTTATTGGCATCGCCGTTAAAAAGAAGAGGCTGTCCCCACGTGACCGACTGTACCTACGAAATTGCCTCCCCCCCGCCGCCCGGGGGGGCGTGGAGCGCCTCACCCCCTCCCCGCCACCCCCCGGAGCTCACCTGACGGTCACCCCCCGCCCCCATCCGCGCCCACGGCTGCCGGCACGGAGCCGCTACACGGGCATCTCAGAGCAGGGCCGAAGTCGCCGTCGTTGCGAAGAGCCTTCCGCGGTGAGCGTGGAACGCGCGAGCGCAGCGGTGTTCTTTCGCGAGCGCGTTCGTGCCAGCAGCGGCGAGGCGCGTGTTGCGAGGGTGGTAGGAGGGGAGGGACTGGAAGGGGAGGGAGGTGGTGGGGAAAGGTCGCGGCGTCGACAAGAGGAGGGCGGGCATCTGGGGTCTGCATGAAGCCCGGGCGAAGCGGGGAGCGAACCATTGCACATTCCCTCCCGACTCGCGCGCATTGCGTCTCGATTACGCAAGGTGCGAGCAGCCCGACCGGCGGACGGTGTAGTCGGGTGTGCGGCATCCCCCGTGCGTGCGCTTTTGTACGCGCGCGTGTGTGTGTGTGAGTGCGTGTGGGTGTGTGTGTACGTGTGTGTGTGTGTGAGCGGGTGTGTGTGCGTTTGTGCGTGTGTGTGTGTGTGTGAGTGCGTGTGTGCGTGCGTGTGTGAGCGTGTGTGCGTGTATGCGAGTGTGTGTGTGTGCGAGTGTGTGTGCGTGCGTGTGAGTGCGTGTGTGAACGTGTGTGAGTGCGTGTGTGTGTGTGTGCGTGTGTGTGTGTGCGAGTGCGTGTATGCGTGTGTCAACGTGCGCGCCTCGCCGTGCCGCTCAGGCAGGAAGAAGGAGCGCAGAGGCGGGGCGGCCCGTGGGAGGCGACTCTCCTCCTCCTCCTCCTCCACCCTCCTGCAGCCGGCGGGCCGGCCACTCGCCTGGTATGTCCAGGATGTACGTTCGGCGCAGAGTCCTCGAAGCTGACAGAAACGGCGGCGATCCTAGGGTCGCCGGCAAAAGGAGCTAGGCGAGGCCGTCCGCCGCCGTCACCGCATTCTCATCGGGAGCGCGCGGCGCTCGCACGGCGCTCGCCCCCGCACAGAGCGCGCCGGGCTATGGGTGCGCACGGCGCGACCGGGACGCCTCGCCCCCCGTGGCCGCTGCTCGTGTGGCTGCTGTGGCTGGCTGCGGGGCCGCCGGGAGCCCGAGGGGAAACCGCGGAACGCACCGAGCTGGCGGTCATGGGCCTCATGCCCCTGGGCGTGACGGCGGAGACGGGCGACGACATCGGGCAGGTGGTGCTGCCCGCCGTCACGCTCGCCGTGCGCCACGTGAACCAGGACGCGTTCCTGCTGCCCGGCTACCGCCTCGGCCTCAAGTGGTACGATACAGAGGTATTCTCTTCGGTCCATTGCCGGTACTTTTTTTATTCTCGCACTACTTGGTCCTCGCGTACTCGCCCCGTGCTCGCAGATCACGGCGATAGTCGTCGATTGTCTCGGGCATGGTTTCACGTCGCCGTGCTCTGTGCGCTCTCTGAGTGTGCGTGCGTGCGTCGATCCTCATATGCGGCATATTTTACGTATGTGCGCGCGATTTATGTACGCTTCGTACCCTGAGTAGGGTCGCCCCCGCAACATCAACGCAGCGCACGATATGCGCACCTTGCGTCGGAGTTGGACAATGCTCGACATTGAATCAGAGCGCATTTAAACCCGGAGGGTCCGAGCCCGCGGACGAGTCACTGAATAATAAAGGAAGACGCGGGCGGTGGATGGAGGAGGGGGGGGGGGGGCGCTGCAGGTGAGTAGTGGGCATGGGACGAACCCTGCTGGGAGCCGCTGCCTCCTCGAACTCGTGAGAACGGGGACCGAGGCCCCCGCTTGCCCGAGCCGCCTCCCCTCGTTTCGTACCGCTCCGCGCGCCCTCCCAGCAACTCCCCCGACGTGTCCGTCCCATCCACGTGTCGCGCGCATCGACAACTTCTTTCAGAACAATCCCCTCCTCGATCATAGGGGCCCGTCTCCACGGGGAAGGGGATCCACACGGGTTTGGGGGATCCGCATCTCGAAACGCTCTACAAAATAGTGGCGGCCGTCCATCACGGGAGGGTGTGTGTGTGTGTGATACATTACATAAGACGAATAGATAGCGAGTGTTGCAAAGAGACATAGACTGTCGTAGGCGAAGAGAAAGGCAGCGAGTCTTAGTCTCGGGACAGGGTCCGTGATGCGCGCGCGTCTGACACCGAACGCGTGAGCACGACGAGAGGCTGCGGACCAAGGGACCCCCCCCCCACCCGAGCGATAGCGGCGCCAAGGAGCCTCAGGGCTGTGGAGCCGCAGGGCTCCTTAGCGCCGGTGACTGGTGGAGGGGGCGATCGTGAGTAGGCAATGACGATTGGCTGACTGATTGATTGATTGACTGACTGATTGATTGACTGATTGATTACTTCTCTCCTGCCTCCGCGCTCGCCTCTTGGCCTCGCCTCGCCGTAGCTATTAAGGGATTTGGCTGGGATCGATTAATTTGTTCCAGCTGGTGAAATAATAATAATAATAATTGTTGTATGTACGTCGCTTTTGCCGTGGGGCGGGGATTCGGGCACAGGGCAAAAGGTGGAGTGGGATGGAGCCGACTCGAGAAGGTGCGTGCGGTCCGAGGTGGCCTGCTTATCAGCGCGCGCCGGTCTCTTCTCCACCACCACCCCCCCGGGCAGTCCAATTAACTTTAGTTAATGCGAGGCTGTGGGGGGAGGGGTGATGAGGGAGGGGTGGTGGTGGGGTGGTAGTGGGGGGGTGACGCGGAACGCCGAGTCGTGCGCGCCCCTCTCTCAGGACGAGGCTTCAAAGCCGCTCGTGCTCAGCCTCCATCTGTGCTTTGTCAATTTTTGTTTTGGGGTTCGCCTTTCATCTGGTGCTATATTATGACTGTTATCATCCTCGCCATAGTTAATATGCATTTCATTTGTCCGTGCGTGACACTCGTGTCGGGGCCCAGTGTAGCCGCCTCGATGCTCAGGCGAGAGCTCGGGGAGCGATGGCGCAGTGAATGGAGCACCTCCTGCACTGTGCATCCGGCGACCTAAGTTCGATTCGGGTCCTGAGCATCCCCACCCCCTCCGCTGCCCCGCCGCTCCCCGTTCACCCGGACTCACCAGCGTGGTGAAGTATGGTCAAGAAATCTCCATGGCCGATATTCCACAAGGCGGCCTTCATCCATCAGTGAATTGATAAATCACTCAATTGTCATTATCATTAATTACCATTATAATGAATTATCATTATCATTTAACATTATAATAACCTAGTGATACCAGAAGTGTGTTTGTCAAGGAGACCTGGTTAACAATAAATCCAGGGTGATGATGCCTGCATAAGGGATCACTGGTCCACGCTATTCCGGGGCCAGGCGCCTCTAAGGGGCCATGTCCCTGACACTCGCGGGTGTCGGCAGTGGGTTGTGGGAGGCTCGAGGGGTCACAGCGAGAAAACGACTAAAACGGGCGCCTCGGGGGAGAGCCGCCGGGGAAGCGGTGACACTCGATGACTCCAAATCACAGCTGCAGCATGACGAGGTGTCATTCATTCGTGGTACAACGCGCCAGGCGACGCGACACCTGGCGACACCGCCTGTGAGCTGACACGCGGGGACCTGGGGAATGAGGAACCGTGGCAGCGCACAGAGCACCCAATACCCCCCTCCCACCCCCCGCGTCTCCCCGACTCCAACAGGGGGCGTGTGGCGGTATCCACTGCCCGAGTCTTTCACCTGAGCGCGCTCCCCCTCCCGCTCAACCACTAGCACCAACCACAACAACTACAACAACAAGGCACCAAGAATACACACATCCTGTCCCCTATTCCCCAGCCCGGACGCAAGCAGGCTATGACCTGCCCCATCTGCCAACGGCGCCTCTGCCGGGACGGCGAGACCGAGCACCAGGGGACATCACGCGGCCCGTATGATTCACCTTTGCCAAAGCAACATCGTATTCCAATTACCACTGCACTTGCACCTGCGTAGTAGCAATGGTTCACGTGGATGCATCTGCTGGAGATTAGCGGGGCCACGTTACAATATTGCAAGCATTCATGTGAAGTTCCTTCCCAGCTGGCTGCACATCAAGGATCACTCTGACCCTTGACCTTGGGTCTCTGAAGCTTGACTGATTTTAATTATTTGGAGATGCCCGTGTTATTGGAGGTCCTGCGAAAGTAACGATTCCATGTTTCATGATAGCATCCAATAAGCAGTCATGAAAAATTACACAATCGTGCCATGGCCTCGCTCGCGTGTTCTCGCTCTGACCTCATCTCCCCTCACCCTTCTCTGAGCGTGCTATGCCCGTGGAGCCATTAGTTAGTCTGCAGATGTTCAGGGCGCCACGGTGGCGAGATGTTGGATACCTCGCCTGGTGTACAGACACACTCCGGTCATCCTCGCAGCAGCTTTAAGCTAACCAACGGTCACTGCATCGCACGCTTTCAGATGCACTTCTGCGGCCGTCTGGAACGCTCTTCCTTCCGATATTATGAAGCCACTTAAGCGATACACTTTTAAATCTAGATTGAGAAACTAATGTCTTTACAACTGCTTTTTGTGTTTAGTTGGTCCTACCCCCGCAACTGATTAGCACGGTAGGCGACGTATGGTGTGAAAGAAGTAAAACACGCAGTACATACATACATACAGATCGCGGATTCGATCCCGACCCTGACGCCTGTATATTTGGAGTTTGCACCTTCCTATTCCCGGGGTCGCATGGATTTTTCTCCAGATCCTCCGGTTTTTCCCTCCACGTTTATAAACACGCGTTTAGAGAATGTGGCTGCTTTTCATTTCTACATGATAAGCCACATCGTTGACCTGTCATTTGTGGCCAGATCGCTTCTGAAAAGAGCTATATAGCTCAGTGGGCCTTACCTGGTAAAATAAAAAAAAATGTAAGTGTATTTTAGTTTATTAGTGGTTGCTGATCCACAACCACCGCCACCACCAACACGGAGAAGAGCAATGGCTTTACTGTCAGCCTGTCACCACCCCCACTGCTTAAATCCTGACTTAAGACCTCCTCCTCCTCACTTGCATTTGATTGATTTTTGTTTTCGTCCCCTCTGCCTGCCTCCTCGTTCTATATTTTATTTGCACATCGTGCGCGTAACGTGCTCGCTCGCACGCTTCCCCTCGTGCCTATCGCCGCGCCGTCAAACGCACACTCCTCCTCCGCTTCTTCTTCTGCTGCCACAGTTTGCGTGCGTCTCGAAGCACTTCTTGTTCGAAGATATTTAAAGCCGCAAGGGGTACAACGACTAATACAGCAAGCGTATCAATAATGCAGTCGGTTATTCGAGCTATTGGTGAAACTCTGCGCTTTGGGGCTGGGGGGATGGGGGCTTCATGAGGCGATGGAATTGACTGGCGATATTTGCAAGAATCCAGGAACGTGAAGAAGGCGGGTCGCGGCCAACCAAGGATGCGCTGGGCGTGTGCGTGCCCATGAGACACGAGTTTCGCGGCAGGAATCGAGAGGAGGAGCGATTCTAACCCACGCTCTTAGCGCCAACCCAAGGCCAGTCATAACCCTGACCCTGACCGTGACCCCTTTCGTGGGTGTGAGAATGGGTTTCAGACGAAGATTGCAGCACGGGTTTGAGACACGCGCGGCGCTTTAGGGAATCGGCGCTTTCCATTGGTTGTTAATCTCCCGCCATTGGTTGCCATTCTCTAAATGTGCCCCGTGCACGCATTCACGCATGATGCGTCCATAAGTTGATGGGCTCGTTTCTGCCACACGCAGCCGCGCCGGGGCGGTTGTGAACGCGCGCGGCAGAACTGAGCGCGATTCGGGTTAAACTGCGTCTGCGGTCAGAGAGTGCTGGATCCTGCCTTCAAGCAGGCGCTCTCCTCAATAGGCCAGATGGTGCCGAGCTTAATTGATGGAGGCCTCGCTGCCCGGAGTCAATTACATCCCAGCAATTACCTGCTGTCCCTATTGGGCTTCCTGGGAAATTAAACGTGTACGCGGCATGCGGAGAGCGGCGACACACCGCACGTTGCGTATGTAAAGCGAGCCGAGCTCCGTCACGTGTCACAAAATTGGACAATCATCGCTTCTTATTCTTTTGTACGGATGATGGAGATGCAGAGCAGCGACTTACAATGTCACATTCAGGTGGTCAAGCCCAGGTAACCGCGTCACGAGTAGTCGAGTCGTGTATCGTCGCCGTGATGCCTCCTTCGTATCTGTGGACCGGGCATTGCGTCATTGTACGTTGTACGGTCTGTTCTGGGTGACCACAGTCGCCACTGGAGAGTTTTTGAGTGTAGACTCGTGCATCAGGTGTCCGCATCTGCCACGGCTTGTGCAGTGGATGCGGGTTCGAGTGTTGTCCCATCAGCTGCGTGGGCAGATCGAACCCAGGGCTCGCCGACCCGAGACAAGGGGCTTGCGTGCAGAGCGCGCCACGGCTACGGCCGGAGGAGCGCCTTCCTCTCCACGTGTCCTGCCCCTCATCCCGTGCGACGTTCAATCCCCGCGCTCTGCGTGGATCATTAGCGGCGGCGGCGGCCTCGTGTCCGGCATCCGAGAGGCGTTGGGGCGGTTGTTATAAACCGGGCACGGGGCGCCCCACAGCGCTCGTGGTGTTGTCGGAGGCTCGAACTTTGTTGCTGTCGTCTCAGCGCAGCCCCTGGGAGTCTGGAGCTAGGCGCGCCTTCTGAAAGTGGCTTTGTTTTTCTACAGCCAACTCCCTCGCACTCCTTCCACCCGCCCTCCGCCCCCCGCCATTTCCCGCTGCATTCACTTTCAAAGGATCGCGGCGTGACCTCTGACTTTAGTTCTTTGGGAGACCTTTCGGGAGGGCACCTTTTTGTGAGTGTCCCCGCGGCAGGCGGTGGAAATGAGGCTGTTGAGTAATTAGTAATTAGCGCCGAACGGGAGCGGAGCTCCTCGCGGAGGCTGCGATTGTGCGGGTGCCGTTTCGCGTGAACTCGCTCAGAAAGCGGCGGGCGGGGGAGCAGCGATGGCGCGTTGGGGCATCGTTAATAATGCGCGATGCAGAGGTCTGGGGTGGGAATGCCTATAAAAACCAGTGGCTAGACTGACCTCAAAAGCAATCTCCCTGCATTAATCATCTCAAAAACACTCTCGCCGCAGTCGTACGACTGCGCTTAAAATATTCACGTGCCATGCGAAACAAAGGCTTATTTTCTCCAGCTGGGGAGATGGGCACCCACGATCTGCGCTTCTTTATTCATGCCAGGGAGCTTGCTTTAGAGTGCGCGTACAACTGAGCGCGGGTTTTGACAGTCCGGATTTGCCGTGCTCGCGTCTGCGAGGAGAGCGGCGTGCGGATGTCACAATACGCATGCTTTGTGTTGGATCGGGGCATCTTTCGAGAGTGCAAGATGAGCTCGTGCGAGACGACCGAGGACTCTCTCGGAGGGTGGCACCGAGCTGGGGATACCAGATTGTCCGCAACGGCCGTCGGCTCAGTCGTCAAATGAAGTGTCCACTAAACATGCATTTGGCACGGTGTTCAATGTGAAGTGTGACATCGTGAGTCGGAGGAGTTGGACAAACAGCATCGCGTGATTGCTCTGTGAACGTTAGTGACGGCGGTTTCGGTTGGCACCGAAAATAACATTTCGCCGTTTTTGTGTAACCTTTGCAAAATAAATAAACTATGCCTCTACATCGTAGTGGCTTTTCGTTCTTGTTCATAGAGCCAAATTCTCGCTAAAGCGAAACGGCGCAGCGTGGAGCACTCTGTAACGCTGCAACGCAAGCGACGTGAGGACTGGCTTGGGTGGGCAGCGCGCCGCACCCTGCGACTCGCTGGCTCGGTTTCTGAGCTCGAGGCTCCTCTCTCTGCCAGGGATGCGACCAGAGCAGTGCCAGTGGCGCGTCGATCCCGCCTGAGTGTGGCGTCGGTGAGAACAGGAAGCGCCCTCCTCTCACTTACCTCCCGTGCCCGCATCATCATCATCATCATCATCCCATGGCCGCTCTCCAACCCCAGTCCCAACAAAACCACCCTTCCTCTCTCCTCTCAGCTGGGTAGTCCTCTCAGCTGTCGCTTGCCCCGGCAGGCGCGGGGGAGGGTCAGCTTGGCAGCGTGGCATTGGCACTTCCCAGAATCCATAATTTATTTACCTCCCTCCTAAAAATAACATTTACATAGACGCCTTGTTGCAAGTGTCTCCATTGTGTACGCTGTGACTCCAGACTCGGTTTCAGTTCAACGAAACAAAAAAAAACAAAGCGACAAACAAAACCAGAGTGCTCAGCTCAGCACTTGTCTTGGGGAAACTGAAACGTGCTGACCCGCGCTGCGCCCAGCTGAATATCAAGTCGCTGAAGCGTGAATCAAAACAAACGTGTTCTATTTTGCCCTCTGGAGCAATGTCGGAGTGACTGCCCTACGAGGTGTTTGACCCCCCCCTCCACCTACCCCACTGCTACTCGGCAGGTTGTTTGGTCTCGGAGGCGCACTGCGCTTTTGTTTTTTAGTTTCGTGTTTTATATTTCATGTCGGGATTTCCCAACACATTTTCAAGCTCCCCCGGAATTTCAGGAATTTGTTGTGGACTTGCGCCTCCTGTATGGCTTACGGATCCCACAGTTAGGCAACCTTAATCGCCCCCAACCGAGCGGTAATGGCCAGGGCCAGGGTGCTTAACATTTTATTGCATCTTTATCTGTCTCACACCGTGTCTTCTGCCTTTCTGGCATCTTTCCACGACGTGTTCTCTGGTAGTCAGCGGGGGCTCTGCGGATGGAGACCGGCAATCTCCATTGTAATTCTGCGGCACGCCCGTTGGAGCAGCCCCTGGATCCGCCGTTAAGAGCCGTGCTGGCACATTAACATGCCTCCTATTGCCACGGCCGTGTGCTGACGTGTACAGTGTGCACCTCACGCTTCCCCACATTACTGCCAAACGCAAAACAA
This sequence comes from Lethenteron reissneri, assembly GCF_015708825.2. Taxonomy (NCBI): domain Eukaryota; kingdom Metazoa; phylum Chordata; class Hyperoartia; order Petromyzontiformes; family Petromyzontidae; genus Lethenteron; species Lethenteron reissneri. The sequence continues at coordinate 9,806,519 of NC_083798.1, read as the reverse complement.
TTGAGGCCGCTTCGTGTCTCAAGGCCGAACCCCACGCCGGACTCTGTCGCCAAGCTGTAGGGACTGACAATAATGACAAACCCCCTTTGTGGAACGTGCGACTTGAAAGCGTGTCGTGCAGTCAACTCTTACGGCGCAGTTTGTGGCTTTCGGCTTTGTCGCAGACGGTCACTTCGTACCACCATTGTCCCCTGTGTTTCTGCACCCCCCCACACCCTGCCCCCACCCCTGCCCAAAGTGTGACAATGCCAAGGGGCTCAAGGCATTTTTTGATGCCATCAAGAAGGGGCCCACGCACCTCATGATTTTCGGGGGCGTCTGTCCCTCCGTGACCTCTACGATCGCCGAGGCCCTGCAGGGATGGAACCTGGTGCAGGTAAGAGTGAGCTCCATCCCCACCGCTCCGCACGTGGGCCCCTCTGATGGCGGGCAGCCCTCGGCACACGGTGTCGTGCGGTCACGTGTGCCCCTCCGGCGGCAGCGTCTTGAGCAGACGGAGGCGCCACGAGCAATGTCCTTGCGCTGTATTTGGTTGGTTTGATGCGTCCACGCTGTTCGGACGTGAGGGACGTGATGGAATCTTTTTGCTTTGCTTCAAATGGGATATTAAATGTCTGGCTGGGTTTGTTGTTGGTGCTCTTTATCTAGGACCGCCGTTTGATATTGGTGCACTGATCTGTAATCGAACGCGTGGATCCGGGCTAGATTTAGGAACGAGGTTGCAATTAGTTTTACATTTAAAACTTTCGGTTTATTCTGTTAATTGCACAAAAGTTTTGTTTTGCAAGACATTAAGTGAAATGCAAATCGAGTGTTCTAATTAAAACAAAACAACCTGGTCCTGAGTGTGAACAATACACGTAATTTGAAACGGTTTCATTTTTTAGATAGGTTTTTTATGCAGATATTTCACCAATAGGCGTGCATGCGTGTGCACGTCCTCAAGTAATGGCTGGGCTCAAACGAGCATCTACATGCAGCAGAACATGTTCCCTGGGCTGGCTCGGGGCACCTCCGTCTGTCTTGGCATGTCCCTGACGCGTGGGCGGCTCCTGCCGCCGGCGTATTGATTGGTTAAGCGTTGCCGCTGATAATTTGTTATTTTTTAAATTCGACTGTTGTGCCGCCTTGGACGATCGTGTCCCACTCGTCGGGCCAATCTCGCTTCTGTGCCCGGTGCCACCCCCGAACGGCTGCAGCAAATTGATCGCCGCTAAATTCGAATACCGGCCGCCTTTGCAGAGAAGTGTGGCGTTCTCCGAGCTCAGGAATCGTGAGCTCGGAGCTGGGCACACAACGTGACACTACGGAACCACGCTTAATCAGCGTGAATTGCCTCTGATGCTAACAGACGCGGCGCCTCGTAATTAATGGGCTTAATGAGTGAATGTGCTGGTCTTAGCTTATTCAGTCGCAGGGAGAGAGAGAGAGCCCCGTGATTGTGAGGGTGTGGATTATTTATTTCAATTGTGCTTGTCTTGATATCTCATGAGGGGCAGTGAATTAATGTTGAATGCAGCCCAGTGGGGGTTGATTTGAACACACAGGCTCACAGGAAGGGTTTGCTGCTTGCACCGATAGCGCGTGTGGCGGTGGCAGAGCTTGCGCTCGAACTTTCGGCTCCCCCTTTTGTGCATCGCTTCTCGAACCCAGCAGATGATCAATGGCCACGCTGTGTAATTTTCCACGCAGGTTAATTAAAACGTTAATGTGTGATGCTGCTTCGGCTTTGCAAATTGTTTAAAATGTTGTTGAAATTATATTAAAAAATGCCATGAAGAATGTAGGGCCTCACGTCAATCCCCTGTTAGATGAAGGTATTCTCACCACATGTTTTAATCGTGATGGTTTTTTCACCATACTTCACCATCCTGGTCAATGCATATCGGTAAAAGGGAGAGGGGGTGGGGAATTATATCTTTTCTGATATTGATTGTTTGCGTGCCGAGTGGTTGTCTTTACCATTGGGCTATCATAGATGGATTTCAAACAATCCAAAATCCTGCATGTCCACTTTCACACAACCCTCACTCACTTCCTCGCTTTCTCCACCACCCCAACCGCCCCTACCCTCTGTCACCCCACCCCCATCACCCTCACGATGCTGCCACAGCTCTCGTTCGCGGCCACGACGCCCGTGCTGGCGGACAAAAAGAAGTACCCGTACTTCTTCAGGACGGTGCCCTCGGATAACGCCGTCAACCCGGCCATCGTTCGCTTCCTTCACCTCATCAAGTGGACGCGTGTAGGGACCCTGGCACAGGACGTGCAGCGCTTCTCTGAGGTTTGCGGAATCAGCAGGGGACAGCACCAGGGATACCAGTAGTGACAACCATAGACATCACCGGGAACAGCACCAGGAGTAGCACCACGGACAGCACCTGGGGTAGCACCACGGACAGCAGTAAGGGCAATAGGAGGGGCAGTCTCCGGGGCAGCGGTGGTAGGGGGCAGGGTGTGATGTTCTCGGTATACTACATGCCGTGTGATGTTGAGGTGGGGCACAGGTGCAGGAGCTCAAGAGGGAGAGGTGGGTCATGAGTGACGCACACATTGAAGGAAGGCGACAGATGTTCCGGACATTATAGAAGGAAACACGATGATGATGCAGCACATGTGGCACCAAAGTAAAGATCTATAGCCATCTTCATTGCCGCATATGACGGGACAGATGTGTTCCAGTGAAAGATTTCTTGGCAATTGCCCCCAAGGGTGCTGTTAATTGGCTTGCATCGCTTTCCCTTCGGTTGTCTGAGAATCTTTAATTTGCGAACCCGATAGCAACATGGCAATTTGTTTAAGATAGTGGTGCAATGGCCACCACACGTGTATTTTTGGAGAGGGAAATAAAAATATCCCTGGGAAAATTGCCCAAGTGCAGAAAAACATAATAATTACGGTGAATGGAGGCAGTGAAATGCGAAGGCTTTGACGTGGAGAAGGCTGAGTTCACTGCCCACACAGGTCCACAATGACCTGACCAAGGAGCTGGAGAAGATGGACATCGAGGTGGCCGACACGCAGAGCTTTTCCAACGACCCCTGTGCCAACGTACGCAAGCTCAAGGTACTACGGCATGCTCACAGGTGCCTCTCACTTGTCTGCACACAGCACCAATTGCTGACTCGTCCATACAAGGACGGTCGTGGCTGTTTGCTTTCCTTGAGCTGCACGAATGTTGTCGGTTGGTCAAAATAATGGCGAAGCGGTTTCAGGAGTGGAGGCTTTGGAGAGTGGAGGGGTTGACAAGTGGAATCCGATGGGGATTATCGCTTGGGTCATTACTTAGTAATGACGAGCGGGTCTGAATTTGATTGTATGTTAGATGAGTCTAAACTCGAGTGTGGGGAATGTTCCTGAAGCAATTAAATATAGTACAGACTGAAGAGGCGGAATGAAAGTTATTGGTATGGCAGACTGATGCTGGATTCTTGGGATGCATTTTTTCTTGCTCAAGATGTGAAGACAGTGACACTCCGAGGGAGAAAGAATGCTCAGTCAGTCTTTGGGTTGCACTGATTAATGTTGTGCGTGGCAATCCGCTGCTCGATGAAGGCCACACTATTTCCATGCATCATGGTCCCGCGATATCGAAATCAATCCTCACCCTTCACACGGGCTGATGCACACGCACACACCGACCTTTCATCAGCCACACACTCCTCATCAGCCGCCTCACCTTAAGCTCCCACTCGCCTCGAACCTGGCCGTGCCTGAGCTGCAATCCAGCACCGGTTGCTCGTCGCACGCCGTATTGGCCGTGTTGACCCACATGCGGCGTAGGCGGTGGCGGTAGTACCAACGTGGATAAATCGGGGCAGCGGGAGACCCCTGTTTTAATTTCTCTGCACCGAAGCCCACGGGTACCACCACGCTATGCCACTAAGCTCTGACATGCCTCGTCAAAGAATGGGCCACAGATGCACAGAGGTGCGGCGGCCAGAGCTCTTCCACTGCCATAGAGAAGAGTTTAAGAAATCTCCCCACCAACCTCCCCACCGCTGCCACGTTTCATTTTTCAACATCGCCAAAAAAAGGGACAAAAACAACCAACGTTACAATAATTGGGCTCGCGAAGCGGAACATTTCCTGGAATCAAATGGATCTGCGTGAAATATTAATACGGAAAAAAAAACAACCCCCAGACTCGTGTGCTGACCTACTTCTTATCTTCCGTTCCAAGGACGCGGACGTGAGGATTATTCTGGGACAATTCGACGAGGAAATGGCCACCAAGGTGTTCTGCTGCGTAAGTCACCGTCGGGTTTAATTCGAGGGTGAGATGCGTGCGATCTGCCGTGAACTCCTCTCCTCCCGCAGCCCCTCGGCCACGCCGCGTCAGTCGACAAGCACGGCAGGGTGTTTATGAATGCGCAGGGCCGGCGCGTGTTCGGCATGTTTGATGTGCGGCCGTGCGATGACCGTAAACAGCAGCGACAGGGGCTTATTCAAAGCAGCGGCACGGCCGCGAGATCCCTGCTCGCACACTTGCGGCGCGCCAAGCACACCGAGACAATGTTCTGACCTTTCGGGGGCAAAAAATCATTCCTCCTTTTGAGAGCCGCAACGAGCTCTGGTATTGGGATTTTGATCGAAAGAATGTTTTGTTTAATGCTCGAAGGATTAGGGAAGCGCAGGGTGCAGGCTGATGAGTCGGCAGGTTTTGTGAAGCGTCTATTCGCTGCCGGCCGTGCGCTCTCGCCCATCCACCGCCCCCCCCCCTCTTCCCCCCCGGCAGGCCTACCAGGAGTCTATGTACGGCAGCAAGTACCAGTGGGTGATCCCGGGCTGGTACAGGGAGCGGTGGTGGGAGCGCACCCGGCCACCTGAGTGTCCCGAGCGCGGCCTCTATGAAGCCATCCAGGGAAACATCGCCGTTGACTTCATGCCTCTCAGCACCCGGCCCATCCAGACCATCTCTGGGCAGGTGCGCGTGTGTGCACGTGTGTGCATGTGTGTGCGCGCGTGTGTGTGTGTGTGTGCAAAAACAACCCCCTATCTCCTCATTGGTGCCGGACGGCAACGCTGTGGTGTGAAATGCCGAGGGGGGAAGGCCAATTTAGATTGCCTATTCCCTTCATGGCGTTTGTAACCACCACAGCGGCCAAATGGGGGCTTTAGACGCGTGCGAGGGGCTGGTAACCCCTCCACCTTCAATTAATTACCACGAAATCACGATTATTATTTTTTTATTAAGCTTGTGGCGGAGGCCCCGGGGGGACAAGCATCTATGACGTCTCCTGGCCAATCCCCATTTGGCGGAGCCAGGAGACTGAATCCTTACTCTCGGGACTCTTCCAGAAACAACAAAAAACCACTACGGGTGGCCACATGGAATGTTCGAACGCTCACTGTGGAGGAGATGCTGCCACTCCTCTGTCGGGAACTGGACCGGTACTGCCTGGATCTCTGTGGTATTCAGGAGGTCCGGTGGACCGGCTCTGGCTCCTGCCACCATGAGGGGTGGACAGTCCTCTACTCGAGACAGGAGACTGCCAAACAACAGGGAGTGGCTCTTCTTCTGAACAAAATAATGAAGGGGGCGTGGGAGCGTGGCGGTGAGGTGTGGGAAGCTGTAAGCCCCAGGCTACTTTGGGCTCGCCTTCCCATCAACTAGAGGCGAGGAATGGTGGTTGTGGTTACTTATGCGCCCACATAAGACGAACATCCGTGGAGGGATGCAAGCAAGGCCGATGAGTCAGATGCCATCGATGACTTCTTGTCACAAGTGCTAGCTAAAGTGGCACCTCAGGATAGAGTCATCTTGTTGGGTGACTTCAATGCCCGAGTTGGTCATGATGCTGGCACCTGGGCTGGAGTGATTGGAAGGCATGGGCCAGATCAGCTCAATAACAACGGTAGGAGGCTGCTAGATTTTTGTGCAGCTCATGGGCTTGTAATTACCAACACGCTGTTTCGGCATCAGGGCATCCACACAACATCATGGATACATGCCGGGTCCAAGCAAGAACATCTGCTGGACTACATAGTGATGGAACAGCGGATGCGAGCCCATGTCCTTGACACCAGGACCTACCGTGGAGCTGATCTGCCCACTGACCATCGACTTGTCATCTGTAAGATGCGCCTACTATTTTTCCACTCCGGTGGTGGGTGTACACCCAGGAGCCCATTCAACCCCATTGTGGCATGGTCTCAGCTAGCTGATGAAAGTTGCAAGCAAGAATTTTATCATCGCTTGCGGCTGGGGTTGGCATCGTCCCCCACTCCTCCTGATGTCGAGGGGAAATGGGCGAGGTTTAAGACTGTGGCTCATGCAGCTGCAATGGCTGCTTTGGGTACACGGTCCAGACCTCCCCAGAGACCCTGGCTGACAAAGGAAGTATTCAGGCTGGCTGAGAAAAAGCGACAGGCCCACTCTCATCGTCTACAACATCCCACGTCAAAGAATGAGGAGGCTTACTGCAGTCTTCGCTCGGAGGTTCGGAGAGCCGTGAGGCACTGCAAGGATGGGTGGTGGTCGCGGGTTGCTGAGGAGATGGAGTCTGCCTCAATGGCCCGCGATCACAAATCGGTCTTTAACTCCATCAAAAAAGTAACCTGCAGCGTCACACCTATTACCATAATTTGTGGAAATAACGGTTAATTTGCTGAGCATTTCTGTGAGCTTCTGGAAAAGGGGAAATCCATCAGCCTGGAAAACACCATGGGACAGTGGGAATGACCCTGCTGAGGCTGCGATGCCTCATATTGGAAGAAGAAGTCACCCCCTGTGAGTGGCTGGCTGAGGTGTCATCTGTTGAGGAAATACTGAAGGCGATCCAGAGTCTGAGACCAGGAAAGGCACCGGGCAGAGATGATCTCCTGAGCGAAATGCTTAGGGAGGCTGGCTTTTGTGCACAGACTGTCCTACATGACATCATAACAACAGTCTGGACCACTGGACAGGTTCCACAGGATTGGAAGGATGTCCTGGTGGTCCCCCTCTTTAAGAAGGGGGACCTCACAGACTGTAACAACTACAGGGGCATCTCACTCCTCAGTGTGCCGGAATGGTCAAGCCTTTCCTCAGCATCGCCTTGCCAGGCATTACTAGGCCTAGACTCTGGGTTGTTCTTCGTGTTTTCAGAGTCCCTGATCCTCTGCTCACGATCATTAAGGACCTTCATTATGGTGAGCGGGCCCGGGTAAAACTACGTGGCCGGGAGTCGGAGCCATTCCCTGTTCACCTTGGGGTGCGACAGCGATGTCCTCTGGCTCCCACATTATTTAACATCTATTTTGACCACGTAGTTCATGAAGCCTTCAATAGCTGTACTGGAGGAATTTCCATCTGGTACAAATACAATGGGAGGCTGATCGATGCCCGGGTGCGGTCAAGGGATAGGTCCCTATTGCTTAACCATGTTATGTATGCCGATTATCTGGTAATTGCTGCTCACTCAGAGGTGGAGTTGGAGGCGCGGCTGCTTAACCTGGAGAGGTGGGGCCTTACCATCAGCCCCACCAAAACGAAGCACCTCCCTGGGTATTTTGTACCATCGGAAACTCCACTCCCACAACTCCCAATTGGTGATGGGGCAGTTGTGGAGAGAGTGGAGAGGTTCCCATACCTGGGCAGTGTACTCCCAAGAGTGTATAAAATGCTGTTCATGGCATATGTCTTGTGTGCGATGCTGGGGCGACTACCGTCATCGACATTCCAAATGTTATTGCTCGTGCATCTGCATTGTGCGAGTGTGTGAGTTGTACGCTTGTCTGCGGGCCTACATGTCTTCGTGTCTTTCGATGTTTAAATGTCAACGCATCCTGCCAGATTGACATCTCAGACAAAGTGCCGTGACGCCTCGGTGATTTAAACCGTCGCTCGTGACGGACACACCGGGACAAATTTAGTCAAAAACCCCGATGAAAATAAACATTCGCGGACAAGCGGGATTTGACCCATGATGTAAACGAATTATCCCATAATTGTCGTTAAAATCTGTGAGACGCGTTGTGCTGCTGCTGCTCTATTAACTAATCGGGCCACAATTTTGAGTATTTTGAATCAGCGGTCTAAACAAGGCCGTGCGAATGACACACGCGGCGCGGCGATGTCGCACGATACACTGGCTTGTGCGTATATTATTTATCACTCTGGTGGGTGGCTTTCACATCACTCGCGAAAGAGAGCGATAGACTCGGCTTAACTACCACCGGTGTCCCTGCGCGTGCAACGTCCGATTTGGCCCGACCCCGACCCGCCGTCACGGCTGCAGACCCCGCAGCAGTACGAGCACGAGTACAAGCGGCTGCGGCGGGAGTTGGGCGGCGCCGACGCGGCCACGGCCGGCGCGTCGCCCCACAGCAAGTTCCACGGCTACGCGTACGACGGCGTGTGGGTGATGGCCCAGGCGCTCCACCGCTCGATCGGCCTGCAGCGCGCATCCAGGGAGCCCAACGCCTCCATCGAGGCCTTCGGCTACGACAACGCGCACCTGGGCCGCACCATCCTGCGCGCCATGAACGAGACCAACTTCCAGGGTGTAACTGTGAGGACGCGTAGCCCACATTCTTGGCGAGCGCTTTAAGAAAAAAAAACACACAAAATCGTTTCTACCAATTTGATCCTGATTGTGCTATTGACATCACGTCACGAGACGAAGCGGCCGTGCGGATTTTTCGCAGTGCAGTCCTCCCAGGACAAGCTCCGAGCATTGCGGGCTGCCCCGTGCGGTGTTTGTGTGCAGTGCCATCTCACGGATGTTGCCATTGCCGGGTTCCCATTCTTTTGGCTTTTTAGTCAGCTTTAATCCGATTGTGCTATCGTCATCGCGGCACGAGACGAAGTCGCAATTTGGATGTCCAGCAGAGCAATGCAACCCGCTTCGCGTTAGCGAACGGCCCACAGAAGCATAATTCGTAGAGTTACCCCTGAGAACCCGTGCTCTGTAACAAAAAACGAAACACGTTCATCAGTAACACTGCCTTCACATAGTAGGAAGCGTGCACTTTTCCACCCACTCTGCCACTGAGAGTTATGCTAGTCGTGTACAATTTCAACCAAAATATGTTTTACTTCTCAGTAGGTGCAGGCCCAAATGTAACGCGGTGGCATGTTCGTGCAGTTATTGGTGATTGGGCAGAGACTTTCAACTCGTATCCCACCAATATCCTGGTGCTAGCGATAAAATAAAACGGCTTTGCGGGCCGAATGCCTTACTTGTACTCGGAGGTGGGCTGTATGGTCCACAGAGCGCATGAGGGGTCATCACATTGGCTTTGACTCTGGCGAAGGAGCCCACAATGACCTCCCCGGGCGTCTGGACGGAACGCCGCCGCCATAATGATCGCAGCTGTGACGCGGCGGGGGGACGCCGATCGTGTGCCGCACGTCACGGGGTGTCGAGTAACTCATTCGCAGAGGGGGTTGGGGCGAGGAGGGCAGGCGCCGCACGGGCAGTTTGGGCCAGCAGAGCGCAGAGGGGGTGCGGTGTGCATTCTGTGCCTGGCTCGGTACCACTGCGGGTGTTCACGAGCGAAGGAAATTAATGTGCGAATGCTGCAGTGACCGTGCAGAGTGGCTCTCTCGTTCTCTCTCTCGTTCTCTCTCTCTCTCCGCCGCATAATGTAGTTAGATTCATCTGTGAAAATGCAGACGCTCCGTTAAGAAGAAGAAGAAAAAAAAACAACTTGCAGCATTTGCAGTTAAAACCTTCGACGGCATTAATGAAATGGGAGTGAAAGCACTCGCGCAGCCGCCGGCACATTAGTAGCCGCGTTCCTCCACGCCGCGCGGAGCGACAAGCTGCTCGATAATGGTCGGGGTCCGGACGGCAAATTCGCTGGCGCACATCACCGACACCGGCATTTACTGGAGATGCTGATGCAAGCACGGGCGGGCGCGCGCACAGGCTGCTGTCTGGAGATGCTTCCCCCGACACGCTTGTTTCTGTTTGGAACGTCGCTCCCACCGCGATAGATCGTCGCGTGACACGGCAGCTGTAACACAAAACAGGCAGCACGAAAGGCCTGCGAGCGGCGGACACGGCACGCGCCCTCTGTGCCTCCAGCGGCGACGCCGAGACCGCCGCTTGGCCTATGCGGTCCACTTCCTTGAGCGGAGTCGCCACCTCTCCTCGCTGCTTTCCCCGAGGATTTTCCTCTCGATTTCAAGGTAGCTGGGACATCTGCGAGTCTGCGCGGGACATTAAAAAGTCACGGGGTTTTGTCGGCGCTCGAGACGGTGCTCTTTCATGCAGGGTCTCCTCTTTCTTCTCCAAACGATTCGTCTCGGTAGAAAAAAATCATTTGCGCCTTAGAGTGTGAGTGGTTTTGCTGCTCAAATGAGCCTTGAGGACACCACTTGGTTCCCTCTTCACAGCCACGAACCAGGGGTGGACATTACACGATCCTCTGGTGGTGGCGATGTGTGCAGGTGAAGTCAACTCACCGTTGACTTCACCTGCACACAACGCAGTATACTCGTTGCAATGTCCCTGAATGAACGGCGCGAGGGGGGGGCGTGTCAACCCCCAACCGGGATTTGAACTCGCGAAGCTTTTCCCATCGCGAGCCGCTCGCCCGACCGCTCGGCAAACCCCGGCGGGTTCAAGAGGCGGCGGGGGACGCGAATATCGCGTCGCCGTCGCTGCTTCCATTTCGGGGCAGGTTCCCCTCGTCCTCTCCAGCCCATCTCCGTTCGCCTGGCCGGGGGATGTGGAGAGCAAACTCTGGTGGGGGGGAGGGGGGGGCGGCCTTTGTTCTCCGGTGTGGGGGGGGGCGGCAGCTGATTAGGGTCCGGCATTCTGCGTTGAGGCGGAGATGCGGCGCGTTCGCAGCGCTTGCGATGGGAAAACTGCTACTTGGCAATGGACGCAGGTGAACACGGCGGTGAAACGAGAGGATAGGGAAGAGGAGGAGAGAGGGAGCGAGAGGGAGTGCGACAGGGAACGCGACAGGGAGCGCAGGGTGCAGGGAAGTGGAACGCCTCTGGCGAGCGGAGAGACGTTGCCCCCTTTGCGATCGCTGAAATGTGACACGGCCCGACAGCTCCATAAATATGAAGCGTGGCCGGGGGCCGAGGCGGCAGGCGGGCTCGGCGTGCGTCAAACGACCTGCAAGAGTTGAAGGGTCGGGCGAGATGCAAATCTCCGGAGGAGAGAGGTCGATTTGGGCGAGGGAAGAAGAAACCGCGGCGAGAGGAGCAATATCCCGCGAGGCGCGTGCTGCTGGCAGCCGTCAACTGGCGCGATCAACACGGAAAGCGCCTCCGTCTGGCAGGGGAATGCCCCGGCAGCATTTATGCTGAGAAAATGCACGCTGCCTACGAAACGAGGCCCTCTCTCTCACCAGTCGCTCAAATCGCATTGCATAATGACGTCACCAATGTGCACCCGAGGGACGTGCAACGTGTGATTACGAGTGTGTCTGTGCACGTGTCCGTGTGTCTGTGCACGTGTCCGCGTGTCTGTGCACGTGTCCGTGTGTCTGTGTATATGGGGAGCGATAGTGCAGCGGTCAGCGCACTGCGCTACGAACCTGACGACGCGGGTTCGAATCACGCTCACGGCCAACACCAGTGACGATTATCTGAACAGGATCTGGGCCTTTCCTAGGTAGACTCAGCCTCAAATGAGTACCTGGTGTGGTGTGTAAACATCGCCACTAGGGAGACAAAGGCGGCCGCGCGTGGTGCTGGCCACCCACCCCCTCGTGTGCCGTGCCTGCTTTCATAGGTGCTACTCGCTAATACCACTTCAGTCTGTGAAGGCCATATGGGAAACATTTGTTTATGTGCATCATGAGTATGAGGAATGGTGGCACAGTGATTGATTCCTGCTCCTGACTAACATCGGTGACGAATTTCTAAACTGGTATTGGGCCTCCTCCGCGTTGACTCGGCCTCAAATGAGTACCTGGTGTGTGTTGCTTACATATCAGTACTGGGAAGACAAATACGGGTGGGCGTGGTGCTGACCACCCACCCGCTCGCATGTCGCATGGGTCTTCATAGGTGCTCGCTAACAGCACTCGCCCCAACGTCTGTTGAGGCTACATGGGGGGTCTTTGCATACACAAATCCGTGAGTGCTTATGCACGCACTCGCGTCATGTGCGTGTCACCGCTCGCAAACCATGCGCCCGTTCCCCACGGATCTTCCTCGGCTGCGCCGGTGGCGCAGTGTCAGCACTGCCCTGGCTGGCGATAGTGACGAGACGGACACTCACTCCGCTTGCATCCGTCGTGGACCCAGAACCACGACTGCCTTGGCTGAGTGCCTTTTCTCCGTAGCTGCACCAAGCCGTTTGAAGCTCTCTCCCACTGCACTAACGCAAATTCAAGCAGATCGAGGCTCTCATAAATTCAGGCTATCACCAGCCCAGACTCTCTCACCACTCCAGACTCTCTCACCAGTCCAGGCCTACACATGAGGAACTTTGAGCGCTAGCTGCATGTCACAAGTGTTCTCGATCGAACATTTCAACCGATTCGCTCAGCGTGTGTGTTTATGTTATAAATTGTGTTTATTGTTGTTTTATGATTGTAGGGGCAGGTTATCTTCAGGAACGGTGAGAGGCTCGGCACGATCGAGTTCACCCAGTTTCAAAGTGAGTGCTCCACTCTCTCGCGTGAAACATTTCCCAGTTGTCAATGGGGGTGGGGGGAATAATCAGCTCTACAGCAATATCGAAGCCTGCACTGTAGCAATCCATTATTTGTGCTAAAATGCTAGACGGTAAATATTTCATGACTGCTGCCAGACATTGACAAAATCATTAATTCATCCAGAAAAGCCTCAAGATATATATATATTTTTCGAGCAACATTGAGAAATGTGGCCATTTCTGGTTCATAAAGAAATAGACATCTAAGAGGAAAGTGGTTACCTAGAGGAAGCCCACCCATTATGAGGAGATGACAATCAAACATTTGCACCGATGAGCTCATGATTCACTGGCCTTACCACCATCTTCTGGCCTCGTCAAAACCAAAGAGGATCGTGACCCTCACAATTCTGCATGATCCACCCAACCTTGGCTTCGAATGAGCTGGCATGTAAGTGCGCCACCATCACCAACACCACCACCACCACCACCACGGCCAAATGGAGTCACGTGATTGCACTGTGGTGTCAATCGCGAGTTCACGTGACCACGTGCGCCTGTGTCCGCTGCACTGCGTGACGAACCCCGGCGATCCCATCCGAGTTCGATTCCCGCTCACTACCAACATCGGTGACCAGTTATCCGAACCAGTCCTGGGTCTCTGCTAGACCAGCTCAGCCTTGAATGGGTACCTGGTGCGATGTGTTAACATTGCCACTGGGGAGACGAAGGTGGGCTGGGTGCTGGCCACCTATTTCCTCGTGTGCCATGCTCTTCTGACAGCACTTACCCCTACAGTCTGAGGCTTTAAGGGGGCGGGGGGGATCTTTGTCTTTGTTTCCGCGTGCGCCCCCCGGCCAGATGGGCAAAGAGTGAAGGTGGGCGAGTACAACGCCGTCGCCGACCAACTGGAGCTCAACAGAACGATCCTCTTCCAAGGTGAGCCACGCGAACGGCCCAGGCGGCGAGCACTGCCGGGCTGCCTGCGTGCGTGCGGGCGTGTGTGGGGGAGCGGATAGCGATTGTAGTTATTTCACGCCAGATCGTCTCTGGCTTAGGGCGCATGTACGAGTGTGTGGCATGTGTGCCCTACTCTGACCTGCGAGTTCCAAGCCTGGAGCTCGCAGCTCGGAGCGGAGTTTGCAGGTCGGAGCAGATTTTGGAGTTGCAGGGTCGAAGTGGCCGGGCCTCACGCGTGACCCCCCACCCCCACCCCCACTTGCGCAGGTGCGACGCCACCGCGGGACCACACCTTCGTGGTGAGCAGGCGGCGCGAGGTCTCCCTGCTGCTCTACAGCATCCTGGCGATGCTCACCTGCCTCGGCATGCTCATGGCCTCCACCTTCCTCTTCTTCAACATCAAGAACCGCAACCACAAGTCAGGCCTCCTCCCCTCAGCCACCGCTCGCCACACGCACAGCAGCACCGCACCGCGCACCGAGCTGCTCCCCGCAGAATCGTTCGGTGACAGCCGGACTTAACCTCGGAACCTCGGTGGCGGTGCCATCCCCTGGGCCCGTTACGGGAAAATCTCGCGCGAGAATGAAAGGAAGCAGACAATGAAACGAGCGCAGTTTAATGACACAGTGTTTGCCTCGTTGGTATCCACCGCTCTGTTGTTCAGTTGTTGTTTGTGTGTGTTTCATTATGTGTGTGTTTGTGTTTTATTATGTGTGTTCTATTATGTATGTGTGTGTTTTATTATGTGTGTGTGTTCCCAGGCTCATTAAGATGTCGAGCCCCTACATGAACAACCTGATCATCCTGGGGGGCATGTTCTCCTACATGACCATCTTCCTCTTCGGCCTGGACGGGGCCCTCGTGTCCCCGGGCACCTTCGAGAGAGTGTGCACCGTGAGTGGCGTGCGCGGGGGGGGGGGGGGGTGGTTGGGGGAGGGCACGGGCCGGAGGTGCCCCCATACCTGTCAACCCCTTGTCAGTGCCATACCTTATTACAGACCAAATCAGATCTTATTGGTCACCTCCTGCACTTGTAAATTTCAACGTTCATCCTACAAAGTCCCATCACAAGGGAGAAACACCAACGAGTAGACAACACTTTTTTTGCCCGTATTGAAACGCCTCTACGCCGTATGGACCTGAAAACTCAAGTTCCCTGCACAAGATTACGGGGTAAACCGTGTGGGTTGACAGGTATGTGCCCCCCCCCCCCAGGTGTGCTGTCACACCACAAAATCGGACACCCAACGAAGTCACCGATCAGAGTTGGTGCACACTGTTTTGGCAAGTGGACGTGGTGTGGATCTTGAATCGAGGTTACATTAGTATCGATTTTGCAGACGCTCAAGATTGATCGGGCAGACAATCTTGAAAAATGCCATTGGGTTCATTGGCAAGCGATACTTGGATTGAGCAGTTGTGTGGCACACCCCCCTTTATTTGAGTGGCTAAAATCAGCAAGATCGGTGACTCCGCCGCTACGAGGCGAAGATTCCCCGCAGTGAGCTAACCGCTACACTACCGGCTCCTACACACACACACAGAGACCGCTACACTACCGGCTCCTACCTACACACACACACAGACTGCTACACTACCGGCTCCTACACACACACACACAGACTGCTACACTACCGGCTCCTACACACACACACAGAGACCGCTACACTACCGGCTCCTACACACACACACAGAGACCGCTACACTACCGGCTCCTACACACCCACACAGACCTCTACACTACCGGCTCCTACACACACACACAGACCGCTACACTACCGGCTCCTACACACACACACACACAGACCGCTACACTACCGGCTCCTACACACACACACACACACAGAGCGCTACACACACACAGACCGCTACACTACCGGCTCCTACACACACACACAGAGACCGCTACACTACCGGCTCTTACACACACACACAGAGACCGCTACACTACCGGCTCCTACCTACACACACACACAGACCGCTACACTACCGGCTCCTACACACACACACAGACCGCTACACTACCGGCTCCTACACACACACACACAGACCGTTACACTACCGGCTCCTACACACACACACACAGACCGTTACACTACCGGCTCCTACACACACACACAGACCGCTACACTACCGGCTCCTACCTACACACACACACAGACCGCTACACTACCGGCTCCTACACACACACACAGACCGCTACACTACCGGCTCCTACACACACACACAGACCGCTACACTACCGGCTCCTACCTACACACACACACACAGAGAGACCGCTACACTACCGGCTCCTACACACACACACAGACCGCTACACTACCGGCTCCTACACACACACACAGACCGCTACACTACCGGCTCCTACCTACACACACACACAGAGCACTACACACACACAGATCGCTACACTACCGGCTCCTACACACACACACAGACCGCTATACTACCGGCTCCTACACACACACACAGACCGCTACACTACCGGCTCCTACACACACACACAGACCGCTACACTACCGGCTCCTACACACACACACAGACTGCTACACTACCGGCTCCTACACACACACACAGACCGCTACACTACCGGCTCCTACACACACACACAGACCGCTACACTACCGGCTCCTACCTACACACACACACAGAGCACTACACACACACAGATCGCTACACTACCGGCTCCTACACACACACACAGACCGCTATACTACCGGCTCCTACACACACACACAGACCGCTACACTACCGGCTCCTACACACACACACAGACCGCTACACTACCGGCTCCTACACACACACACAGACTGCTACACTACCGGCTCCTACACACACACACAGACCGCTACACTACCGGCTCCTACACACACACACAGACCGCTACACTACCGGCTCCTACACACACACACAGACCGCTACACTACCGGCTCCTACACACACACACACAGACCGCTACACTACCGGCTCCTACACACACACACAGACTGCTACACTACCGGCTCCTACACACACACACAGACCGCTACACTACCGGCTCCTACACACACACACAGACCGCTACACTACCGGCTCCTACACACACACACACAGACCGCTACACTACCGGCTCCTACACACACACAGACCGCTACACTACCGGCTCCTACCTACACACACACACAGAGCACTACACACACACAGATCGCTACACTACCGGCTCCTACACACACACACAGACCGCTATACTACCGGCTCCTACACACACACACAGACCGCTACACTACCGGCTCCTACACACACACACAGACCGCTACACTACCGGCTCCTACACACACACACAGACCGCTACACTACCGGCTCCTACACACACACACACAGACCGCTACACTACCGGCTCCTACACACACACACAGACTGCTACACTACCGGCTCCTACACACACACACAGACCGCTACACTACCGGCTCCTACACACACACACAGACCGCTACACTACCGGCTCCTACACACACACACACAGACCGCTACACTACCGGCTCCTACCTACACACACACACAGACCGCTACACTACCGGCTCCTACCTACACACACAGACAGACCGCTACACTACCGGCTCCTACACACACACACAGACCGCTACACTACCGGCTCCTGCACACACACAGAGAGACCGCTACACTACCGGCTCCTACACACACACACACAGACACGGTTGTCTGTGTGTGTGTGTGTAGTGGTTAGCGCGCTGCGCTACGAACTCGGCGAGCCGAGTTCAATTCCCGCTCACGGCCAACACCAGTGACAATTATTTGAGCCGGTTCTGGCCACCCACCCTCTCGTGCGCCGTGCCGGCCTTCATAGGTGCTCGCTAACAGCACTTGCCCCAACAGTTTGTTGCAGGCTATATGGGGAATATTTGGCATATTTATGTGATAACACAAAACAGGGTTGTATTATTTAATCGACCTCTGTTTAATTGGGGTCATCACGACGACTGCCAGTCACAAGCAGAATGTTTTTGTATTTTACCCAGGCCTAACTTGTGTGTTTTTTTCAGTGTAAAAAACACACAATGCGACATCACAGTTTAATTGTGTAACTTTTAGCTATAATAGACAGACATGTCGTACGCAGTGCACGTTGCTCGTATGCATGGCATTGTCACAACACACATACAAAGATCCCCCGTACAACCTTAACAGACTATTGGGGCAAATGCTGTTAGCGAGCACCTATGAAGGTCGGCACGGCGCACGAGGGGGTGTTTGGCCAACACCACGCCCGACCGCCTTTGTCTCCCCAGTGGCGATGTTTACACATCGTACCAGGTACTCATTTGAGGCTGAGTCGACCTAGGTGAGGCCCAGAACCGTTTCAAATAATCGTCACTCATGTTGTGCGTGGTTCATAGCGCAGTGCGCTCACCGCTACCCTACCACATTGTCACATCGCACCCACACACACTCACGTGCGCGTACACATGAGTCATGGTCTCATTAAATCAACTGAGCAGGTATTGTGAGTGTCCCCCCCCCCCCCGCTTCAAGTCATTATTTAAAGTCGTTTAGAGGATAATTAAGTCGTTTGTTGTTGCCCCAGAGATTGCCCCCGGAATTCGGCCGCTGTTCTCGTCAACAGCATTGACAGTCGTTGCTTGAGCGCAAGGGGCGAGCAGCCGAGCGCTGCCACACGCAGAGTCGCCGAATTTCGCTCCGTCAAACGCCGGCTCCGTCGCTGGCATCACCGACCCGGCCTCTGCCACTCCACGCTACCTTTGCTTCAATCGCACCCTGGCCCCGTCGCGCCCCTCCGACCGTGGTTTCTCGTCGTTGTCGCCATCACCTCCGCTCGCTCCTCGGTTGTGCTCCATCCCCCATCTCCCCCCCCCCCCCCACCTTGGCACCAGGGTCGTGACAGTGGTGCACGAGGGGAACAAAATAATTTCAACGGCGAACGTTTCAGGCTCTTTAGTCTCGAGACACGGCAGAGAGATTGAGCGATGTTCACCTTTAACACCTGCAGGCTCTCGCAGCCAATATGAGTCATTATTGATTTGTGGGTCGGGCCACGTGCGAGCGATTTTTCTTTTTGCACCCTCCTCCACCCAACAGCCAATTGGAGAAAGAAAAATACAAGTTGTGGATCGCTCTCCAACACCACTCCAGTAGTGCTGCTGAAGCAGTCATCAATCGGCACGTTTGTTCACGTGACAACATTATTAAGTGGCTGCGTCAGGTGGAGGAGGGTGTATGACACACATTTGTCTCGCGCGAACTGACCCGAAACAAATGTACGAGTTTCGCCCCTCGGCTCTTCGCAAATCACAATGTCCCTTCGACGTTTTTTAAGGCGCCGCAGCCGAACGTGCGATCTCCCACCACGAATCGGCCAACCTCTCTTCCCTCTCTCCACCCTGCAAAAGGACCATCGTCTGAAACATCAGCTGACTAATAAAGCCGACGATGGAGAATGAGGAGGGTGGTGACCCACTCCAACCCCCCCACCCATCTCTCTCTCTCCCGACGCAGGTCCGCACGTGGTTCCTCACCGTGGGCTACACCACGGCCTTCGGGGCGATGTTCGCTAAGACGTGGCGCGTCCACGCCATCTTCAAGAACGTTAAGATGAAGAAGAAGGTGAGAACCCTGCCGCATTCGCCTTGCGGAGGAAAGGAGGGGGCGGGGGGCAGCTCTAATAGCACAATAGGAGGACGATGCCGAAATGTGTTAAACTGGGTAAGAATCACTTTAACTCGGAGCGGGGCTTTCCCGACCAATATTATTCACAAAGGTTTTTGGGTTTGATCGCGTAAGTATAAATGTTTCGTCTCCCTCCACCACCCGACACAGCCAATTAAGAAGAGATATGTCACTTAAACAAAACGCCAATTAGTTTCCACTTCAGCCCACCGGTGTGTTGGAGAGTAAATCCGCAACAAGGTCGCGTAGACACGAGCGTGAGTCGAGCTCGGCGTGCGTCTGGACAACATTGCAAGGCAGCCACCGGTCCTTAACATTCCGTTCTCGCGCACGATGGCAGCGGCAACATGTCCAGGGGCTCAACAGCGACGTCGAGGTCTGCAAGCCGCGAGGAGAGGGCTTCAGGAGAGAGTTCGTGTCGTTTCCTCCTCCGACGATGGAGTGCAGGCTGCGGTGGTTCACTCTCTGTGTGCCATAGTTAGGTTGCATGGCCTCGATCCAAAGTACGGCAGTGATGCCACACGAAAAGTGCCGTAGCAGCTTCACCTTTATGATGAATCGTGATTACATTCGAGCCCTCTAGAGAATGTTGACTTTGGCAAAAATCTTTTGGGCAGATGGTGGTTACCTGCGCATAGTGGCAAAATTGTTTTCGCCATCGGCTGCATATTCTATGGCAGGAGGCTATCATTGTCGTAGACGCCACCACGTCTGACCTCAAATAGAAACGCCGGGTCTTTGCAAGGACAGCGCTGGTAAAAGCGCACGCAAAATGACAAATCGCCGGCACCGTCGTTATTCACAAGAACTGCCTCGCGAACTGAAAAATGTGTAATCAACCGAGGCTTAGGACAACACGCCTTCCTCAAAGCAGAAAAAAACGGGAGCAGATACGGCAAATTGTGATTTATACTGCGGGGAAAATGCATTCGAGTCACAATATCGTGGAGCACATTCGTATAAATCATCACTTGTAAATTCATTCCGCGTTTGCTCCTCTGAAAAATTACCGCAGCCTGAAAACGTTACCCGATTGGCCGTGCTTTTAAGTTTGCGGCGTATGCACGGTTAAACGTGTGGGATAGGAAAGGTTTATTTTGTTTTATTATAATAATCATGTCATCTTGCACCCACCCACGTGCGGTGTCTTGATCACTGCGATGTCTCCAACGCACGCGGATTGCTCACGCGAATTGTGCTGCGGTCACCGGGTTTGATCGCGGGCTCGGGCAGGCGGGCGGGCGGGTGGACGGGTGCGTGGGCTGCCGGGCCGGACCTGCGCTCGCGCGCAATCAAAATAGCGCCGTCGGCAAAGAGAGACGCGGCGATAACTCACCCCGGTTACACGCGGGAGCGGGGACCGGCGGCTCACCAAACCCCCACGCTCGCCGTGGGGGTGTGACGACTACGCGCGTACACGACGCGTGCGCGCGCTCGCGCAAACTGACACCATCCATTACCTGCGTCTCCCTCGCTCCACCGTGGCACACAGCGCCCCGGCTCGGGTTCGGCTCGGACGGGAAGGCATCCCCGGTGTCGTTCGTTTTCTTTCCCCTCGTGTGGTGCCGTGCTTATTGACTGCCTCGGCGCAGCTTCACAGCAGCGCTGCGGAGTGATGACGCTGCAGAATTGGACGGGCCACTCTGCAGGCGTGCCGGCCAGCGCCTGTTGTATCGCAGGAACATTCCACACGCACACACACATGTTGTGCACAGCATATATCGCTGAGACCGAAACAAGCAAAATAAAAAGATCTCCCATATAAGCCTGCAGGGACTGTTGGGGCAAGTGCTGTTAGCGAGCGCTCATTAGGCCTGGCACAGCTCACAGGCATCGTGCATGGCTGCCGTCGTATCGCCAGTGCTGATATTTACACGCTGATGTTAAACCACGGCTAGGAATCGAACCCAGGTGGGTGGGTTCGTAGCACAGCGCGTTCCCCACGACACCCACTGCTCCGTGGGACCGTACGCGTGCAGAGAGCCTCGTGTAGCCCCACTCAGAGCCACGCATCCTCCGATCCGATCGGCCTGCGCAACCGAGATGATCGCGCTGAGTGGACGCCTTCCACTGCCCCCTGCCTTGAATCAATCCCGTGGCTTCTGATAATTCCGGGATTCTTTCGTTCACTTCTGCCTTCACTGCGTCTCTGCATCACATCCTGCGCCGTACCACTTTCCGTATTCCCTGGTCGTACCTTTGCAGTGCTAAACCTCGCATTCTGTCCAGTTTCATTTTCATTATCCAAACCATCATCTTCTCTGTCAGCGGCGTTTTCCGTCCAAGTCTTCCTCCTATTTGTGTTTGTTCGTTATCACTCTTGTTGTATGCCCACCACTCTTTTTCACGAGGGTCCGGATCATTTTGTAGTAGGCGGCAATGGTTGAGTCATCTCAAGGTACATTTTCAGCATTGGGATGTTTGGCCAATGTAGCTATCAGTGGAAATCGATTAAGCCTGAGGAAACCCGTGCAGGACAGGGGGAGAACATACACACTCCACACAGAAAGGTGGCCGAGTCCGGAATCCAACCCAGGAGCTTCTTGCTGAGGTACAAGCGTTACAACCGCGCCACCCATAGGCACACACAGCCACGTACAATGCAGCTGGGTGAAACAAAGACAAAGATTTCCCTCCTGTAGCCTTCACAGACTGTTGAGGCAAGTGCTGTTAACGGGGTGAAACGCCCACACTGACGGGCACACATGCACAAACGCACACGCACACACACGCACACACGCACACACGCGCACACGCACACACGCGCACACGCACACACACACGCACACACACACACACCCGGGCGGGTAGCGCTGCACTCGGCCGCTCGTCCCCTCGGAGGTTTTGCTGCCTCGCTACTCGGGGAAACGGCAACAACATTTGTACCGACGAGGAAAAAAACACCATCCTGTCACATTTATGTTGCCGTAAAATGGTCCCATTCAAAAGCAGGAAGCAGTTGTAGCTGTGAAAGAGTCTGAATGGCCAAACATTCTAAAGGCCCTTTCGGAGTGACCTCCATTCAGCTTGAGAGGCATGAACGTTTTCGAAGATTATGATAATGGTAACGTTGATAGGGCAATGCTACCGGTAACAACGGTGCTGCTACGTGCAGCGGTGACACTGTATAGCTATCGTGCTTGATGTGAGACAGATTGGCGTACACTTTAGGCGTGCCAGCCACCACGTTTATGGAACAGTAGAGTCAGACGCCTGATGCATAATTCATCTTGCTGCATTTTAAATGTTTGATTGAGGAAAGTAATTCAATCACAACTTGGCTGAGTGAAAAAAAAATAATTCTCGAGACTTGTCGTCGCTTTTCCTGCTAATCGACTCCGATGGCCTGAGAGGTAGATTTTAGCGAATGCTCTTTTTTGCCCTGTAATTAATTCCCAGCACTGCACTTCCTCTGTACATTCTTAATGTGTATGAATGAACTTATGTACACGGGAGTGCTCTGGCTTTCCGAACGCGCAAACCACCGTGCGATGGGGTGGAGCGGGGTGGGGGCGAGGTCTGTCATCATCCCCAGTGCCGACCCAGGACCTCTGCTCACGCGAGAGAGTCAATCTCAAAATGAAACTCAATTTCCTCTGTCGTCTAATATTCGTAATAAGTGCTCAAGGCTCAAACAGCCACACGTGGTTGGGGTTGATGTGTACGACCGCCAGGCTAGCGATTGTGCCACGCGGTCCAAATTGTACAACTCTGTCCACACCTGGGACCACGCATGCTGATGAGCAGACAAGCACACGCGGCACATTCACACGTGCACAGACAGCAGCGGGCGTTTGCTCCCGCCGATCTGGTGAGCCGGGACGCCAAACGCTCATGCAACCACTGGCCACGGATCTGGTTTTCTAGCAACATCCCGAACGTGCGGCACATTGCGACATCGCTCTCAGCACCGATGGGTGAGAAGCTGGTGCTTCCTGTGACGAGGAGACAGTCACACAGGCTAAGTCTGGGAGTCCCACAGGTTGCGTCGTCAGTTGCCCTTGGCTTCACTATGCTCGGTGCACTCACCGCTCTCCCAATTCCTCAAAAGCGAATGACCTGCCCACCCACTCTGACCCCTAATCCTAAATTCCACCTCTTCACGAAGTCGACTTTGCACTGCCTGCGCACACGACACGACATATACATCAGCGTTCGGCTTTGGTGTAATTTTCGTTTTTCCTCCCCACGCAGATCATCAAAGACCAAAAGCTGTTTGGGATCGTGGGCGGCATGCTGCTCATTGACCTGGTCATCCTCATCTCCTGGCAAGTGCTGGACCCCCTGAAGCGCATTGTGAATGACTACCCCAGGGAGGTGGGTTTGGCCTGCGTCGTGTGAGATGTATGTATACACGTTGAGCTTTCACACCGTACGCAGCCAACCGCGCTAATCGGATCGACTCGGTCTATGCAGAGCACGGTGCAGACTGCACTGTGTGATGAGAATAATAAGTGGTGGTGGTGGGACATAGAACAAGGGAGCTGCTACGGTGGTGTCACGGTTAGCACACTGGACCTGCAAGCCAGAGGTCGCTGGTTCGATTCCATCTTCCAGCGTGCCAGTTGATCCAATGGGGCGAGTTTATTAAATCCCCCCCCCCCCTCTACCGCCTTTGTCCACCCAGCGGCAGTATGAATGGATGCATCACAGGGAAGTCGATCGACAGCGCGCCATAGTAGCCGGATGTTAACTACCTCGCCTGGTTTTCAGGAGATCGTGGTTTCAATCCCTATCCCGACCCCTGTATATCTCGAGTTTGCATGTCCTCCCCGTGGTCGCGTAGATTTTTCTCCGGCTCCTCCTGTTTTTCCCTCCTCATTTAGAATCAACGTGCGTTTGGAGTATGTGGCTGCTTTAAATGTCCCCACAATAAGCCACTTAGTTGAGCTATTACTCGTGGTCAGGTCATTTCTGAAAGATAACTGCATAGCTCAGTGGACCTTACCTGGTAGAACAAAAATAGCTAGGCATGGCGTGGCGGGGTCAAGTGTGGGTATGCGCTCACCTTATTCAACACGCATGGAAGAATAGACCAAATACCACCTCGAGTTCGCTCCAAAGGGAAGGCCATTCTGCCAGCGGCGGCGTGAGCCAGCAAGTGCGGGGTTGCACCTTTACCTTCTCTTTCATCTCGAATACTGCTTCCCAAACGCCGCTTCTCGCGACCCACCGTACTGCCAACGCTGCTCAGAGTTTCGTCCATTTTACCTTACCCTTCAAATGCAAATTAAGCCACTGCACACTGCACGCGCCTGATGATTGGTAAACACGTGCGCTGTCGGCAATTTTTTTTTCTGGCGGAGCACGAGCGGCCGCTTGGGGGTGGAGGGGGGAGGCATAAACATGGAGTGTGTTCGACTGTGAAACCGTAGATTAGAGAAGGAGTTTGCTGACAGTTTGATAGCGGTGAGCTCGGGGTTCATTGTCAGTCGGAGTGCCACCTCTCCTGACGAAACAACCCAATCTCTGCGCGGCAGCGAAGCCCTGTTCTGTAATTCTCTCTCTCTCTCTCGCGGCGGCTGCGTCGTCGTTGTCGAAAGACGCCGGCGGGCTCGTAACGGTGCAAAGCGCTCCGGCTGGTGTGGGGGAGCAAAAGGGTCAAGGCGAGCATGCACTGGGGGACGGCAGCCAGAGGCTCGCAGGTGGCCGCGCGTCGGCAGCCTCGCGGCAGCAGCAGACGCAGCAGCAGACACAGCAACAGCAGACACAGCAACAGCAGACACAGCAGCAGCAGACACAGCAGCAGCAAACACAGCAGCAGCAGACACAGCAACAGCAGACACAGCAGCAGGCACAGCAAACACAGCAACAGCAGACACAGCAGCAGCAAACAAAGCAACAGCAGCAAACACAGCAGCAGACAGCAATAGCAAACGCAGCAACAGCAGACGCAGCAACAGCAGACGCAGCAGCAGACACAGCAAACGCAGCAACAGCAGACGCAGCAGCAGCAAACATAGCAGCAGCAGACGCAGCAACAGACGCAGCAGACAGCAGCAGCAGTAGACGCAGCAACAGACACAGCAGCAGCAAACGCGGGTTCGGTAAATGAATTCCGAGCCGAGATGTAGTCCTGGTCGCTCTGTGTCCACGCAGCGACACGCGTGTCCTCTTCCTCCTCCTGCTCCTTGTTGACAGGGTTGGAGTCGAGCAGGTAACACGATGCCGTTTGACGTGCGGTGGCCGTCAAGTTCAACGGAGGTGAAGTGATGGGGGCAAAAATCAATTGCGGCACAGGTGCTAAATGATTGTAATCGGCCTGTAATGTGCTGCTGAATAATGGAGGATGATTAATTTTGCATGGGTCGCTAATTGTGCCCATGAGGAACGGCAAACACAGCTGACCCCGCGACACCGTGACACGCAGGATTATAAAATCAATGCTCATTAATGGGCCTAGGCACGGTTGACCCCGGCGCTATTTATAGCTCAGTTTTGCGCTCTTTAACGCTCCCAGAATGTTAATTCGGCAGCACTGTGGGGTGCGAATGCGTGTGCGCGCACGCGTCCGCACGCGCGCGCAGCCTCGCCGACCTCGCCGTCTCGTGCCCGCGGCAGTGACGCGGGGTCCTCGTTCGCGGTGGTCGCCCACGCCGGTTGCTCGGACCCCGCGCCCGTCATCAGCCAGCGCCGGGAGGCTTTCCCCGCGTGCTCGGCGGCAGGCACTGGGGCCGCGTGCGGACGTTGGCGCACTCCCAGCGTGAAGCAGCCGCGACGGGCCTCCATTTCATTGATGAACAGCGAAGCGAGCTTCACGCATTTCATTTGGACGTCGTCGGCAATTGTTCTCTGCACGACGTGGCGATATGTGAATGACCTCGTCTGGTATACAGGAGGTTGTGTATAGTTGGAGTTTGCATCTTGTCCCTGTGATTGCGTGGATTTTTCGCCAGGTCCTCCGGTGTTTCCCGTCACATTTTAGAATCAATGCACGTTTACAGTATTTGGCTGCTATAAAGTTGTACATAAGCCACTTCGTTGAGCAATTATATGCGGCCAGGTTGTCTGTAAAAAAGATCTATATAGCTCAGTGGGACTTATCTGGTAATATAAAAAATACAGGTAGTTTAATAGTTTAGTTTACTAGTAATTTAAAGTGGCAAGCGCACGGTTGTATATCGCTCGCGAGGCATTCTCTGAATGGGCCCGATCTTGCTTTGAGCCTGACTCGTACTCGGATGGGGGACTGCTTGGGAATAACGAGAGATGTGGACTTGGGATGCGACTTGGCCAGGAAGTGGCCGTGCAGCAGTGGATTCCTTCATCTATCCAAGTTTATTTGCTTTTACCTCACATGCTTGGGGTCTCTTGAAAGGTGCATTGGCTTCGTCCAATGTACCAAACGCCAAACATCCCAATGCAGTGAGGCAATGCTTTTATTTTATTAGCTATAGATCTCTTTTTCAGAAGCGACCTCGCCACAAATGATTGCTCAACGAAGTGGCTTATTATCTTGCAATTTAGAGCAGCCAAATGCTCTAAACGCATGTTTCTAAATGTGGAAGGAAAACCCAGAGGACATGCAAACATTCAAACTCCAAATATACAGGCATCAGGGTCGGGATCGAACCCACAACCTCCTGTAATGTAGGCGAGGTAGTTAACATCTCTCCACAGTGGAGAGATGTTATCCTGCACTCTCATTATCTGCCATGGTCTATTCACTGCTGGATGAAGGCCTCCCCAAGCCGCCACCAGCTATGGTGATTCTGCAATGTAATGCAAGTACCTAGCACCTGCATACGAGTCGGTTTTATCGCTCCACTTCCTTCATCAGCATTCCCATTGAGTTACGTTTGACATCATTCTATCTGGGATGTCGGTGGGAATCGCGACAGGGATTGCTGCAAAAGCGGTGCGATGCGGTATAGGGGGGCGACGTTGTCTGGAATGCCTCGTGTGTGCGAAGGGCTCACAGTTCCCGAAATGTCTGGGACGAGTGCCTCTGATCGGTCCCACGGTGGGTGCCGGAACGTCACTCTGCCTGCAAGGGTAAAGATTGCGCAATGAAATTGATTCATTTCTCGTTGACTGCGTCCATGCTGCCACCTCGGAGAGGGGGAAAGAGCCATCAGTCTTGATCTAGATAACAGTAATGATGGCAGCGGGCGGTCGAGCGCTGAGCGTGGAGGGGGCTGCGAACCCGGAACCGCATCCAGGAGGCGATGTGCCGACCACCCGGCTGTTTGTCGCCTTCGCCGCGTCAGTGCTCTTCGATGCTCATGCCGGCGCTCGAATGAAATCAGATTATTTTTCTTATTCTCGTTTTTTTCCTTCCAAACTCGTTCCGCTTTCACGAAGACGCATCGGACGCCCTGTAAACATCGTCGAGACGAATGGAATTCATTTGCAGGCTCGCCGAGAACGGAGGAAGCGCCTCAATTATGGCGTCATTACGGTGCCTTGGAGTGCCCGGCACGCGGGGATTGCAGGGCCGTGGGGCAAGTTTTAAAGCCGCTTGACCTCCCAGATAGCAGAACACTGCCCCGTGTCGTCACCTCAAACGCGTTGGGATTTTTAGAACGTCAAATATGAACGTCACACTCACAACCGTGGCATTCCGATGGACAAATCCCGTTCACGTGAGAGCGGTCGCTGTGTTTGTGCCGTCTCAGAAGGGGCACTCGGCAGGACAAAGCTGCGGCGCCGCAGCCGCTTCTGTAAAACGGCTCCCGCGGCACGGGACGGCTATAGAATGTCAATCGCCGCACGCCACGCAAAGAGAATGACCGACTTGGTGCCCCGCGCGCAATCGGACGCGGCGGGCATGAGCGATGCGCGTCGTGCCCTGGAGACGCGAGCGCCTCGCGGTGTTAACCGGCAGCGGTCGTGGGGAGGGGATGAGAGCGAACGCGTTGCTGCAACCGAGACGAGCCCCCCCCCCCCCCACTGATCCCCTCCCCGTCACGTCGCCTCACAGGCACGCGCCTTGGCTCAACACCGCCCTTTGGCAGCCGAGTCCAAACAGCACGCGCGTGGCCACGGTCTGAAATCTCCCCTCCCCCTCCCAAAAAATACAATACAAAATAAAATTACGACTGTTTATTCCTATTAACGTTTTAATGTGAACAATATTCACAAGACTGTACTGACAAATCGCTGTTTTATTAGGTTGTATAAATTTTATCCCCCATCTAACATGGATCGTGCTCGGGCTGGAATGACTCACTCGACACCCCCCCCCCCCCCACTACGATTGAACTTGCGAGCCAATTGACGCAACCGCATGGGGAAAGCGGGTGGAGTCGGACAGAGTCGAATCTTTTTTGCTCCGGTGTCCCAGGCCATGGATACCGAAACTGGGCCCCACGCGCCCCGTGTTCCACGCGCCCCGTGTCCCACGCGCCCCGTGTCCCACGCGCCCCGTGTGCCAGATTCCGTGCGCACTGTCGGGAGTTGTCGCTGGCGCCAGGCCCGTCACGCCAGGATCTGTGTGGGACCAAGCCTCGGCGCTGTCGTACCACGCGCGTGTGTGTGTATGGGCGTGTGTCTGTGTGTATGGGCGCGAATGTGTGTGCGCGTGTGTGTGTATGGGCGTGTGTCTGTGTGTATGGGCGCGAATGTGTGTGCGCGTGTGTGTGCACGTGCGTGTGCGCGTGTGTGTGTGTATGTATGGGCGTGTGTGTGTGCACTGCTGTGGTCGTGGGGAGCGGTAGTGTAGCGATTACCGCTACGCTGCGCTACGAACCGGACGACCCGAGTTCGATTCCCACTCACGGCCAACACCAGTGACGATTATCTGAACCGGTCCTGGACCTCCCCTAGGTCGACTCAGCCTCAAATGAGTAAATGAGTGTAATCATCGCCACTGGTGACACTAAGGCGGTCGGTCGTGGTGCTGGCCACCCACCCCGTCGTGTGCCGATCCGGCCTTCATAGGTGTTCTCTGACAGCACTTGACCCAACAGTTTGTTAAGGCTGTACGGTGGATCTTTGTCTTTGCACCGATGCAATGAGCGAGAGAGAGTGGTGGTGGTGGTGGTGGCGGAGCCGCGTCTGTAGCCGCCACCTTAACGCTGTCGCCGCACCGAGGCCGCACCACCCCCGGCGCCGCGCGTCCCGTGAGCCACCGCCATCGCCTCGAGCAAGGAGACATTTCTGACAGGGCTGGAATTGATCTGTAATGGAGTTGTTGTTCGGGTCCAGGGTTCACCGCTGATGCAATCCACAGCGCGGCAGGCAGGCCAGACCAACGGTCAGGGCAATGCCTGGTTATTTTTTGCGCTGAATGACCATATTCAAAGGTGGGAGTCGCGGGGGTTTATACGTCGCAATGAGGCTCCACGCCCGTCCTGTGCTGCTGCACCGGATTAAAATGTGTCGCGAGGTACAAAGGTTGGGGGAGCGGGGGGTCGTGAAAGGAGGGGGGGGCGAGATGGTGGGAGTGGGGGGGGGGGGGGGCGCCGTCATTAAAACGCAAACACGGGCCTAGGAGCACACATCGTGCGGCGAACATTTCACAGGGAAATGTTGAAGCGACATGCACATTGTGTACGCACGCACGCACGCAACGGTTTGGGCAGCGTGCAGGCGTCCGGACGGCAGCGGGTGCCGCTCACGGGGACCGCTCGCGTCCATCGCGCACCGCGGCGCGCGCTCGGCTCCTTTCATTTCGCATTTCGACCTTGGGCTTGGCAAATACAGTTTCGATTTACGTCCGAATGCGAGCAGGAAGACCGTCACGATGTAAATAAAGACGAGGGCAGGATTTGAGTGAACGCCACGCATATGCTCGAGGGCAGGCTCCCAGTGGGAGTTGAGGTTGTCTTGGAACGGAAGGTATATTTTACTCTTCTTTCTCTCAAATGCGTGGTGGTAATGTGGGGGGCGTAGGGGGTGGTGGCGGGTTCTTACCTCACGGCGTGTTGTTACCTTAGTTCAATTCTGCTGTGGCTAGGGTTGCCACCTTACATTGCACTGTGACACTTCACAGGAAGAGGAAAATTACATCACCACAATACCAGCAGAGGAGAGAACTGCATGCGAATGTATTTTCTTGAGTGGTGTTCTGTTAATTGTTTTTTTACCCTTCTATCTGGCAACACAACTGACACCTTTTTACAAGGAGTCATGTTTGCATAGACCGCTATACCTGCAATCATAATACAAACAAAAGACATAACTCTGACAATGTGCACGGTCCTTGAAGTTGATTGGTCCACACCCGAGACAGCTTTCCTTAGAGCCTAGTCTCACATGGGTTGGACCAGATGACGCCAAAAGGCGCACAACTCAAGGACAATGCACCATCAGAGTATGATAGCTCGGGGCAAGCATCTACACTATGGGAACCTCATTTGCCAGTAATATGACTGCAGGTATTGCGGTCTATGCAAACATGACTCCTTGTAAAAAGGTGTCAGTTTTGTTGCCAGATAGAAGGGTAAAAAACCAATTATAATATTTTTACTGGCAAATGAGGTTCCCATAGTGTAGATGCTTTCCCCGAGCTCTCATACTCTGATGATGCATTGTCCTTGAGTTGTGCGCCTTTTGGCGTCATCTGGTCCAACCCATGTGAGACTAGGCTCTAAGGAAAGCTGTCTCGGGTGTGGACCAATCAACTTCAAGGACCGTGCACATTGTCAGAGTTATGTCTTTTGTTTGTATTATGACTGCAGGTATTGTGGTCTATGCAAACATGACTCCTTGTAAAAAGGTGTCAGTTTTGTTGCCAGATAAAAAGGTCAAAAATCAATTATCATATTTTTACTGGCAAATGAGGTTCCCATAGTGGTGTTCTGTTGTTGTTATTATCATGCAACTAACAAAAAATGTATTTGAACGTAGTGCGGTACGCCAGCATAAACAAAGCACAATTTTTTCGCAATATATATTACATTTATTTTATTTCCCCCCGATTTTTAACCCCGGGCAGACAATCTTGGGGTGCTGCGTCAACATCGGTTCCCGTGATGTCGAGGCAGTCGTAAGACGATCGTTCTGAGCAGCTGAACACGAAGAAGCGCCACAGTCTGTTGCCGTTTAGCAGCACCCAGCCTGATGGCGACTGGCTCTTCCGTATTTTGACTTCTCGTGCCCTGGACAGATTTAACTCATGCCCCTAGACTTGGTCGGACGGTTATGGAAACCTTGTCCTTAAATAGCATTTGCTTGTTCACAAGAAGATATATATTTTGACCTCATTTATTGTTGCCATTACAATAACCCTAAACCTAACCCGAACGATCCCAATGCTTGACTTGCCGTACTATCCATCGGTGGTTCAAGACGACAACGATCATGCTGATGCTCCAGTCCCACCTCAGGCTCGCAACGCAAGAAAGCTGCTGCTGCTGCTGCTCCAGGCACTCGCCCTCCTGATCGGCCAAATCAACGGTCAATATTGACATTTTCTTTTGCAATTCTCAGGAGACTGAGTAAACATTCGAATCGCGTCAAACTCGGCTACAGGGTCAGTTAAAGACTGATAAATAAACAGATTTGCTGGTTCAAATTTAGATTTCAGACTGTTTTATCAGGACCGGTGTGTTATGCAGCACTGGTGTACCGCCAATTGGCCTATATTTTTTTGTACGTCCTAGGGGAGACTTAGATTTCAAAATCAAACAGCTTCCTCAAAAAGAGGACATTCTGGGAAAACCAGAACCCTTCAGTGAGTGGTTCAATTCCAGCAGTACTCGCAGGAGAAGGGACGTCGTAAGCAGCCTTGCTCTCCGCCTCTCCCTCCACCGCATTTGGAAGCAGAGCTAATGCGTCTGACTAACGACCCAGGAGGGGTTTAGGCCTTTGCAGCTGGTCGGCAATAAAGTCAGCGCTCACCCCCGCCACCCCCACCAGGCCGTCGGAGGGAGACGGCGGTGCGTGGTGCGTGTAGCAAGCGCAGTAAATCTCACGGCTTTTGTGATTCAAGTGCAAAATGAACCCATTAATCTGCAACACACGCTCCCCGGCTGCGCCCGCTCCTCTGAAATATGCGAGCTGTTAGGATAGTGTGATGTGACGGTGCTGGCTCTGAGCTAATGAAGTCCACATTTTTCTGCCCTTCGGCATAACAGAGGACACGTTTCTAATATCGGGCTACGTGTAACACATTATATGTATATGGTTTATTCTGTGACAGGTTTTTTTTTTCTAAAAGGTCTCATGTCTTTCGAAATGCGGTAATAACGTGTTTTAAAAGCAGCATTTTAAACAAACCAAAACAGTTAAACAATGACGTACACATATTATTCTGTGTTTGTTTTATTTTATGGATGACATTCTCATGAAGAGTGACATTTTGGAAAACGTAATTCCATCACCACCACGATTCCACAGGTGGTCACGTGATGGTGTGGCTGCTGCGACGGTATCGCTACCCATCCTTTAGCTGAGCACTTCCCTTCCCGCCATTAAAATTGCTTCCCAAAGTCCCCTTTCCCCCAGTAATTTAGTAAATCATTATAATTATACACCACTGTCAATCCGCTTCGACACAAAAGCCGTGCCAATCACGGGGGTTGTTTGACCATACCTCACCACGCTGGTCATTGCAGGTTGGTGAAGCTGTGGGGTGTGAGCAGTTAATTTATCACTGGCCACTGATGTTAGCCGTGGCTGAGGAATCGAACAGAGGTCGCCGCGGTTTTGTAGCAACGCAACGCGCTAACTGCTGCGGCAGCGCTCTACTCCCTGCCCAGGAAATTGCACGGCCCCTCTTCCCTATCAACTGTGGTGCATCCACACGCTGCCGCCGCGCAGCAGCGCCCTACCTGCGGGGTTTACTTTCATGACTGTCGCTTATTTTAGATGCATTCTCTCTGCGATTGTGAATTCATCCAAGTGCGGTTGCGCCCGTCACGGCTCAAGGTCATCGCTCTGCTCGCACAAACACATCCGCCGCCTCCTCCTCCGCCGCCTCCTCCTCCGCCGCTATCTCCCGCACAGATCCCATCCCCCTGCCCCCCCCCGCCCCCCCTGGCGCCTGTTCCCGAGCGCCGCGTCGCCCCCCGTGGCCGCTGCTGCCCTCGCCACCCTCGGCCATCGCTCCGCGCTCGACACAGCTGCTTCCGAATGTCAGAATATCGACACCGCGGAGGTCATCTCATCACCATCGTCATCATCTGATCACCACCATCATCTGATCACCACCATCATCTCATCACCACCATCATCTCATCACCACCATCATCTCATCACCACCATCATCTCATCACCACCATCATCTCATCACCACCATCATCTCATCACCATCATCATCTCATCACCACCATAATCGCATCACCACCATCTCATCACCATCATCATCTCATCACCACCATCATCATCTTATCACCACCATCATCATCTCATCACCACCATCATCATCATCTCATCACCACCATCATCATCTCATCACCACCATCATCATCTCATCACCACCATCATCATCTCATCACCACCATCATCTCATCGTCGCCGATCTTTCCCGACGTTGCCTGTGGCGCCGCTCTCGACCTTGACGCCGTTAGTTTGCGCTCGCCGCGCCCCCCCCCCCCGTCCCCCAGTTCGGTGTTTGATTCGCAAGTAAAAAAAATGTGTCTCGTAAAACCCCTCCTCCATCCGACACGGCCAATCTAATAAAGTTGTCACGTGAAGGGAACGTGCCGATTTGTGACTGCTGCTGCAGCACGCCGCGGAGGTCAATCACATCCAGTCGCCGATGAGCACGGGTGGCTACGTACGGTGTGAAAGAAGTTCAACATACAGTACACACCTTGGTGACTTGCTAGAGAGCGATCCGCACACTGTCAACAATTGGCTCGTCTGACCTTTCCGTGGTAGTTACGGCGAGAAATCTGAAAATTTACCAAATTGTTAGATGTGTGTGGATCGCTCTCTAACTACACTCCGAGTGGTGCTGCTGAAGTAGTGATGCGTGTGTGTTACTGTATGCTGAACTTCTTTCGCACCGTACGTAGCCAACCGCGGCGCTAATCGGAGGTGCGAAAAACACCGTTACGTCTGTTCACGTGACAACTTTGTTAATCGGCTGCGTCGGGTGGAGGAGGGGTGTCCGACAACATATGTTATTCACGCAATCTCGGCCGAAAACATGTATTGTGAAGACAGATTGGTCATGAGAGCCTACGCATTAAAATCCCAGGAAGCGTACTACTAAGTCATACATATCACAATTATAATTCCTTATAGAGGAAACACATACTAATTAACTGATTACTAATCTAGTATAAAATTACACCACCCCCTTTTCCTCCGCCACTGATCTCCGCACCTGATGGGTTCAGCGATGACGTCGTACTGCTGCTGCTGCTCTGTTTAACACCGACACAGGAGGAGGATTTCTCCACCATTCTGGCAAATTTCCCGATGATGCTGGTTGTAATTACCAGCATCATTAACGACAAATTGTAAATGTTGTAGATTTACTCTCCGACACACCGGTGGGCTGAAGTGGTAACTATTTGGCGCTTTGTTTTCGTGACAAATCCCTTACTGATTGGCTCTGTCGGGTGGTGGAGGGGTTCGACACATTCATACTCACGCGATATAACCCAAAAAAACCTTTATTATGAACATCCCTTCCTTGTCACTCGGATGTGTTTTGTTGTTGTTGTTGTTGTTGTTGTTCAGCGTTCAAGCAACGGCACGTGGTGCGAAACGTCGGGCAACAACAACTTGTGGCGCAACACGATAGTAACGCGTCGGGAGGGCCATGCAGCAGAACCAAACACACAACTGGCACAATCGCGAAAATCCCTACGCCGGCGGTGTGTGCTGTGTTTCTTTGCTGTTGATTTGTTTTTGTGATTCAGGTCTCCCTCGAAAAGCAACGACAAAGGTGTAGCCCTCGAAGCGCCCTCGCCCCGTGTGAATATATATTTGTCGACGTCGCGTAATTTGCTCTTCTGACGCTACCGTGTCGCCCCTGCTGCTGCAGCATCCCGAGGGCGGGGAAGACTTCACGATCGTTCCCCAGCTGGAGCACTGCGAGAGCACTCACATGACCATCTGGCTCAGCATCGTCTACGCCTACAAGGGCCTGCTCATGGTCTGTATGGCAAGACCTCTCTTACACTCGTGCGCCTGCGAGCGTGTCTGTGCGAGGCCAGCTCCTGTGTGTGTGGATGTGTCATGGGAGCGGTAGTGTAGCGGTTAGCGCTACGCTGCGCTATGAACCTGGCGACCCGGGTTCGATTCCCGCTCACTGCCAATGACAATTATTTGAACCGGTCCTGGGCCTCCCCTAGGTCAACTAAACCTCAAATGAGTACCTGTTGCGGTGTGTAAACATCGCCACTGGGGAGACAAATGCAGCAACCGGTCGTGGTGCTGACCACCCTACCCCCTCGTGTCCCGTGCCTCGTATCCCGTGCCGGGATTCACAAGTGCTACTCACTAACAGCACTTGCCCCTACAGTTAAGGCCATCTGGGGGATCTTTGTGCCTGTGTGTGTGCCCGCCGTGAGGCCGAGTCGGCTGAGGGTGCGCGTGACCGCGCGTGCCACGTGCTCTCGAGGGAGCACGCCGGGCGCGCGTTCAATAATTTATGGGCGCATTCGGCATCTTAAATGATTTAAGGACGAATACTTTCGTGCATTTCTGATTATGCGACATTTTAATACAGTAGCTAAATTTAATATTTGTTTAAAGTTTGTAGCAATGTATACTCAAGTTGTGATTATTTGGTGTAATTCCATGTGCAAGATTTTTGGTAGTTTGCGACTGTTGAGTGTTAGTCGCTTTGATATTAATGCTGAAATCTTCTGTAAATGGACCCTCCAAATTTTTCCCAAGAGCACTGCGTTCTGCTGTGGCTGATGGCCCATAGGTGCCAGGTTTCCAGGCGATGAAAGCCATA
The DNA here is from genome assembly GCF_015708825.2 of Lethenteron reissneri. Taxonomy (NCBI): domain Eukaryota; kingdom Metazoa; phylum Chordata; class Hyperoartia; order Petromyzontiformes; family Petromyzontidae; genus Lethenteron; species Lethenteron reissneri. The sequence continues at coordinate 9,770,519 of NC_083798.1, read as the reverse complement.
AACAATGGATTGTAAATCAATCTGTGCAGAACTTTGTGCCACTCTGGTTTCCTCACGCATGAAACGAACCACTCACTCATGAAATTGACGGCAACATCCCAAAATGAATCTTGAAATTATTACGAAATTGCCACCCGTTCACTTTGTCAGCATTTATCCTGTGCAATGTGCACCCCTACACTGAGTGATCTGAACGTCGCGAACGAGCGACGGCTGCCCTGCAGTGGCTTTCGGGCACGCGGGCGGTGAAACTGCGTAGGGGCTCACGGCACCAAAAACGAACCCAGGAACCGGGCTAAGACTGGTACGGCTGGGGGCTGCGAATTTGACAGAGGGCCGTGCCACCCCCGCCACCCCACCCCACTGCTTCTCTGCCCGTCCCACGCAGGTGTTCGGCTGCTTCCTGGCATGGGAGACACGGAACGTATCGATCCCGGCGCTCAACGACAGCAAGTACATCGGCATGAGCGTCTACAACGTGGGCATCATGTGCATCATCGGGGCGGCCGTCTCCTTCCTGACGCGCGACCAGCCCAACGTGCAGTACTGCACCGTCGCCCTCGTCACCATCTTCTCCTCCACCATCACCCTCTGCCTCGTTTTCATGCCCAAGGTGAGCGGCGCGGAGGTGGTGCTCGTGGTGGAAGGTAGGGTGTTTGCCGTGTGGATATTATTCGTCATGATAGTTCGCGAATCGGACGCGTTGTTTGATCGAGAACTCGGAGGCACGGATCAAGACCTGTAAGTCAATCGTACGACGGCCTGAACATGTGAGAGCATGGACATATGATAGCATGAACATGGGCGAGTCTGGGCAGGTGAGTATGAACATGTGACAACCTAAACAGGTGATGGCATGAACATGTGAGAGCCTGGACAGGTGAGAGCCAGAACAAGTGAGTATGAACAGGCAAGAGCCTGGAAATGTGATATCATGAACACGTGAGAGCCTGAACAGGTGAGCTTGAACATATGAGAACCTTGAGCTGCTACCGGAATGTGATGGTGCTTGGATGCCGCTGCGTCTGTTCAGTGGGAGAGAGTTCCAGATGGCTGCTGATGCAGCTACGGAGGGTGGTAGTTTGTAGGATCCACGAAGCCAGAGCTCCGGGTGTGTTTTGTTTTTAGCGGAGGAGTCACTTGGCACAGCCTAAGCGATAGAGGGAAAAGACCGGAATGAAAAGAGGCATTATCAACACGAGAAACCATGATTACAGATTCACCAGCAACAATGCCTGATGGCGCTTGGCAGGTAAGCCGATCCAGGGGAGAGATTTTAACATTGAATTTAGGATTCCATTGAGAAGCTCGCTCGGGATTTTCGTTGCTGTCCGAGTGGGGGGTACAGAATGAGTCGTGAGAGACGTTTGGAACCCGAGACCAGGCTGGCAGACTGAGCGAAAAAGAGTGTAATGCGTAGGAGGCTTTCACGACCAATGTTATCCATCATCGAGGGTTTTTGGGGTTAGGTCGCGGAAATATGAATGTGTTGTTAAACCCGCCATCAACCCAAAAAGCCAATTAGGAAGGTTTGCCACGTAAACAACACGTGCCAATTTGTTACTGGTTCAGCACACAGGTGTGTTGGAGAGTGAACCCACTACGACATTTACAATTCGAGTAACGTGACGTTTTACCGGTAATTACAACTCAGCCTCATCAGGCGACAGCCAGAATTGTGGAGAAATCCTCCTCCTGTTTCGGTCTTAACTAGATGTCGTCATTCCGAGAAAACAGCCCCCTCTCACCTCTATCATGAGCTCAAAAGAGGTGGTTCTGAGCAACAGTCGACCGCTCTTGGTGGCGAGACGTGGTGTTGTGTGGATTACGCACACACGACGCCTGTGGACAAAGCAGCAGCTATTCCTGCAGTCTTGGGGCGCCCTCCGGATGAGCCTGGGTGGAGCTTTGGATGCGCGACGACGCGCACTCACAGATTGCCATCGGGCTTGCGGTGCAGAGAGCAGTGCAGAGAAATGTGTCGTACTGGACTTCTATGTTTCCACGTTGATGTCTTCAGCAACTTTCGCTGACCAACAGGCTGAAGTATGGTCAACTAACCCCTAACAACCTCCCCTAGGTCAACTCGGCCTTAAATGAGCACCTTGTGCAGCGTGTAAATATCAAACGCAAAGGCGGCCGAGCGCGGCGCCGGCCACAACGCCCCTGCGTACTCAGCGCCGGCCTCAATAGGCGCTCGCCGACGGCGCTCGCCCCCAAAGATCCGTGCGCACTCACACAGGTCGCCTCCTGGCTCTCTGTCCGCGTGCTCCACCAGCTGATCGCCATGCGCACGAACCCGGACGCGGCGACGCGCAACCGGCGCTTCCGCTTCACGCAGGCGCAGAAGCGCGAGGACACGCGCACGCCGCCCTCCGTGTCCAGCGTCAACCACAGCTCCAGCGGCCGCCTCGAGGGGCTGCAGGCCGAGAACCAGCGCCTGCGCATGTACATCACTCAGGTGACCGGCACTGCGGCACGCGCGCATGGCGCTGGCATTGCTGTGTGTTGTGTGTGCGGTGCCCTGACACCGCCAGCGGTAGTGGGGTGGTTAGCGCTTTGCACTACGAGTTCGATTTCCGCTCATGGCCAAAAACAGTGGCGGATATCTGAACCAGTCAGGCCTCCCCTATGTCAATTCAGCCTCAAATGAGTGCGTGGTGCAGTGTGTAGTAAACATCGCCACTGGGGAGACAAAGGCGGTCGAGAGTGGTTCTAGCCAGCCACACCTTCACGTGCCCTGCCGGCCTTCATAGGTGCTCTCGAACAGCACTTTCCCCAACAGTCTGTTAAGGCTATACGGGGGATCTTTGTTTTTGGTGCCCTGACACACGCACATACACACACAGTGGCGTCCTTGCCGTGCTGTGGTGCCAGTGCTTTGGAGGTAAGGCTTGGTGGATCGTTTACACAAATGTGTATATGCTTGTCAACATTGTGGAGGCAATAGGCAGCTTCTAATAACATAATCTGGCCTCTGGGACTGAGATCGTCCCTGCTGAGATGAGTTGTGTGTTTGGCTCACGTTGGCTGGCATGAACACGCAGGCACCCACCGCATCCTGGCCACCACCTCCCGGCTGCCACCACCTCGCTGGGTCGTGACAAGGTGGTCAGGCGATGACAGTGCCGTCTGTTCTAATAAAACGCCGCATGTGTTGCTTTCATAACGCGAATTGGTTACAACGCAATGAATGTATTAGGGAACGCATTTTTCATATCGCGGATGCGAATTGGATATAACGCGATCGGGCGAGGGGAACTGCGTCGCGGCGCGAGGAGGAGGCATACGCGGTCGTGCGGCTGCCTCGGTGTAGCAGCGTCGCGCGAGGCAGCGGGATGCTGCTGGATGCTTCCAGATGCTTCCCACGCGCCTCACTCTCTGTTCAGCCTGCGTGCGCATCTCGACTGTTATCACAGATTGTGCTTTACCCCACATATGTCATTATAGCGCGATTTTTCCATACGCGGTGATCTTCAGGAACGCGACTACCGCCGCGTTATACTGCATTGTGGATTTCTTGAATGGAGGGGGGAGGAGGGGGGTGGTTTTCTCCAGGTTCTCAGGTTTTGCCCCCCACCCCACACACGAAGCCAAACACTTGTCATGCAAATTGGATTCGGTGAGTCAAACACGGTGATGTGGCACGATCCTCCGGAAAACGTCCGGACGCTCAGTGGGGCTTTACCGGATAAAGAAACGACAGTCAAGGTAACCGGGCACTTTCTTGGTAAGCCAGTCATCCAGTTGAGCTGTCTCGCGCACTCCGTGCAACCGAGAACAGCTGACAGCTGAGCGACGTTGATATGTAGCTCACGTCTGACTGTCCGGGTGAATGCCCAATAGCCCAGTCCAAGCCTCGCCACAAGGAGATAGAGGGCACACGAACCGCATTGCGTGTTTTTCAATTTCAATTTTGCTTCCACTATAACTCTCCACTCCCCGACAGAGCCAATCAAATCAAGTTGTCACGTTGGCAAATATGGCAATTGATTTGGTTTGTCAGTAAAAAAAAGTAAATGTTGAAATGTGAGCAAAATTTGACAGTCTTTCTCCAACGTTTCTCTGGAGATGACAACCAGCATCATCAGGTGTTTACACAATTTCTGCTTTCTTAAGCGTGGGGAAATTTTTGTTGGTACATTTTCCCCCACGATTTGCACAGTTGGCTACATAACGGCGCGAAAAAAGTTCAACGTACTTGCGTACATTTCAAAACAACATCAGCAGGCAAATAAGAGCAGGTGACTTTCTGAAACATCAAGATCGGGAGCTCACCGCGGCCGGTGCTGTCGACGCCTCCACACGTCGCTGTAATTGTGTCTCTTTTGTGAGACCTTGCGGTTGTTGCAGTCAGCGGCCAATTATCTGTGATATAATTGCTGAATGTATGAGGAAAGGAAGGACCATCATCATGCCATTTGTACACAATGTAGAACTATATGCTTGTTGAACAATTGATTATGGTGCATGTTCGTGATCTGCCATTCAATATTTCGTATGTCAGTAAATGGCAGTTGTGTGATAATGAATATACCTTGGGGGAATGGTGGTATAATGGTTGGCACCCTCCACTACGAAATCGGCGATCTGGGTTCAATTCCCAGTCAGTCGCAAGATATATCTTAATCAGTCATGAGCCTCCCCAAGATTGACTCAGCCTTAAATAAGTATCTGGTGCAGTGTGTAAATATCAGCACTGGAGTGACAAAGACGGCCAGCCATCGTACTGACCTCGCATCTCGCATGCAATTCCGACATTCGTAGCTGCTCGCTTAACAGCACTTGTCCCCGTAGTCCGCGTAGGGCTATGCAGGGGTGGGTGGGGGGGTAACTCTTTGTCTCTGTACCACTTCCACAGCTGGACTCTGAGCTCGAGCACATCACCATGGAGATGCAGGAGAGCCCGGAGAAAGCACCGGGCACGTGGGGACACGCAAACTACACGAACGCAGCCGCCGGCTACGGGGTCAGCGCTCAGCGACCTCTGCTGCAGGGTGAGGCCCGCTCTGCCAGGTCCATGCCAGGTTTTTTTTTGTTAAACTAATTTCAAACTTAATTTAGAGCTTTCGTGACTGCAGGAATTACTCTTTGGTTCTTTCGGTAAAGTCCCGTATAAAGATAAAATAATAAATTAAACACTAATTTCAGCCGGAGCTGTCCGGGTCGGCATTCCCGGAAACTATTTCTGCACCCAGACACGCCGCATCGAGGCTACGCCCCTCGCTTCGGCTGCGGCTACTCTCTGCGGTCGTACGCACGTTTGTTTCAATATCTCTTGCAGCGTGCGTAGTAGCCAACCGGGCTCATTGCAGGCGCCGAGGGTAAGGGCGGCGAACTAAACACAGAAACAGTTCTAAAGAATTGAGTTTAAAATTTTGATTTAAAAGTGCATTTACTCCAGTGGCCTCCTGCCGCTAGACCTACTACCCCGGTCGAACAGTCACGGAGAGAAAGGTAGCCGCTGCACGCAGTGTGATGCTGCTGTAAATGCGTTGCACGCGAATCGACGCCCGGGTTTTTCGCCGTAGCAGTAAATAGTTGTCCTCGCCACCTGTGCATCCCAGCTGCAGTTGTTGGCATTGGCGACGGTGGTCAGTGCTAAGGCAGAAACAAGTATTGGCTGTCTAATTTCGCCTCCGCGGTTATTGTTGCGTCTCATTTTGCCGGCTGACGTGCGCCGGGATTCACTGAGTGCTCACCGATGTTTTGCGCATTGAACTTCGTAAAATCACAACGCAGCTTGTGTAGCGATTGTGAGAAAATGTTTTCAGCTTTGCGAACAGTAGAAGAAACAGTAGAAACGTGACACATTTTTTACTGTTTGGCCGTGTCGGGTGGTGGAGGGTTACGACACATTTATAAATAACGCGATCTGACTCAAACACCTTTATTAGAGAAGCGTGTTTTGTGTGTGTGTGTACTCGTGTGGGGGTACGTACAGTACGTGCGGTGCCGAGGTTGGCACGCTGCGCTACGAACCCGGCGACACAAGTTTGATTGCCACTCACGGCCAACACGGGTAACGATTATTTGAACTGGTTCTGGGCCTCCCCTAGGTCAACTTGGCCTCAAATGAATACCTGGTGCAGTGTGTAAAAACATCGCCACTGGGGGGCCACGGCCGGCCTGGCGTGGTGTTAGCCACCCACTCACTCGTGTACCATGCCGGCTTCATAGCTGATCACTAACAGCACTTGCCCCAACAGTCTGTTGAGGCTATACTGGGGGTCTTTGTCGTTGTGTGGGGCAGCAGTGTGTGAGCGTGCGTGGGTGTCCACACAGCTGAGGTGGCTCAAATGCATTTGGTCACCGAGGAAGTTTAGGCGCTGCGTTTCAGAGCAGAACGTGCAAGGAAACTGTCTCTGCGTTGCCCCCGGGGCCACAGCGAATGCTCTAAAGTGGGTGCGGCGATGAAGCCGTCATGGGCCAGGATCGAGCGCCTCCGGAGGGAAAAGCTTCCGCGCCTTCGCTTGCCGCAGTCGAGAGGGCAAACGGCGGCGTGCGTGTTTTTTGCTCCGCGCTCCACGGCTATCAATGCCGAAATTTGCTGCGTGTGGACGGTCGCTTTGGGAAAAAAAAACAATCATTTGAATTGCTCACTTACGCACAATGGCACGGTGCTTTCAGATGTACCTGCGGTGTGATGCCGAGAGCTGCGAGTTCGTACGAACGTTCGTTCCGATTGGGATTTTATTTTTTACATTTAATTCAATTATTCCCCCGGGAATATACCCTGCGGGAAGGGGATAGCGCGCTGTGCTATGAACCCAGCGACCCGAGTTTGATTGCTGGCCACGGCTAACGTCAGTGGCCAGCGCTGTCTGAACCTGTGCTGGGACCCCCCCCCCCCCATAACCCTTTCACCAACTCACATTGACCAGCGTGGTGAAGTTTGGCCAAAACAACCTCCATGACCGGCACAGCACGGGAGAAACTCTCACCCATCAGTGGGCTAACAAAGAGACCTCACCTGTGCATATCAACGGCAGCCATGGAACGGAACGCATCCGAGAAGGACGTCCACTGATTTTACGGAGTGGATTATTGGGAAGGCCTTCAATCCAGCAGTGAATTGACTGAGGCTGACGACTGCCACTGTACCTTGGAGTTGAATGGAAACGCGGTCCTTGCCGAGCGCCCTACAGCGCGGTGTCGCACCAGCCAAGGTGAGGGCCAAGAAACAAAACAACCCATCTTGCCGCCTTAGACTATCTCCGTCCCAGGGGCCCATCGAGGATTTTATCAGGGGCTGCCTCCGCACCGTTGAAAAGCAATTTGTCTCGTTCACAATGCTCTCCTCTTTAGATCGCATCCTCCACAGCGCCAAGACAAGCAGCTGCTCTGATAAGCTGGATATATACGGCCGAGTGATGTAGTAAGCGCACCCAGCGTGATGCACATTAAGCCGTGACATGAAGACCCTTGCGGATATTCCAGACCTGCCGTTCAAAACGTCGCGTGTGCAAAAACACATCGTGTTTCTGATTGAGTAAATGCTACATGTGCGCAGTGGCTTTATTTCCAGTGTTGCTGCTGCTGCTTTGGGAAAATTGTAAAGAAAAGCTTTCAGTGCGTTGTCTCACTTTTTCAAGTGACTTTACCGCAGCGCTGATTTGTGATTATACAAATGTAGTTCGTTTTGTTTTCATCCTTTCTATACATTTAATGGGATCACCAAGACGCTGTGTTTCACAGACGGTTATAGTCTACTATGTGGTTTTACCCAATTAAGTAATTTGCGGGTAATTTATTTACTTAAATATGGATCATGACGCAAGCACAGCACTTGAATTATTCTATTTATCGAAAGAAGCTAAAAAGCATCTTCAGCGGCCACTGCCAACCAGTGGTTAATGCACATGCCGTATTCACCGCGTTGAAGCAGTGGCTAATACTGCACGTGTAGCAAGAAGCAGTGCAGCCCGAGGCTCAAACCGCGACGCTCCCCGACGGGTGACGACCCCAGCCATGCGGCCTCTACGCGAGCGTCGGCGGCTTGTTTTGAGGGAAGCGAGGAGTTTGCGAGCGTGGGGAGATGGATGGAGGCTTTGATGTGGTTGGTGACCGCGTTGTGGAGGACCGCGCGCGGGCCTTTGAGCGTGCGCACCGCGGCGTGCTCCCTGCCAAAGCCCGAGATCCTCGTCCCCGGGGACGTTTCATCTCCCTGGGGGAGGGCGAGGGTGGTCGCGGGGCGACGCGGGGGGGGGGGGGGGTGACCTTTTGTTTTTCAAAAGGTCCTCGGTGCCAGCCGGTTATGATGCAAGCCGGACCCCATCCGGGCACCCTGCCCCTCTGAGGTTGCCTCCTTTGATGGAGTGAAGATAACATTTAACGAAGGGGAAGGGCCGGCCTTTCCGCACAAACCCAATGGTGCCATTTTCAGTGGGACATCAATATGCCACCCCCACTGTTCCTCTGCCTCTCTCTCCCCAAGAGTATATTTATGGGATTCATGAAGATCTCGGACTTGATGGGCTGTTCCCATGTTTGAGTAATAATGATCAGATCAAAATGCAGCAGGCTGTTCTCATATTTCACCATTCCCAAGCGAACCCTGCACATGACGAAGATCTGCTATGTTGACAAAATGAGTTTAAAGTTGCGAGTTTATTTCGTGTAACCCGGTGAGAACTCAAAGAAGCCAGGATAGAGTCTGATTTGCTTGAGTGACCTGGGACATTGGTCTGCCAGTTGGGGGCAATGAGTGCTGTATTACGTGTGGTTAGGAGTGCGTTTTATCCCACTTAGAAAGCAAACCCAGAAACATTAGTGGGAATTTGGTTCAAACTATTTCGTCGTGACAATTTTCATGGAGCGCTCACGACGTGACCTCTTACACACCGTGCAGAGGTTTGTGGAGGTCACGTGGTGGCCTAGAAGGTATGCCAGAGCTTGTGGGAATTTGGCACCGTGCGATAGAGTGGCGCAGCTCTGCTCCGGGCCGGAATCGAGACCTGCAGAGGGAGCCGCTGCTTTTGCACCTAAAATGTACAGAGGAGGTTGTGTACGGAGCAACGCTGAGCTGCGGGTGGGGAGACGTGTTTTTCTCTCCATGTTTCACCACCCGAATCTCTCCTTTCTTCGCTGAACTTTGCCCATAATTTCGTCGTGGATGACATCCAAATGTTCTTCTCCTTTTTCCCCCTGACCTCGCTTCCCGCATCTCATCCTGTCTGGTCTCCATCCAATCTCGGATGTCACGTCACTTTCTGTCCATCAACCAAAATTATCGTTTTTCCTGCCTCCCGTTCCCCTGTCACACCATCTCTTTCCCTCCATTTTATATTTCCCCGATTTCCTCACGTTTCCGTCACTTCATACGCTTGCCGGTTTCACTTATTCAACATTCGCAAAATTCGACCGCTTTTTTCAACCTCTGCTGAAAAAACTCCCCATCAATTTCCTTCACCATGATCGTTGTCTAGACCACTGTAACTCTCTCATGCTTGGTCTCCCCGTATATGCCTGTGCCCCCCTTCAACAAATCCAAAACACGTCCCCACGTATCATATTCAACTTTCCATACAATTCTCACAGCTCCACTCGCCTCGCTCGACTGCATTGCCTCCCTGTTTATTACCGGTTCACTACTCAAATCCCTCACCCTGGTCAACATATCTCTGCATGGTCTTACCCCACCCCATCTTGCTACTCTAGTATCCTGCTATGTCCCTTCTCGCTCTCAATCTTTGCTGTCTCCCTCTGTTCCTCCTCCTTGTGCTCGATCCACGCGTTCCCTCTCTCTCGTCTCGCTCCCCTTCGCCCAAACAAACTTCCCCTCCTCGTCAAGCGGGACCACCTTCATTAGTTTCCACTCCTCACTGAAGGCTCACTTTTGCCCCCCTAGCTCACCCCGCTATTCCTAAACCTCCCCCTCATAACCACTACCACCATCCCTGCTCCCTCTTCATAATCTTTCTCCATGGTTACCGCTCATTCCCCATCCATCCAAACCATTCATCATCATTTGCTCTCGTCAATTCTGCTGCTTTTACCTAATTCACGCATCACAGGTTCGCCCATTACTGACGATCATCTATTGTATGCACCTCATCGTGTACCATTCTTAATTATCCGTAAAGAACCGTAATCAAGGCGCATTATACATTACGTGAAGATAGGACGTGTGATGAGGGAGCTTGTCAAGAGGGGTTTACATGCAAGGGGGTCTTTGAAGCGACTGTGCGCAGATTTCGATGGTGAGGAAGTTGTATGGGCTCTGAGGTGTTTATCACAAGGTTGTGTGTGTGTGGGGAGCGACCCAACTTTGATTCACGACCAACACCAGTGACTATCATCTGAATCGGTGCTGGGCCTCCCCTAGGTCGACTAAGCCTCAAATGAGTACCTGGTGAGATGTGTAAACATTGTCACTTGGGAGACAAAGGCGGCCGGGCGTGGTGCTGCCACCCACCCACTCGTCTACCATTCCGGCCTTCATAGGTGCTCGCTAACAACACTTGCCTCTACAGTCTGTTAAGGTTAAACGGGGGATCTTTGTCTTTGTGTGGTTCTGCTCGTAGTTACCATTATGGGGAGCGGTAGTGTCGTGGTTAGAGCTCTGCGCGACGTACCGGCGACTCGAGTTCAATTCCCGATCACGGCCAACACCAATGACGATTGTCTGTGCGGGTGCTGGGCCTCCCCTAGGTCGACTCAGTCTCAAATGAATACCTGATGTATAAACATCGCAACTAGGGAGACAAAGGCGGTCGGGCGTGGATGCTGGCCACCTCGTGTACCGTTCCGGCCTTCATAGGTGCTCGCTAACAGCACTTGTTCCTTCAGTCTGTTATGTCTATACGGGGGATTTTTGTCTCTGTTTTTCTATTGTGAAGAGGTGAGTGGTGTGTGTAGTGAAGAGGTGAGTGAGTGGTGTGTGTAGTGTAGAGGTGTGTTAGTGGGGTGTATAGTGTAGAGGTGTGTGAGTGGTGTGTGTAGTGTAGAGGTGTGTGAGTGGTGTGTGTAGTGTAGAGGTGAGTGAGTTGTGTGTGTAGTGAAGAGGTGAGTGAGTGGTGTGTATAGTGAAGAGGTGAGTGAGTGGTGTGTGTAGTGAAGAGGTGTGTGGTGTGTGTAGTGAAGAGGTGAGTGAGTGGTGTGTAGTGAAGAGGTGAGTGAGTGATGTGTATAGTGAAGAGGTGAGTGAGTGGTGTGTGTAGTGTAGAGGTGAGTGAGTGGTGTGTGTAGTGAAGAGGTGAGTGAGTGGTGTGTGTAGTGTAGAGGTGTGTGAGTGATGTGTATAGTGTAGAGGTTAGTGAGTGGTGTGTGTATTGAAGAGGTGAGTGGTGTGTATAGTGTAGCGGTGAGTGAGTGGTGTGTGTAGTGTAGAGGTGAGTGAGTGAGTGGTGTGTGTAGTGTAGAGGTGAGTGAGTGAGTGGTGTGTATAGTGTAGAGTTGAGTGAGTGGGGTGTATAGTGTAGAGGTGAGTGAGTGGTGTGTATAGTGAAGAGGTGTGTGGTGTGTGTAGAAATAAGGTGTGTGAGTGGTGTGTGTAGTGTAGAGGTGAGTGAGTGGTGTGTGTAGTGAAGAGGTGAGTGAGTGGTGTGTGTAGTGAAGAGGTGAGTGAGTGGTGTGTATAGTGAAGAGGTGAGTGAGTGGTGTGTGTAGTGAAGAGGTGTGTGGTGTGTGTAGAAAAGAGGTGTGTATAGTGTAGAGGTGAGTGAGTGGTGTGTGTGGTGAAGAGGTGAGTGAGTGGTGTGTATAGTGAAGAGGTGTGTGGTGTGTGTAGAAAAGAGGTGTGTGAGTGGTGTGTGTAGTGTAGAGGTGAGTGAGTGGTGTGTGTAGTGAAGAGGTGAGTGAGTGGTGTGTATAGTGAAGAGGTGTGTGGTGTGTGTAGAAAAGAGGTGTGTGAGTGGTGTATGTAGTGAAGAGGTGAGTGAGTGGTGTGTATAGTGAAGAGGTGTGTGGTGTGTGTAGAAAAGAGGTGAGTGAGTGGTGTGTATAGTGAAGAGGTGAGTGAGTGGTGTGTGTAGTGTAGAGGTGAGTGAGTGGTGTGTGTAGTGTAGAGGTGAGTGAGTGGTGTGTGTAGTGAAGAAGTGAGTGAGTGGTGTGTGTAGTGAAGAAGTGAGTGAGTGGTGTGTATAGTGAAGAGGTGTGTGGTGTGTGTAGAAAAGAGGTGAGTGAGTGGTGTGTATATTGAAGAGGTGTCTGGTGTGTGTAGTGAAGAGGTGAGTGAGTGGTGTGTAGTGAAGAGGTGAGTGAGTGGTGTGTATAGTGTAGAGGTGAATGAGTGGTGTGTGTAGTGTAGAGGTGTGAGTGAGTGGTGTGTATAGTGTAGAGGTGAATGAGTGGTGTGTGTAGTGTAGAGGTGTGAGAGTGGTGTGTGTAGTGAAGAGGTGAGTGAGTGGTGTGTATAGTGAAGAGGTGAGTTGAGTGGTGTTTGTAGTGTAGAGGTTAGTGAGTGGTGTGTATAGTGAAGAGGTGAATGATAGGTGTGTATAGTGTAGAGGTGAGTGAGTGGTGTGTGTAGTGAAGAGGTGAGTGAGTGGAGTGTGTAGTGTGGAGGTGAGTGAGTGGTGTGTGTAGTGAAGAGGTGAGTGAGTGGTGTGTGTAGTGAAGAGGTGAGTGAGTGGTGTGTATAGTGAAGAGGTGTGTGGTGTGTGTAGAAAAGAGGGGAGTGAGTGGTGTGTATAGTGTAGATGTGAGTGAGTGGTGTGTGTAGTGTAGAGGTGAGTGAGTGATGTGTATAGTGAAGAGGTGAGTGAGTGGTATGTATACTGTAGAGGTGAGTGAGTGGTGTGTATAGTGTAGAGGTGAGTGAGTGGTGTGTATAGTGAAGAAGTGAGTGAGTGATGTGTATAGTGAAGAGGTGTGTGAGTGGTGTGTGTAGTGAAGAGGTGAGTGAGTGGTGTGTATAGTGAAGAGGTGAGTGAGTGGTATGTATACTGTAGAGGTGAGTGAGTGGTGTGTATAGTGTAGAGGTGAGTGAGTGGTGTGTATAGTGAAGAAGTGAGTGAGTGATGTGTATAGTGAAGAGGTGTGTGAGTGGTGTGTGTAGTGAAGAGGTGAGTGAGTCGTGTGTGTAGTCAAGAGGTATATGGTGTGTATTGTAGAGGTGAGTGGTGTGTATAGTGAAGAGGTGTGTGAGTGGTGTGTGTAGTGAAGAGGTGTGTGAGTGGTGTGTATAGTGAAGAGGTGAGTGAGTGGTGTGTGTAGAGGTGAGTGAGTGGTGTGTGTAGTGAAGAGGTGAGTGAGTGGTGTGTGTATAGTGAAGAGGTGTGTGGTGTGTGTAGAAAAGAGGTGTGTGAGTGGTGTGTGTAGTGTAGAGGTGAGTGAGTGGTGTGTGTAGTGAAGAGGTGAGTGAGTGGTGTGTGTAGTGAAGAGGTGAGTGAGTGGTGTGTATAGTGAAGAGGTGAGTGAGTGGTGTGTGTAGTGAAGAGGTGTGTGGTGTGTGTAGAAAAGAGGTGTGTATAGTGTAGAGGTGAGTGAGTGGTGTGTGTGGTGAAGAGGTGAGTGAGTGGTGTGTATAGTGAAGAGGTGTGTGGTGTGTGTAGAAAAGAGGTGTGTGAGTGGTGTGTGTAGTGTAGAGGTGAGTGAGTGGTGTGTGTAGTGAAGAGGTGAGTGAGTGGTGTGTATAGTGAAGAGGTGTGTGGTGTGTGTAGAAAAGAGGTGTGTGAGTGGTGTATGTAGTGAAGAGGTGAGTGAGTGGTGTGTATAGTGAAGAGGTGTGTGGTGTGTGTAGAAAAGAGGTGAGTGAGTGGTGTGTATAGTGAAGAGGTGAGTGAGTGGTGTGTGTAGTGTAGAGGTGAGTGAGTGGTGTGTGTAGTGTAGAGGTGAGTGAGTGGTGTGTGTAGTGAAGAAGTGAGTGAGTGGTGTGTGTAGTGAAGAAGTGAGTGAGTGGTGTGTATAGTGAAGAGGTGTGTGGTGTGTGTAGAAAAGAGGTGAGTGAGTGGTGTGTATATTGAAGAGGTGTCTGGTGTGTGTAGTGAAGAGGTGAGTGAGTGGTGTGTAGTGAAGAGGTGAGTGAGTGGTGTGTATAGTGTAGAGGTGAATGAGTGGTGTGTGTAGTGTAGAGGTGTGAGAGTGGTGTGTGTAGTGAAGAGGTGAGTGAGTGGTGTGTATAGTGAAGAGGTGAGTTGAGTGGTGTTTGTAGTGTAGAGGTTAGTGAGTGGTGTGTATAGTGAAGAGGTGAATGATAGGTGTGTATAGTGTAGAGGTGAGTGAGTGGTGTGTGTAGTGAAGAGGTGAGTGAGTGGAGTGTGTAGTGTGGAGGTGAGTGAGTGGTGTGTGTAGTGAAGAGGTGAGTGAGTGGTGTGTGTAGTGAAGAGGTGAGTGAGTGGTGTGTATAGTGAAGAGGTGTGTAGTGTGTGTAGAAAAGAGGGGAGTGAGTGGTGTGTATAGTGTAGATGTGAGTGAGTGGTGTGTGTAGTGTAGAGGTGAGTGAGTGATGTGTATAGTGAAGAGGTGAGTGAGTGGTATGTATACTGTAGAGGTGAGTGAGTGGTGTGTATAGTGTAGAGGTGAGTGAGTGGTGTGTATAGTGAAGAAGTGAGTGAGTGATGTGTATAGTGAAGAGGTGTGTGAGTGGTGTGTGTAGTGAAGAGATGAGTGAGTGGTGTGTATAGTGAAGAGGTGAGTGAGTGGTATGTATACTGTAGAGGTGAGTGAGTGGTGTGTATAGTGTAGAGGTGAGTGAGTGGTGTGTATAGTGAAGAAGTGAGTGAGTGATGTGTATAGTGAAGAGGTGTGTGAGTGGTGTGTGTAGTGAAGAGGTGAGTGAGTGGTGTGTGTAGAGGTGAGTGAGTGGTGTGTGTAGTGAAGAGGTGAGTGAGTGGTGTGTGTATAGTGAAGAGGTGTGTGGTGTGTGTAGAAAAGAGGTGTGTGAGTGGTGTGTGTAGTGAAGAGGTGAGTGAGTGGTGTGTGTAGTGAAGAGGTGAGTGAGTGGTGTGTGTAGTGAAGAGGTGAGTGAGTGGTGTGTGTAGTGTAGAGGTGAGTGAGTGGTGTGTGTAGTGTAGAGGTGAGTGAGTGGTGTGTGTAGTGTAGAGGTGAGTGAGTGGTGTGTGTAGTGAAGAGGTGAGTGAGTGGTGTGTATAGTGAAGAGGTGTGTGGTGTGTGTAGAAAAGAGGTAAGTGAGTGGTGTGTATATTAAAGAGGTGTGTGGTGTGTGTAGTGAAGAGGTGAGTGAGTGATGTGTATAGTGAAGAGGTGAGTGAGTGGTGTGTGTAGTGTAGAGGTGTGAGAGTGGTGTGTGTAGTGAAGAGGTGAGTGAGTGGTGTGTGTAGTGTAGAGGTGAGTGAGTGGTGTGTGTAGTGTAGAGGTGAGTGAGTGGTGTGTGTAGTGTAGAGGTGAGTGAGTGGTGTGTGTAGTGAAGAGGTGAGTGAGTGGTGTGTATAGTGAAGAGGTGTGTGGTGTGTGTAGAAAAGAGGTGTGTGAGTGGTGTGTGTAGTGTAGAGGTGAGTGAGTGGTGTGTGTAGTGAAGAGGTGAGTGAGTGGTGTGTATAGTGAAGAGGTGTGTGGTGTGTGTAGAAAAGAGGTGAGTGAGTGGTGTGTATAGTGAAGAGGTGAGTGCGTGGTGTGTGTAGTGTAGAGGTGAGTGAGTGGTGTGTGTATTGAAGAGGTGAGTGAGTGGTGTGTATAGCGTAGAGGTGAGTGGGTGGTGTGTGTAGTGTAGAGGTAAGTGAGTGGTGTGTGTAGTGAAGAGGTGAGTGAGTGGTGTGTGTAGTGAAGAGGTGAGTGAGTGGTGTGTATAGCGTAGAGATGAATGGGTGGTGTGTGTAGTGTAGAGGTAAGTGAGTGGTGTGTGTAGTGAAGAGGTAAGTGAGTGGTGTGTGTAGTGAAGAGGTGAGTGAGTGGTGTGTGTAGTGTAAAGGTGAGTGAGTGGTGTGTGTAGTGTAGAGGTGAGTGAGTGGTGTGTGTAGTGAAGAAGTGAGTGAGTGGTGTGTATAGTGAAGAAGTGAGTGAGTGGTGTGTATAGTGAAGAGGTGTGTGGTGTGTGTAGAAAAGAGGTGAGTGAGTGGTGTGTATATTGAAGAGGTGTCTGGTGTGTGTAGTGAAGAGGTGAGTGAGTGATGTGTATAGTGAAAAGGTGAGTGAGTGGTGTGTATAGTGAAGAGGTGAGTTGAGTGGTGTTTGTAGTGTAGAGGTTAGTGAGTGGTGTGTATAGTGAAGAGGTGAGTGATAGGGGTGTATAGTGTAGAGGTGAGTGATAGGTGTGTATTGTGTAGAGGTGAGTGAGTGGTGTGTGTAGTGAAGAGGTGAGTGAGTGGAGTGTGTAGTGTGGAGGTGAGTGAGTGGTGTGTGTAGTGAAGAGGTGTGTGAGTGGTGTGTGTAGTGAAGAGGTGAATGAGTGGTGTGTATAGTGTAGAGGTTAGTGAGTCGGGTGTATAGTGTAGAGGTGAGTGAGTGGTGTGTGTAGTGAAGAGGTGAGTGAGTGGTGTGTATAGTGAAGAGGTGTGTGGTGTGTGTAGAAAAGAGGTGTGTGAGTGGTGTGTGTAGTGAAGACGTGAGTGAGTGGTGTGTGTAGTGAAGAGGTGAGTGAGTGGTGTGTGTAGTTGGGAGGTGAGTGAGTGGTGTGTGTAGTGTAGAGGTGAGTGAGTCGTGTGTGTAGTGAAGAGGTGAGTGAGTGGTGTGTATAGTGAAGAGGTGCGTGGTGTGTGTAGAAAAGAGGTGTGTGAGTGGTGTATGTACTGAAGAGGTGAGTGAGTGGTGTGTATAGTGAAGAGGTGTGTGGTGTGTGTAGAAAAGAGGTGAGTGAGTGGTGTGTATAGTGAAGAGGTGAGTGAGTGGTGTGTGTAGTGAAGAGGTGAGTGATTGGTGTGTGTAGTGTAGAGGTGAGTGAGTGGTGTGTGTAGTGTAGAGGTGAGTGAGTGGTGTGTGTAGTGAAGAAGTGAGTGAGTGGTGTGTGTAGTCAAGAGGTATATGGTGTGTATTGTAGAGGTGAGTGGTGTGTATAGTGAAGAGGTGTGTGAGTGGTATGTGTAGTGAAGAGGTGTGTGAGTGGTGTGTGTAGTGAAGAGGTGAGTGAGTGGTGTGTGTAGTGTAAAGGTGAGTGAGTGGTGTGTGTAGTGTAGAGGTGAGTGAGTGGTGTGTGTAGTGAAGAAGTGAGTGAGTGGTGTGTATAGTGAAGAGGTGTGTGGTGTGTGTAGAAAAGAGGTGAGTGAGTGGTGTGTATATTGAAGAGGTGTCTGGTGTGTGTAGTGAAGAGGTGAGTGAGTGGTGTGTAGTGAAGAGGTGAGTGAGTGATGTGTATAGTGAAAAGGTGAGTGAGTGGTGTGTATAGTGTAGAGGTGAATGAGTGGTGTGTGTAGTGTAGAGGTGAGTGAGTGGTGTGTATAGTGAAGAGGTGAGTTGAGTGGTGTTTGTAGTGTAGAGGTTAGTGAGTGGTGTGTATAGTGAAGAGGTGAGTGATAGGGGTGTATAGTGTAGAGGTGAGTGATAGGTGTGTATAGTGTAGAGTTGAGTGAGTGGTGTGTGTAGTGAAGAGGTGAGTGAGTGGAGTGTGTAGTGTGGAGGTGAGTGAGTGGTGTGTGTAGTGAAGAGGTGTGTGAGTGGTGTGTGTAGTGAAGAAGTGAGTGAGTGGTGTGTGTAGTCAAGAGGTATATGGTGTGTATTGTAGAGGTGAGTGGTGTGTATAGTGAAGAGGTGTGTGAGTGGTATGTGTAGTGAAGAGGTGTGTGAGTGGTGTGTGTAGTGAAGAGGTGAGTGAGTGGTGTGTGTAGTGTAAAGGTGAGTGAGTGGTGTGTGTAGTGTAGAGGTGAGTGAGTGGTGTGTGTAGTGAAGAAGTGAGTGAGTGGTGTGTATAGTGAAGAGGTGTGTGGTGTGTGTAGAAAAGAGGTGAGTGAGTGGTGTGTATATTGAAGAGGTGTCTGGTGTGTGTAGTGAAGAGGTGAGTGAGTGATGTGTATAGTGAAAAGGTGAGTGAGTGGTGTGTATAGTGTAGAGGTGAATGAGTGGTGTGTGTAGTGTAGAGGTGAGTGAGTGGTGTGTATAGTGAAGAGGTGAGTTGAGTGGTGTTTGTAGTGTAGAGGTTAGTGAGTGGTGTGTATAGTGAAGAGGTGAGTGATAGGGGTGTATAGTGTAGAGGTGAGTGATAGGTGTGTATAGTGTAGAGTTGAGTGAGTGGTGTGTGTAGTGAAGAGGTGAGTGAGTGGAGTGTGTAGTGTGGAGGTGAGTGAGTGGTGTGTGTAGTGAAGAGGTGTGTGAGTGGTGTGTGTAGTGAAGAGGTGAATGAGTGGTGTGTATAGTGTAGAGGTGAGTGAGTGGTGTGTGTAGTGAAGAGGTGTGCGGTGTGTGTAGAAAAGAGGTGTGTGAGTGGTGTGTGTAGTGAAGACGTGAGTGAGTGGTGTGTGTAGTGAAGAGGTGTGTGGTGTGTGTAGAAAAGAGGTGAGTGAGTGGTGTGTATAGTGAAGAGGTGAGTGAGTGGTGTGTGTAGTGAAGAGGTGAGTGAGTGGTGTGTGTAGTGTAGAGGTGAGTGAGTGGTGTGTGTAGTGAAGAAGTGAGTGAGTGGTGTGTGTAGTCAAGAGGTATATGGTGTGTATTGTAGAGGTGAGTGGTGTGTATAGTGAAGAGGTGTGTGAGTGGTGTGTGTAGTGAAGAGGTGTGTGAGTGGTGTGTATAGTGAAGAGGTGAGTGAGTGGTGTGTGTAGAGGTGCGTGAGTGGTGTGTGTAGTGAAGAGGTGAGTGAGTGGTGTGTATAGTGAAGAGGTGTGTGGTGTGTGTAGAAAAGAGGTGTGTGAGTGGTGTGTGTAGTGTAGAGGTAAGTGAGTGGTGTGTGTAGTGAAGAGGTGAGTGAGTGGTGTGTGTAGTGAAGAGGTGAGTGAGTGGTGTGTGTAGTGAAGAGGTGAGTGAGTGGTGTGTGTAGTGTAGAGGTGAGTGAGTGGTGTGTGTAGTGTAGAGGTGAGTGAGTGGTGTGTGTAGTGTAGAGGTGAGTGAGTGGTGTGTGTAGTGTAGAGGTGAGTGAGTGGTGTGTGTAGTGAAGAGGTGAGTGAGTGGTGTGTGTAGTGAAGAGGTGAGTGAGTGGTGTGTATATTAAATAGGTTTGTGGTGTGTGTAGTGAAGAGGTGAGTGAGTGGTGTGTAGTGAAGAGGTGAGTGAGTGATGTGTATAGTGAAGAGGTGAGTGAGTGGTGTGTGTAGTGTAGAGGTGTGAGAGTGGTGTGTGTAGTGAAGAGGTGTGAGAGTGGTGTGTGTAGTGAAGAGGTGAGTGAGTGGTGTGTGTAGTGAAGAGGTGAGTGAGTGGTGTGTGTAGTGTAGAGGTGAGTGAGTGGTGTGTGTAGTGTAGAGGTGAGTGAGTGGTGTGTGTAGTGAAGAGGTGAGTGAGTGGTGTGTATAGTGAAGAGGTGTGTGGTGGGTGTAGAAAAGAGGTGTGTGAGTGGTGTGTGTAGTGTAGAGGTGAGTGAGTGGTGTGTGTAGTGAAGAGGTGAGTGAGTGGTGTGTGTAGTGAAGAGGTGAGTGAGTGGTGTGTATAGTGAAGAGGTGTGTGGTGTGTGTAGAAAAGAGGTGAGTGAGTGGTGTGTATAGTGAAGAGGTGAGTGAGTGGTGTGTGTAGTGTAGAGGTGAGTGAGTGGTGTGTGTATTGAAGAGGTGAGTGAGTGGTGTGTATAGGGTAGAGGTGAGTGGGTGGTGTGTGTAGTGTAGAGGTAAGTGAGTGGTGTGTGTAGTGAAGAAGTGAGTGAGTGGTGTGTATAGTGAAGAGGTGTGTGGTGTGTAGAAAAGAGGTGAGTGAGTGGTGTGTATATTGAAGAGGTGTCTGGTGTGTGTAGTGAAGAGGTGAGTGAGTGGTGTGTAGTGAAGAGGTGAGTGAGTGATGTGTATAGTGAAAAAGTGAGTGAGTGGTGTGTATCGTGTAGAGGTGAATGAGTGGTGTGTAGTGTAAAGGTGTGAGAGTGGTGTGTGTAGTGAAGAGGTGAGTGAGTGGTGTGTATAGTGAAGAGGTGAGTTGAGTGGTGTTTGTAGTGTAGAGGTTAGTGAGTGGTGTGTATAGTGAAGAGGTGAGTGATAGGTGTGTATAGTGTAGAGGTGAGTGATAGGTGTGTATAGTGTAGAGGTGAATGAGTGGTGTGTGTAGTGTAGAGGTGTGAGTGAGTGGTGTGTATAGTGAAGAGGTGAGTTGAGTGGTGTTTGTAGTGTAGAGGTTAGTGAGTGGTGTGTATAGTGAAGAGGTGAGTGATAGGGGTGTATAGTGTAGAGGTGAGTGATAGGTGTGTATAGTGTAGAGGTGAGTGAGTGGTGTGTGTAGTGAAGAGGTGAGTGAGTGGAGTGTGTAGTGTGGAGGTGAGTGAGTGGGGTGTATAGTGTAGAGGTGAGTGAGTGGTGTGTGTAGTGAAGAGGTGAGTGAGTGGTGTGTATAGTGAAGAGGTGTGTGGTGTGTGTAGAAAAGAGGTGTGTGAGTGGTGTGTGTAGTGAAGACGTGAGTGAGTGGTGTGTGTAGTGAAGAGGTGAGTGAGTGGTGTGTGTAGTGTAGAGGTGAGTGAGTCGTGTGTGTAGTGAAGAGGTGAGTGAGTGGTGTGTATAGTGAAGAGGTGCGTGGTGTGTGTAGAAAAGAGGTGTGTGAGTGGTGTATGTAGTGAAGAGGTGAGTGAGTGGTGTGTATAGTGAAGAGGGTGTGGTGTGTGTAGAAAAGAGGTGAGGTGAGTGGTTGTGTAGGTGAAGAGGTGACGTGATGATTGGTGTGTGTAGTGAAGAGGTGAGTGATTGGTGTGTGTGTAGAGGTGAGTGAG